>NC_133359.1:1000200-1333533 GCF_030506205.2 Paramisgurnus dabryanus
GATGTTTTTAAACAAGAGATCTCTGTTTACCAGCGGAGACTTCTGCAGAAATGTCTGAAACCTCTCCGAGAAATAATTGAGATGTTTAAATATTAGAGAGGTTTTGTTTGTGATTCTTCTTTCATTGAAGAGTTTTATGTAACTATTTTCTGTGTATGAGATCTTCAGTGTTATGTTGGAGCAGATGGTTTCTAGCCGTTAAACTTCTGTGTATAATAATCTGCTGTTGTCTGCGTCATTAGTCCTGTCGTTCCTCTCAACAGTCTCTGATTCATGTTAATGGACTCTTTCTATGAGTTTCTCTCTATACGTGTTACGTGTTAACGCCTCATGTCAGGTCCTGTGACAGGTGCACAGTTATTATGTATGTTAGGTTGGTGTTATATTCACTATCAGTGGCGGCTGGTGACTTCTTTTTCAAGTGCCCAGAATGTGAAGCTCGTCACAACATGTATGTAGCCGTCATGTGTGTGGTTCATCATTTCAAAATATGTGTTCAGCATGTCATGTGAACCTATGTGCATCATGTCAAAATAAGTGCCTGGTGAACATGAACACACATTTTGAATTTGCGCCCTTCGGAAGAGAAGTCACCAGCGCCACTATTCACAATACCAATTCTGATACCACAGCAAAAAAAAAAAAAAACATATTTATATGTAGATTCAAAACCTCTATCTAAAATGTAACTTTACCATTTAATATTAAAATACATTTAAAATAATGAACATAACCATGTACCATTTGTAAAATCTGACAAACATTTTTCATTTATATCAAATATTTTACAAATGGTACAATTATATTACTTTTCTTTAAAAATATATAAATTTGAGATTCAATTTGATGTAGACACAGTTTTTTTTATTAGATTTACCCTTCATTTATGTAGTAAAGCATTTAAGTGACACAATATCTTCAGAAGAGTAAGATATCCCATCATTTCATGACTTTGTATGCATGCAGAAGGAGTTTGTCTTTCATTTGTAAATCTCTTCTGTTTCTCATGTTCTGATCCATGTGACCTCACACTATGATGTGTTATTGATGTTATTTTATTCTGAATGGCCCCTGAGTTTGGGCTCCTGAAGGAGAAACAGGAGACGTCACATTTCTGATTCCCAACAGGAGTTCATTTGCACTTTAACATGTTTGTCATTCATTTCTTCTCCTTTAGCTGCTTTTTGTTTTCTCTTTTGTTCATAATTTTATTATAAGAGGACAGCAGCCAATGATGCTCTTATATTTGACTAAGACTGTAGTCAGACGGCTGGGGTACAGATGATGAGTGTTGTTCAAGTTCTGCCCAGACGGTCTGATGGAATGAAGCTGCGTTTCTAAACCTGTCTGCACAGTTCTGCTCATAAACACTCTAATCATATAAATGACATGTTTTCAGTTTTATTTATTTAAGACGTTTACTCATTGACCTTATGTTCATGACTTACACAATATTAAACAAGACTACACTTTAAAGCCTTAAAATTCATAAAATTTCTGTAATCATTTAAACATTTTGAAATATTTAGTTAATTTTCCAAGACACACAAAAATATTTATTTTATTCATTAGCTGTAATTCACATCTTAAAAATAGATACAAATGTGAAGAAACACAGGATACACATTTCTGTCTATTATGTTGCATAATATAAAACTAATAGATTATATTTAACATTTTTGATATAAAAATAGTTTGGGTTTAGGGTAAGATTTGGGGTAGGGTTATGGTGGTAACATCATTGATAAAATGGTTAAAGGGAAATTATACAGCAAACTCTATCCCTACTGAAAAATCCAGCTAAGACCAGCATAAGCTCGTAGCCGGTTTTAGTTGGTTTAAAGTGGTTTTCCCAGCCTGGCAATGCTGGTGTGGATCAGCTGGTTTTCCATCCTAACCAGCTAGGTCCAACTAGACCATAAAATGTAATAATGCTACGTCTACATTGTACACTTCAGCATCTATTTAAATATACAAAAAAATATGTTGTGGTTTTGAAAGTTGAAGGGCTGAAACTATGAATGTTAGTATTAGATGCTCGCTAACCTCCTCACTTCAGAGATGATTCATATTACCGAGGGCAGAGAGAAGGTCAAGATCTCCATACTTCATCTTCTCTTGTGTGTTGATGTGTGGAGGTTTGTGTAAGCAGCAGCAGTTGATGTTGTTATTTATTCATGAGTGCGACTCCTGTGCTATAGATATGACCGTTCACAAGTGTGTAGTAAGATAATGGACACATGCTGTTAAAGAGAGAGAGAGAGAGAGAGAGAGAGAGAGAACAGGGCTTCATTCCAAAAACCCACTGAGAAGTCTCCTGATTTAGTTTATATTCTCTGTGAAGTATCCACACCATGAGACATCACTCACCCAAGAGCTCGGAGGTGATTGGCTGTTCCCATAAAGCTGTGAGAATGACATCACAGAAACAAAGACTCATACTATGTATGTATCTAAATATCTATGATAATAATTTATGCTTATAAAGCAGCTCTTCGTGTTAAAGGCAGTTGATTCAGAAACATTTTTAGTGATGTTGGTTAAAGCAAGACTAAAGAGTTTTTGCTCTTTGCTCCCCCTACAGGTTGGAAGCGGAATTGTTCATTAGCACTGTCGTAAATACTGCAGCATAGCTGGCTCTGATTGGATTGTAGATCTGCCGTAAAGCAAGTTTTTGTAGTTGTCACTCAAACTACAGGACCGCGACCCGATGGTTGGAAACTTTTTTGTGTGGTTTTGGCCGATAGAGGGCTGCAAAGGAAATTTGAAAGTGCCGTTCATCTTGTTTCGACTGAACGACTGAAACTTTTTTGGAAACGTTATTTTAAGGTGAAAAAAAAACTCTTTGGAGTTGCTTTAAAAGTCTCCTCACATCTTGATAGCAATCACTATGTTAAGCTGTCTAAATGTATTTTTATAAATATAAAGTTGGCATTTTTCAAAATCACACACCCTACGTTTAACAGTCTTGCACAGTCATATAGGCCTATAAAGATTCATTCATTTAGCTGATCTCTGGGTCTGGCGTTAGCACTAATTCATTCTGGCGTAATAATCAAGAACTTTGCTGCCGTAACATGGGTGCAGCAGACACAATGATATTACACAGTGTCCCGAAAATAGTCCACTACTATTGAAAGTTACCAAGTTTGAAATATTGAAACTCTTTGGTAATTTTTTATCTCTCTCTATCTCTTTCTCTTATGATGATCAGAGATCAGTGAAATGACAGTATCCCCTGTGGTGTTGTCAGTTTAATGAGAGAGAGATCACTGAACCAGAGTCATTGGTTTATGGGAATAGTGAATAGTCACGATCAGCTCATTGTTATTCTGATGCTGAGGTGATCAGATATTCAGTTACTTACAGAGACAACAGCTGCAGGCCATGAAAACGTTCAGCTCACGCTGTCAGGTCGCTGTTACACCTCAGAGCTGAGAGAAGTAAAACTGCGGCTCTTAAACCCCTCAATCTGCTTGTTTTTCAACAGGTGATCAATACCAAGTGCAAAATACAATTCTGAAATGTGAATTAATTCATGACACAGACCGGGCCAAGACACTGATGAAATCTTGAGAGAAAATCTGCTAACAGTGTTTACTCATGACCTCAGGCTGTTCATATAAAGAACGCTGATATCTGTCTGTTATACAGAATAGTGTTGTGTTTAAAACATAGTAGTTGTTCATTAGGTGATCATTAACTGTTGTTAACTGGAACAAATCAGCTGGTCAAGAGGGTTTTGATATAATGGTTTCTAGACAGCAAAATAATAAGCATATCTCCTGAAACAGTTATCAGTTTAAAGGTGCAGTGTGTAGATTTTAGCGCCATCTAACAGTGAGTTGTGAATTGCAACCAACAGCTCAGTTCACCGAAACGCATAGAGAAGCTACAGTAGCCATAAAAGGACGAACATGTTGTTGTCTAAGACAAAATACAGGAGAGCAGTTTGTCTGTTTAGGGCTTCTGTAGAAACATGGCGGCACTAAATGGCGACCTCCATGTAAGGAGATTTGTGCTGTATGGAGATAAAACATCTCATTCTAAGGTAATAAAAACATAACGGTTCATTATGTAAGGTCTTTATACACCACTGATAATATAGTTATGTATCTTATATTGCATTTCTGTCAAGAGATTATTCTTAAAGTTACACACTGCACCTTTAAGTCAAGGTTTTGCAGCAGGTCTCTGTTGAAGTGTAACGTGATGCTCGGCTGCTTGTTTTGAATTGAGACTTGGAGAGTTTTTAAAATGCTGGAGGCTCCAGAGATTCATGTTTGCTGTTTGACAGATTGTTATTTTAGTCTGTATCCCTCAGGTCTGCTGTTTATCTCTCATCTCCAGATAAACATTTAACTCCTCTCGGTTTGATATGTTTAGTAGCCTATATACAGTGCAGTATCATTACAAACCTAATCATTTGGGTTTTTTGTATTATTTTGCTCTGTATTTATTACATTACAGAAGACTATGAGATTATATTATTGTATTTTAAGTGTGCTCCTCTATAGCTTAGTGGTAAATCATTGCGATAGCAGTGCAGAAGGTCATGGGTTTGAACCCAGGTAACACACATGGTAAGTCACTTTGGATAAATGGCGTATAAATTGGATTACAGACAGAAGTTGATTTTGAGTTTCATAATTAAAATGAAGCACTAATGTAACAAGCATAAGATGAAGAGCTGATTAATATTCATAAATGATGTCATGGACTGATGAGCATTTGTCATGTTGAGATACAAGAGACAGCAGGCTCAGGAGTTATTATTGTTTTTATCTAACCCATCACACAAGTTTTCTTCTGTATTCTCCTCTAGATAGTCAGCATAGGTATTAAATGACAAGCTGTCTGTCTTTTCTGTCTTACACACAAACACATTTGTGACCCAGTTTTGATGACATTTTTTATTTCTCATTTTTGATGAAGGTAACGGCTTTTGCATTTGAGCTCTTCATATACAGCCCTACCTATCCATTGTACATCTGTCATCACACACAAATTTTAGAGTAAGTTGTCAACTTTAAATTGAACATTTTTAATGATAATATTTAGTAGTACATTGAATATTTAAATAATGAACATTTGTTTCGACACACATGCTATCTTGGATAGGCTACATAATTAAAATTGATGGTGCCTTAAAATGCCCCCTATGGACAGCTCACTAGGTTTCTTTGGAATGAAGCCTACGAAGTGAATAAAGAGAAGAACGGCCACACACCGAAAGAGAGAGAGAGAGAGAGAGAGAGAGAGAGAGAAGCAATCAGTCTTGTATGTAATAGTTCAGAGAGCAGATCTTTGGACACATCTTGAATTGATTTTTCTCTATGGAGACGACACAGCAGCAAAGAGTTTCATTAAATCTTACACTTCTCATTTCAGCCGAGGATAAAGTCAATGCTCTTTCTGTGTGTGAGCTTGTGCTATAACTCAAAAAACCATTTGTGTCTTCTATAGAAAACCTATAACTGTATGAGCACCTTTAAAGATGAGACCAAGGCTGTTTATTCACAATATACAGGCTTAGATTTGAAGGGACTTTTATAGCATGACACAAATATTTCTTTTTAAGTGCATTGTTTGGGTTTTTGGAGTGAGTATGAGCCCAAATGATTTTGTGTTGTTATAGTCACGATCTGTGCCTTATCTTTTGTTATGGACCTGTAAGATTTCTTTAAGAGTTCACAGATTAGTCTGAATAATGAATCTAACATCTGACACAACAATATAAATACCAAGAGATGTTTTTTTCTGTCAGGCCCATTGAATTACTTCTGCTCGTGATGTATTTATAAAGCATGTGTCATTAATCACGACTGATATCACACGGGTCGTGCTAACAGCTTTAACCGCTAGAAACACACGCTGATCATCTGTTAATACTCTGCATTACATTATGAGATAAATCATAATTGAGATTTTGTGAAAGGTCATTGAGCACTCAGTCAGTGTAATTGAAGAATATTAGACGTCTGCTTCACCTCTTGTGCTGCTTGAGATTTTCTTGTAGAAATCTCATATTGTCTTGATTGCTTTGACCTGCGGTTAATTCTTTCATTAAATCCATAACAAAATCAGCAAAGATGTGTTTTACAGTCACACACCTGCTGAATTCATCTGCTCTTGTGTCTTGACTAGAAAATACATCCACTGGCACAATCAAACAGCCGGCATCTTAAAAGTGAGGGAGACATGAATAGACGGTTTCAGCAGTAACAACATAAACAAGCGGCTGTAGTGGTCCGCACGTAACTTCTGGTAAACTCCGCTAAGAATAAATAACAACAAAATTCTTTAAACGTAGTTTATTTATATAACAAGCAAAAAACAACACATAGATTACCTAAGAAACCAAAACATTTGTTATTTTCGATAAGGCATTTGTTCAAGAGATTAGTTTAGCAACTAGTCAGACCATTAAAAAAAATTTAAACCGGAAGTAAAGTTCGAATCCAGACGTGTATCACGTCAGCGCACGTGCGTCCCATGAAACCGTCTATGCAAAATAAAGTAAACACTGACATCATACACCCACCAAATTCTTCATACAATGGTCTAAAATTGATTAAAAAAAAATTGGGACCAAAAATGATTTGTTAAAATGTTTTTAATATTATCTCTTTCTGTTAAAGAAATATATCGCTTGGCATTACACTTTGAACCTTATCGTTTTGCAGACATTATTTATGCTCTAACATTAAACACCAACTGAAGTCTGAAAAATGGGATCACAAAAAATGTCCGCTTTAAATGATCTATAGATTAATATTTTTGCAGTTACAAAGGTTAATCAGTTAAGACAAATGAATGATTTTTTTTTGTCCGTTGTTTGATTAACAATAAAAACAGCATACTTTCAGTGCACGGATCCAATAGGCTGTGTTTAATTTCTTCAATTTCTTTTCGGCGCTTATACATTCAACTTCAACTTATAAAACGGTTAGTTCCAATCCTTGATTCTGATTTGTCAATAGCTGTGCTTTATTCACAATAAAGCACTGCTAAGACCGTTTTACCCAAATTTTTTACATTTAATATTGTGTGGTAAAGTTTTATAAAAGCAATAAGGTACTCGAGGCAAGTGCTGTATCGTGAATAAGGGGTTGCAGGCCTTCAGCCGTTACTTATTCCCGATACAGCACAGCCTCTCGTACCTTATTGCTTACTTAAGACACAGACTGTGTTTACGAGGATAATTAAGCCATTTTTAGATAGCTTTGCGTAAATATGTGCAATTAAGGGCAGGATAACATGAATTTAGTCTGAAGCAAGGCATGAGCAAACACGCATCATTCTCAAATAGTATAATCTTTTTTGTGTCTTCTTGTGCTTAAATGTTTAAATTGGCAATGCCTAAAGCATGTGAAATAGTAGTTTGTGACAATGCATGACTCACCTGATCAGACAGTGACAGTTCTGCGCTGTTCCTGTTTCACTCTTTTAAAGCTCAAACAGACGCACGTGCATGAAAGATGTTTGCTGACTTGCGATTGGGTCAATGTTTCTCAAATCTAAGCAACAAACAAAAATACATGATGGGCGGAATGGTGACGGCGAGTGGGGACATGTCCCCAGTGTACCCCCCACGGGATTTATGCCCAAGCTAAAAGTTTGCATAAAGATCCTGTCATTATTTATTCATTTGGCTTCAAACCGTATGCTGGTGTTTTTTGTGCAACACAAAATGAGATTTTTTTTGTCATTTACTGTAATACTAAAATTTGAGTTTGTTCCTCATGCAGACTCTCAATTTTTATTTTCTATGCTTTAATGCTGTCTTTTGTTATTTTTAGAGATGTTTGTATTCAAAGATGTTGCCATTAAGTCTGATTAGCACAAATATTTTTGTATTTATTTATTTAGTTTATTTGTTATGGACTCTTACGAAAAGATGTTTGCAAAAGCTACTTTCCGAAAAAATGAAAAAGAGTTGTTGAGAATTGAATTTCTTCATTTTTCATGTAATTTTTCTGTTTGTTCACAGATGGGAAGTTGACTGGACAACACAATTTCACAGAAATAGATGTCTTTTATGAGCTGGCTAATTCATTTGTACGACCACATTCATAAGTTTATGTACGATTAGCTTTCGCCCTGTCACGTTGGGGTTATGGGCAGGGGTTCATTGTTTTCAATAATGGTATGTTTTTGTACAATTCACTTAATACGAAGACCAATCAGCCAACTTGTAAAATACATCTTGGACCGGATGACAGCGAGCAGATCTGGATGTTTAATGAAGTCTGTAATGGAGTCTGAAGACATCAGTCAGGAATAACATGATCTGTGGTACACCTGCTTTCATTCAATATCCTCATTGAAACTGAAGAAAATATGAGGTGAATAATGGAAATATTACTGAGAAATCTTTTGCAAAGCAGAAAGGTCTTCCTCACAAATCCTTCTTCTCTCACAGTTTGATCTGGACAGACAGGAAGACGCTTCGGGCGTTTACATCACAACATCGGCTCTTCTCAACAGCACACGGTCAAAAAGTCAGCTGAGTCTCTCAAATACTGCCATTAAAATGAGGAAAAGAAACTCTGAGACTTTATCACCTCACGCTGGGAACATTAAAGAGCGGACGTTGTGTGTGTGAGAGCCAGAGAGATATAGAAACACAGGGAGTCGGGGATTTGTCGCTGGCTATCTTGAGTGTTTTGGTATGAGCTCTACTGAAGACTTCTTCGTATTCTGATTGTAAAAATGCAGCAAAACCGTCAATGCGTTTGATGTGCTAATATCAGCAGCTTCAAAGAGAAAGTCTCTCTTATCTGTTAGCTGTTCACACAGGGATGTTGGACTTTACTTCTACCTCAGTCATGTCAGTTCAGAGCTTGCTTGAGACGTGATCAGAATTAAGACTCGGTTATGTCTTTCTGAAATGATTTAACTAGAGCTCTGTACCCATCCAGAAGAGTTTATTATTATTTCTGACAAACACAGTTCTTGACGTGTTTAGCTTTTCTTTGTGTATACTTAAGGGTAGTATGTGATCTTTTTACAGTCTGGGACCTCTGATATTTCCAAACAATGTCTCAATATTCACCAATGCCGAGTTATATCTAAGATCTTTAAAGTCTCATGGTTGTGACTGTGGCCATTATTCACCTGTGATGATGATGATGATGATGATACACAACTGGACACGACAGCCTAACAGCCTGAATAAAGTTGCTTGTGCAGTGCTTGCATCTGCGCAGACGCTGTGCCGCTCGTCAGCTGCAGACTCTTCATATTCCTGACGCTGCTTTTTTCAGGGTGACAACTTTCGTTTGTCAGCACTTCTGCCAGTGATCGGTCAAATGACGAGAATTCATGAAACGCTGCACCGACCTTCGGAGAGGAAAACCATTTCCCGTTTTCATCCAGCAGACAGGCAGGACAAAAGTTGCTGTGATTATGAGTTGATTCTGGGTCAGTTGGGTCAGTTGTTTCTCATTTTATTTGACATAACAGATTCGTTCTCATAAATGAGCCTGATCCTGGATCAGCAGCATTTTTCAATTCCTCTGTTTTGAAAACTTAAAGGTGCAGAAGAATGTAAAACTATTAATAGATGAATAATAAGAGTTGTGTAGATGGTAATGAGATATCATGAGCTTCAAACACGATTGTTTCCTCTTCTTATGTTAACCTTATGTTAACCTACGCCCCAACATTAAATTACACGATAAATTAAGTACAGTGTTGTTACAATAATAAAAACAAAGTTGTGACTGCTGAGTTAGCGCTACGTATATGCTAGTTAATGCTATATGCTAGCGTCCATTAACATAGGGTGACCATACGTGCCATTCTTCCCGGACGCGTCCTGTCCAGGATTTTGGGTGCGTCTTCCGGAAGTCGTATTTGTCAACCACATACGTCATAAAGGATTATAATTATTATTACAGAAAAGCAACCGTTACGGTAAGAATGAAACTACGATTATATGTCTTATGTTTTTAACTGAATAGCGTATGCTGTCAACAAATACGACTTCTGGAAGACGCACTAAAATGCATGAGACAGCATGAGGCGCACTTGAGCATTTACATTTGTTTCAGACAAATCTTTTGAATGAGTTTATTGCAAATTTTGGACAAATAGTGGACAGTATCGCTTTGTAGCAGCGCAGCATGACAATTTTAAATTGATGTAGTATTTTAATAAAAACCAGGGGACCGCCCTAATTTATATTTTTAGGGGTCCCTCAATGCTAATAGGAGGTCCAGACCACCCAGCCCCCCTTAATTTGAACACAGATAACATTTAATATCTATTTATCATAATGTCAAAAACACCACAAAAAAATACAAAAAAACTTTACAGACTTTTTTACTCACTTATGTTTAACAACAGAAACATATGTATTTATGCAGGGTAAAAAAATTAAAGAGGGGGGATGTTTTTCAAATATTTATAAATATTAATTATTAACCACAGGCTTATCACCTACTGTCACAGAATCAGAAGCGCTGACAGTAATACTCCATTTCTAATTTTATTTCTGTTATTTGCGCTATTACACTGCATGTTTTTACTTTTATTAAATTGTCTTAATTTAGACCATTTCATGACCATTAATCATGGGGGGATACATTTGGTCCCCACCAGGAATAAAAAATAATTCACCAGAGACAGAGATATAAAGACCAGAGCGGGGATTATCCCCCCCAGCAAAATCACACCCTGTATATATGTATTGTCATAGTGTGTAATATATTTCCAATCTTAATTAAACTACAGTCCTTAAGTAGTTTTCCTGCAAAGCCTTCATGAAGCCGTGATGTGAATATGCATGAGTTCATTATTGTATTCACTGTGAAGCTCTGTGTTTGTGCACCTGTCTGCACGTGTTTCCTTGCACACGGCTTTCATGCAGAACACCGCTGTATGATTTGTAGATAATTTGAGGTTTGTCAAAGCACGCTTTGATTCTGTATCCGCGCCTCTTTTCTTGCGTCGCAAATAGCGCGCCAAAACCCACGGACGCATCCTTTTGTTGCCGTTCGCCGACAAATTAGGCCGCAGAGGAACCGAACAATGCCACATCTGTACGGCACATCCGAGCTGCAGAGAAGGTCCCAGCTTTAGATGTCTCGGTTTACCATGATAATGCTTCACAGATGGTACAGAGCGCAGGAAGAAATCAAGCTCAATGTTTTACCCTTTTGTTTCACCTCATTAGCTTCTCCTCCACCCCCTCAGCAACCCCTCGCTGTTTCCACCCACATCTCACCACAATTACTCATTAATTAGCATAGCAAACGCCGACTGACCGCGCGAGCAGAAATGAGAATGTAAATTTATTTTGTCTGCTGTTAAGAATTAAGAGCAACAGTTGAGTAAAATCTGGACTCCATCTGAAACGGATCCATGCCGAAGTAAGCAGCTCCGGTGCAGATCCGGTCCACAGTTGTCTGCTTTCTGGTTTGGCGGTGACGATCAGCAATAGCCATATCCATGAGAAAGAAAAATCACAGAGGAGATCTTCTTAATATATCAGTTGTTACTAATAGAGAGCAATGAGATTTGGAGCAAATGAAAATTTTTCCTACTGTGGGCTCTATCTTGCACCCAGCGCAATTGACTTTGTCCGTGACGCATGTATCATTCGTATTTTGCACCGGCGCACAGCGGGTTTTTCCCGTCACAGAAGCACGTCGGCAAACTAGGGAATGAACTTGCGCTCCCTGGGTGGTTCAGCGCAAAAAAAGAGGCGTGTTCCAGCGCAAACCATCCCTGATGCTATTTTGCAGTTTCAAAAAACAATTGCGCCACTGACCAGAAAAAAAAGTTTAAAGTCAGTGGCGCGTTGCGCGTTGTTCATTATGCTATTTTAAGGGCGCATGCTTGACCATAATGTATAGGGTGCACAACGCGCATACACTTTGCTTATCTAATCTACACAGATGCAACAGTTATTTTTGCAAATCATAAATTGTTACACTTAAAAATATTAATACACGAGATAAGGGGAATCATAGTGGTGAGCATTGTGGTGATAGTTTTTATTTATTCTCATGCAAATAACGATTAAAATATTTTCATAACTTTGTTGTGTGGCTGTGTTACGTTTATTTTATGTAAATAATAATTAAAATGTTTTCATAAGAAACCTTAATGTATATGAACTTGATTTGTAAGAGTACTTTGGGGTTGGACCTTGCTTGCGTTTCTTGGGTCCGATTTCAAAGCCCCCAAACCCTTTCAGCGGTGAGGGTGGACGCAGCGATGTCCTCTGCTGGCGTCAAGTCCTGAGGCAGATCCACCTCCTGTTACACGGCGTGCCCGATTTATGCTGGCAAGCGTGGGATTCCCCGTACAAGGACGTCGGTCTCCTCGGCTGTGAACCGCTCCTGGCGTGCGCCTGGTAAATCCGTCATAATAATAGCAACCCGCCATGGAACTTGCGCCCTTGCGTTTAAAGGGAATGTTGGCTAGCGTTCTGATTGGTTTATTTGACGTTACGCCCAAACCACACCTATGAATAATGAACCTACTTCAGACCAACCCCTTATTGATTTGCGCCCGGCGCAAGAGTTATTTCTCACGCCGGGAAAATAGCAACAGCGCCCAAGATCCCCCCACAAACACACTTGTGCGTTGCGCTTCGCACTTGCGTTTCAGATCGTTAAAATAGGGCCCTGTATGTTTCTTAAAGAGCATCTATTACATTGCTAAAAACAACATTAGTTTTTGTATTCTGTGAAATGCAATGTGTTCAACTGGTTTATGGTTCAAAAAACACATTATTTTCCACATACCGTACATTATTGTTGCTCCTTATATCACTCCCTTTCTGAAATACACTGATTTTGTGCAAAGCTCATCGTTCTAAAAAAGTGCGGTGTCGTCCGATTGGCCAGCTAACCAAAACATTGTGACTGGCTAGAAAAACTTTGATGTCAGCCAGATGTCAAACTTGTGTTTGAATCATAGTTTAGTCAGTAGTAAATTCTTTAAATATGAAAACATAGACTACTTACAGACGATGGGCGCTATCATACACCCGGCGCAATCCAGCGGAATGCGTGACGCAAGTGTTGCTAGTTTCAACCGGGCGCAATGATCATTTTCACGTTTAGCGACACGTTGTTTAAATAGCAAATGCATTTGCGCCCAATGTTACGCCCATGGGCGTTCTGGTCTGAAAACGAGGTGTGTTCAGGCGCATTGTTGGCGCATTGATTTTTTGAGGCAACTAAAATAGACTACGCCATTGACCAACAAAAACCTGCTCGATTGTGTAGTATGTTTTTTTGTTATTTAAAGAGCGCGTTAGTAATATGTGCCTATAAACGGGACGACAACGCGGGTTTGCTTATCACACACATGAATGCACAGCAGCACAAAAACACTTTTAAATATGAAAGATTAAAGGATTGAATGTAAAAGATTATTATTGAGTCTCTTGAACATAAATGAGAATCAATTATGAGATGTTAGAAGGCACAAAGAGCTGCTTCACCTGCAGCCTGGTAAGTAAATAAATGTTTTGCTTAAAACAAATGCATCTGTTTTTAAATGTTTTTTAATGCTTAATGATTTATTGTATATAATGACTCTGTGCCTGTGGATATGGTGAGATGAGAAACATTTGAAGTAATGCTTTTTAAAAAAAAACACAGCGCTGTCCAAGTGCTGAAACGCTTCGGCTCTCCACACATTTGTAAATTGTCACGGTAGGAAATCCACTGTTTCCACCATGTCATGTGTGTGTGTGTTTGTTTGTTCACTCACCCCAGCCATGTGCTCGTTAGAGCGATTCCCTTCACCTGTGTGTTGATTGTCTCGCTCCAGCTGTTCATCATTACATCACCTCCATAAATACTCACCTGACTTTCTGTTCCCTGCCAGATTCTCACTTTGTGTTCGACACCGTGTTGTTTGGTTGTTCTGTGTTCTGTTGGATTACGTTTACAGTTGGATGTTTATTGTCGTCGTCGTCTTCGTGTGGATGTTCCCGTGTTCAGCCTGGATTTCACCACTGCTCACCACTCCACCAACGTCGCACTCAAACATCAACTTCCACCGTAGTCTTCGCCACCATTGCCAACAACAACAACACCGGACTGTTACTTCCGCATTGACTCTCAATACTCTCTCTGTGTTTATTTTTAATAAACATTGTTCTATTATTCCCCTGCAGTTGTTTCAACTCCTTACGTGTCATTTCAGAAGAATCTGGCCAACATGGAAGCAGCGGGGGAACAACCCATTTCCGCGTTGGAGGAGTTTCTCCAGCGATCGTTGGCTAGGATGGATCATCAGGACAAAGCCATCGACGATATGCGGAAGGCCGTCCATGCAATGGTGGCGAAAGTGTCCGAGCTCTCCCAGCGATCTCCACACACCACGCTACCCACTGCGCCACCCACGCCGCCCGCATCATCTTCACCTCCAGGGGGTAGTTCTTTTCCAGAACCCCGGTTACCGATCCCTGAGAAATACTCCGGTGAGCCCAATTACTGACGTACATTTCTCTCATGTTGCTCTCTTCACTTTGCTCAACAGCCCCGGTCATTTTTCCTCGAGGAAACTAAGGTTGCATTCACGCTTTCACTCCTGACCGGTAAGGCTGCCCTCTGGGGGACGGCGGTGTGGGAGAACAAGGACATTTGCTGCTCCTCGTTCGCCCTGCTATCCCAGGAGATGAAGAGGGTTTTCGATCGCTCTGTCGCCGGGAGGGAAGCCGCCCGTCTCCTCACGGAGCTTCGACAAGGGGACCGGTCGGTTTCGGACTATGCCATCGAGTTCCGGACCCTGGCGGCGGAGTGCAGGTGGAACGAGGAGGCGCAGTGGGATAATTTCCTGCATGGGTTGGCGGATCGGATCCAGCGAGAGATCGTTACGGCGGAGTTACCCACGACGCTGAATGGACTGGTGGATTTGGCGATCCGGGTCGATGCTCGTCTATCCATAGCCGCCCGTAAGAAGTCTTCCGCCACATCCCAGCCACGTTCCAATGTTTCCCATCTGTCCAGCGAAGTCTCCGTCGGCGGTCTCTCAGATCCGGAGCCCATGCAGGTGGGTCGAGCTCGGTTACCCCGGGAGGAGAGGAATCGGCGGAGATCCCTTGGATTATGTATGTACTGCGGTGAGCCGGGTCATCATGCCAACGATGCCTGGTAAAAGACCAAGCCCGCTAGTAAGACGGAGGCTACTATCGGGCGGGATCTCTGCTAGCAAGACCTCGACAACATCTACTCTCCTTCCGGTGAGACTACGGTGGTCCACCAAGTCACACACTGGTCACGCACTTCTGGATTCGGGGGCGGAGGGCAACTTCATCGACAGCTCACTTGCACGTAAGCTTCAGATACCCTTCATTCCGCTCACCCACCAGATTGCGCCCTTCGCCCTCAACGGACAGCAACTTCCTACTATCAAGCACACCACCGCACCCATCACACTCATCACTTCTGGGAATCACACAGAGACAATTTGCTTTTTTTGTTACTGACACTGCTCTCTCTCCCATTGTTCTCGGACATCCTTGGCTCCATTCCCATAACCCCACTGTTGACTGGAAACTGGGTTCTGTTACCAGCTGGAGCGAGGAGTGTCATAAGTCCTGTCTTGTCTCTGCCTGTTTAACTGTGTCTGAGTCTGTGTTTCAGGGGGAAGCAGTGGATTTGGCTAACGTGCCCGCGGAGTACCACGACCTGAAGGCGGTGTTCAGTAAGTCTCGGGCTGATTCTCTTCCTCCGCATCGTCCCTATGACTGTGCGATAGAGTTATTGACATACTGATCTTTTCCTCGTCTCTCCAGGAACAGTTGCAACACGTACGACGAGTGCTTCTGCGGTTGCTAGAGAATGGGCTTTTTGTCAAGGCGGAAAAATGCGTTTTTCATGCACAGTCTGTTTCTTTTCTAGGACACATCATTTCGACTGAGGGTGTGCGCATGGATCCTGAGAAGGTTAAGGCTTTGGTGGATTGGCCATCCCCAGAGTCTCGCAAGGCCCTGCAGAGATTTCTGGGGTTCGCCAATTTCTACCGGCGTTTCATTCGCAATTTCAGCCAACTAGCCGCACCTCTGACCGCCTTGACTTCCCCTAGTTTGACGTTCAGGTGGTCAGACGCAGCCGAGGCTGCGTTTGCCAAACTGAAAAGCTGCTTTGTTTCAGCTCCCATTCTCGTCACCCCTGATCGCTCACGTCAATTCATAGTGGAGGTCGATGCGTCAGAGGTGGGGGTAGGAGCAGTGCTTTCCCAGCGCGCATCCTCAGACGAAAAGGTTCATCCTTGCGTGTATTTTTCTCACCGTTTATCTCCTGCGGAAGTTAATTATGACATTGGCAATCGAGAGTTGTTGGCTGTCAAGCTAGCACTGGAGGAATTGCGTCACTGGCTTGAGGGGTCGGGTGTACCTTTCATTGTTTGGACGGACCATAAGAATCTCGAGTACATTAGAACCGCCAAAAGACTTAACTCCAGGCAGGCTTTTTGGGCTCTGTTTTTGGGCACTTTTTTCGGACGTTTCGATTTTACATTATCTTACCGGCCGGGTTCCAAAAACATCAAACCCGATGCTTTATCCCGTCTTTTTGAGCGTTCCGATCGCACTGCTACTCCCGAGCCCATTTTACCGGAGACCATCATTATCTCCGCGCTCAGATGGGAGGTCGAATCGAAGGTTTTGACAGCCTTAGAAGGGGTAACGCCCCCGGCTCGGTGCCCACCGAATCGTTTGTTTGTGCCGGAGAAGTTACGGTCTGACGTCCTCCAGTGGAGTCATTCTTCCAGTGTTGCTTGTCACCCAGGGGTTAGTAGAACTAGATTCCTAGTCAAGCAACGATTTTGGTGGCCTGGTATGGCTTGTGACGTCCACGACTTCGTCTTGTCTTGTTCGGTCTGTTCCACTGGTAAGACTTCCAATCGACGTCCTGATGGGTTACTCTTACCGTTGTCTGTCCCTTCGAGACCCTGGTCCCATATATCGCTAGATTTCATTACCGCCCTCCCACCCTCTAAGGGTAATACGGTGATTTTAACCGTAGTGGACCGGTTCTCAAAGGCGACTCATTTAATTCCCTTGCCCAAATTACCATCAGCCAAGGAAACAGCGGTAGCTGTCATTGACCACGTCTTCCGGATACATGGCCTCCCGACAGACGTGGTCTCTGACAGGGGTCCCCAATTTGTGTCCAAATTTTGGCGAGAATTTTGTAAACTGCTAGGAGCGACTGTTAGTCTTTCATCCGGGTTCCATCCCCAGAGCAATGGTCAAACTGAACGAGCCAACCAGGATGTCGAAAGGGTGTTACGATGTTTGGTTTCCAAGAATCCTTCGTCCTGGTGTCAGCAGCTCTCAATTGTGGAGTACGCACACAATTCTCTCCCAGTGTCATCTACGGGCATGTCTACATTTAAGTGTAGTTTAGGGTACCAACCACCTAATTTTGTCAGTACTGAATCCAAGGTGTCGGTCCCCTCCGCACACGCACTAGTCCAGAGGTGTCACCGTACCTGGACCAGAGCTCACAGAGCTTTGCTCCAGGCAAGGTCGCGCACCAAGGCCAAGGCCGATCGCCACCGGTCAAAGCCTCCCCATTACGTCGTCGGTCAAAGAGTGTGGCTTTCAACCCAGAATATTCCGATGCGTTCCGTTTCGAATAAGCTTGCTCCAAAATTTATTGGCCCGTTTTCTGTTACCAAGATCATCAATCCGGTAACAGTGCGTCTGAGCCTTCCACCGGCGTACAGGAGGGTTCACCCCGTTTTTCATGTTTCCAAAATTAAACCGGTGATTTCATCCCGTCTTAATCCGCCTGCCCCGGTTCCCCCCCGCCTCGTATCGTTAATGGGGAGACCACTTATTCGGTTAACCGTATTCTGGACTCCAGACGGAGGGGACGCGGATTTCAGTACTTGGTGGATTGGGAAGGTTACGGTCCGGAGGAGAGAAGGTGGGTTCCTGCTCAGGACATACTGGATCACCGCCTTATCGATGACTACAATCGACAGGTAAAGCAGGCTGGGAACGTCAAGGGGCGTTCCTAGGGGAGGGGGTACTGTCACGGTAGGAAATCCACTGTTTCCTCCGTGTCGTGTGTGTGTGTGTTTGTTTGTCACTCACCCTCTGCCATGTGCTCGTTAGAGCGATTCCCTTCACCTGTGTGTTGATTGTCTCGCTCCAGCTGTTCATCATTACATCACCTCCATATCTCATATTACATCATACTCACCTGACTTTCTTTTCCCTGCCAGATTCTCACTTTGTGTTCGACACCGTGTTGTTTGGTTGTTCCGTGTTCTGTTGGATTACGTTTACAGTTGGATGTTTATTGTCGTCGTCGTCTTCGTGTGGATGTTCCCGTTTTCAGCCTGGATTTCACCACTGCTCACCACTCCACCAACGTCGCACTCAAACATCAACTTCCACCGTAGTCTTCGCCACCATTGCCAACAACACTGGACTGTTACTTCTGCATTGACTCTCAATACTCTCTCTGTGTTTATTTTTAATAAACATTGTTCTATTATTCCCCTGCGGTTGTTTCCACTCCTTACGTGTCATTACATAAATTCTTTATCTCTTGTTAGTATTTTTAGAGTAAAAACGTTTTCTTGCATATTTGCTTGTTATTTTATGAGATTACAGTGATTATGTAGGATATCAATACATTTACAGCAATTCAAAGCCTCCTATTTGTACTTCTATGACTGAAAAAAGGCTTTTAAAGGTTTTATTACAAAAATTTTGAGTTTCAATAAAAATGAAAACAACACATTTTTTAACATTATTCTTGGTCTTACAAAGTCCGTCGTCTAAATAGGGATTTGACATAGCGCCAGCGCAACTGGCTTTAAAGGGGATGAGAGCTGAGACTCACATTGGTTTATTGCACGTTACGTCCAAAACACACCCATTACTCATTACAAGAAAAAGAAAAACCCTTTTCAACTGTGTGCTCAGCGCACAAACCATTTTTCCTGTCATTAAATTAGCAAAAGTGGCATCAGACACGTCCATTTAGACCGTGCGCTTTAAAAAATGCGCTTAGATGGTTAAAATAGGGCCCTGTGAGTGAAAGCGGGCAGGATTATGATAATGATCGTCGTGTCCACGTCAACAGGTGAACCTTTTGCCTACAATCCGTGTGTTTGTTGTAGTCCAAGAAAAGAGATTTACGTTGGAGATGATAACTCGCCTCATTGTTTACTTTGGGATTTGTACATTCTGCTTATCATTAAAATGAACTAATACACACTTACACACCAAATGAAAAGTAAAATCATGAATCGGATCATTGGTGCTCTTTAAGATGATTTTTCTATTGAGGAAAAGTCTCTGAAATCTCTATAGTTGACACTTTTCTTAATGCATGTCACTGTGTATTCCAACACCCATTAAATGACCATCAATAGCCACTGATCATTTTTCATCTCTCTCACATGTCACAACATGCACAATATTTTCCATAATGTGTCTTTAAAAAAACCCTCACATTTTCTGTCTCTCCTTAAAAAAGTTAATTAGTGAAACTTTGTCACTTCTTATGTTATTTGACAAATCTCTATGCTGTTTTCATTTCTTCTGTACATCGTAAACATTAAAGGGTAAAATGAATTATATATATTTCCAAAATGTATGTTTAAATTCAACTTCCTGCTGTATAACAGAACTGGTACTAACAGAGATAAGAAAATACACATACTTCTTACAAAATGTACTTTCTGTACCACAGATAAACAGACAGATAACCAGTGAGAAACAGTGTTTTAGCACTCTCAGTAGAAGGTTGTTTGTGTCTTTTCATCAATAATCTGATTCTCCAAATCTGTGAAGAGATGTCATATCAGCCAACTGCAACATGGAAAGCAACAGTACGAGCGTTAAGATGACAAACAGACGTGATATTGTGTTTGTCATAGAAGACAGAACACAGATAATCTCTTCCGTTTACTCAGGGCTCGGAGGTGACAGGAATATCGAGGCATTCCAAGCCAGTTTCCCGGGCAACCAGGATATGATAATGTTGCACTGACAAGAGATGGAGAGGGAGGGAGAACCGTGTATGGATCTGCTAAAGGACACACAACCAAGGGAAGCGAATTACTGGACTATTTCACACTGTGAAGGCTTCAATCGTTACACTGTTCAATCTTCCTCTGGCCACTACTGTACATCATCATCATCCTCCAGCACACACCATAAAAGTGAATAATATTAACATTAACATAATTACAGTATGTCTATTCTCAGATTTAACAGAGATTCTTGAATGTTCATTTCTTTTGCAAAAAGGATTTGTTTTCATATTCGCTGTTCATGTGTCTTTTATGTTTCTGGTTTTAATGTTTATGTTTTAAGGCATTATCAATGGCTTTTCTTGGAAAAAAACATTTGGAGGAATGAAGTGCATAGAGGATTTCTGTGTATCACAGGCATCAAACCTCATGCAGTCTGTCAAACAGATATAAGAGAGAGCTGTGCAAACCGTCTGTTTCTCTACTGCTGCCTGTTATAAATCACTCATTATCACAGACAATCTGATATAAGAAATCACTGAAGACTAATAAATCATGTTTTATTAAAGCAACATCCCAGAGCATTTTCTTTGTATCTCTAATCCTATCTAAATTTTTTCTCTTTAATTATACCATAATAAAGCAATAGTATTCACTATCTTTTCCCATTCCTTACTTTCAGAAGATTTTTCCTTTTTTTCCTTAAGAATAAGTCTTTAGACATCATAATGCTACCTCACAACAGGCATAAAAGTATTTGAATGTGAAAAAGATTGTGTATTTAACATCTTTCATGAGGAAATGAACTCCTCACTTGAAGTAAATGACATAATTAAATCAAATACAAAGGTACAAAGCATCTGTAAATTGACCGTCACTGTTGCCTTTTTGCTACAATTTCCGTTTCCATGGTTACAGCGACCTCTCCGCTTCATCTCTTCATGGTTATCCAGAGGAAACATCTTTATTTCGGAGAGGTTTAACTCTCAGGTGATATTGTATCTGGGGGATGTGTTAAATTTCTGTATCAGCTTTGGTGTTTTGACTTTGGCCTAGTGAGAATTGTTCAATACATTTTATGTTTGAAGCTATAAATATCTAATAATAATAATAAACTGGTTTTGTAAATGTTCATAATACTGAAGATTCAATATTTAAAGCAATAATGAGATCTCATTTAAACTTAAGTGGAAATATATACACTATAAGAATTCGGATGTTTATTTTTTGCACATTTTTTGTGTTTTGCTATTTAACACATTATTGGGCGGTTTCCCAAGGAGTGCTTATCATAGTCCAAGACTAAAGTACATGTTTGAGCTGTCTTTATTTAAAAACACCTTGCACTGACATCTTAAAATATAGTAGTGCCATTGTTTTATCATGCACACCATAATGGTTTAATGTTTGTTTGTAAAAACTACTTAAATGCCCTATAACTAAGGCCTAGTCTAGAGAGGCGCGGGCGCGATTTAACAGAACAATACATACTCCGTCATTTTGTTCATATGGGACATCATTCATTTGTATACAGTTGAAATAAAACAAAACATTGTGCTTTTGTCAAAGTGTAAACTCTTGTCAAACTGTATTATCTACAACTGTCATCTAACCAAAATCACACACACGCCAAAGCAAAAATTATTTATCCAACCCCATTTAAAAACAGTCTGTGGGTGGACATTCATCGTATTGCATTGGTTTTCATTTCTTTCATTGACTTTATTGTTTATGAGAGGTTGTAGTTAGCTCACATTTTCTGCTACAATGAAGACTAGGTATTGAATTAAACGGGAAAATATCAGGCATGCATTGATACCACTCTAAACGTGCTAATATACAAGAAAGAGGGCTAAATAAATGACCAAATTTTAGTTTAAACAAAAAAATCCTAGCTTGCACTTTCTGTCTGTCTTCCATCAGAGTGCAGTTTTTCCTTGTCTTTCATATTTGTGTTTAGTATTGTGGAATTGGCAAAGACTTGGTGGTTGTTTGTGAAAGCTTTACAGACAAAATTTATAGGGCCTCGCCATTTTCATTATTTCACAGACTTTTTATTCATCAAAGGGTAATATGACATTGACAAAATATTAAATAACATTGTCTGATAGTCTGACAGTATTGTGTCATATTATCAGGACATCCTAGTGTCTGTTGCGCACGGCTAGGGGCATATGGCCGAAATGATGGGCCTATTTGGGAGAAAGTCCAGGGCTGTTTTTTAGCCCCAGTCCATCCCTGGATATTTGACATAATTTTAACACTGACCTCAACCCCAAGCGAAAAAAAAACTAAAAACAAATCAGAAGAACAGGAAAAACAATACATACATGAATGAACTACAAGTAAATCATGCTAGGGAGACGCTAGGGAAGACATCTGTGTTCAATGACACGAAAAAAGCGGAAAATTGTGTCCATGAACACAAATAAATAAATCAAATATTTAAATTGGAGATTTGTGTCAACATGGAAATTGTGGTTACAAAAATAAACCCTGAGCAATATTCACTGGAGCACTAAAAATCAACACTCTGTGTATAATACACTTTAAAATGCATTTTTAAATCACTCCTTTATCGCAATCCGGAGTGTTGTAGTCCAGTTCCAGGTCTTCCCATCGCTCCACTCCATCTGGATCTGTGTGTCCGGGCTTTACGTGAGCTCAGCTCAGTTCAGTTGCATTGCATGAATGTCTCGCAGTGAGACGCAAGCGATCGTAAAAAAGCGCAGGACTCAATCTGTGTGTGTATGAGGAGGGCAAACTCTGATCACTGGGAATCTATAACAACAACACTGAGATTTAACGACGACACTCAGCCTCCGGGCTCAGGGGCTCAAAGTGAAATGCGCGACACATCGTTTATTCCTCTGCTTGTTTTTGGACTGGGATCTGAACTGATCTGATTGCGATACTCCAGTCTGTCCTTGGATCTTCAGCGTGTGCGCGTTTATGCACGAGTGTGTGTGTGTGTGTGTGTGTGTGTGTGTGCGCGCGCGTGCATGAGTGTGTAACCTCAGCACATTTTGTTGGAGGGGTATTTCTTCTGAGGGGGGGTATTTCTGGTGTCTCTTTTGGATGTATGGGATGTATCTGGACCGGACTGGACCCTTTGGGGGGTAAGTGCACATTATCATCATATTTTATGAATGTTGTGCAGGAATTTTGCTGTTGCCACTTAATTTGTGGCTTTAGCTTTTAGCCAGCAGGATTAGCACAGTGTTGACCTGGTGGGCTTCTTTAATGACCGCATTCTTTAAATGTCATTTTCTATCCAAACTGTAAAACTGTAACTTTCTTTATTTAAGCATCTATGAATATGTAAACCCGTCATTGTGTTTTTATTTAACGTTAGTCAGGTTTTACGTGTGTTTCACTGCTAGTTTCATGTGTTGTGGTGGATTTGAGTGATTGTGCTGACGTGAATGTTTAGTGTTTCATCGCGGGTGTTTTCGTGGACGTCAAGACTCATAAACTGTATATTTGGCTTTATTTTGGGGTGGAATTGTCGTTTTTGTGAGGTAAATCAGCTGAGGTGAATGCTAACGCTCGTGCTAATGCTAGCTCTCTTTGTCACGTTAGCTCTGACGGACACGCGCTACTCTTTCCTTATCATTTACTACACACACAAATGTCATTGGTGTGTTTTGTTGTTGTTATGTTTGTGATTGATAACTTGTGTTTGATTAGTGTGACAGTTTGATCAGTTAGAGGGTTGTGTGTGTGTGTGTGTGTCTGTGATTCTCTCGTGCTGACAATAGCTTAAGAGGCTAAACGGTTGTGTTGAACACATTGACACACACACACACACACACATATATATAATGTTATTAAAGTTGTCATTAAATAACCTATTAGGTTACATGAATATGTTAAAGGTGCTAAATAATACATTATAATAATCTGTTAAATTGTTCTCTGATATCTGCACTGAAGGTTTGTGGCTTTATTAAGTGCAAAAATGACCCAGAGTCAGTTTTTCATGTCCATTTACAAACCCTAGGATTTGCCTTTAGTATTAAATGGTCTATTATGACCTTATGTGAAAGGTCATGAATAATAATCTTGAGCTCTGTTCTGATTGGCTGTTTCTCCTTCAGTAGCTCTGTGTGTGTGTAAACAGATCTTATGTTTGAGTCTGTATCAGGTTTTAAGGAAATAATTAATTGTTTGAAGATTGTTAATGGACGTTTCTGAGTGGTAAGTTTGTGTTTTTTTCAGTATGGACCTGCAAAACGTAACTTTAACGTCAATAGTAGAACTTCAGACTAAACGCTAGCATATAGCATTAAAGAGTAACTAAACCCTAAACCAACTTTTTTTAGTTAATGATCTGTAAGAATGGGGCTTTATTAGTGCTGTTCATTGATTTTATTAAGTTTTTTGACATTTGGATATAAAGTGTTTCAATATTATAATATATGGTGTAAAAACGTCTGAGTGCTGCCCTCTTCAGGTTGAACGGTGGCTACTGCAGTTGAATTTTCCTATTGGATGGTGGGTAGGGATGGGTACCGAAACCCGGTTCTAAACTCGCCCCGGTGCTAAATTATTAAAGACCGTAGTATCAGTAAGATCTGACGCTATCGGTTCTGCTTTCGGTCCTGGTGAAAAAGATAAAAATTAATGTTCTATGTATTCTTGAATAAATATGTTTTCGTGCACATTTTGTCTCACCAAACATTTCTAATTTGAGATAATATTAAGATGTTTGTCTGTGAGATCTGCGAGATCTCTCATGTGCGCCGCGGAGGCTGTCTGTCACACTCACACATGACGAGCGCGGCGCATGCATACGCATAACAGCACGAAAACTCCCGCTTAATAACAAGACTGACAATGGCGGATAGAGCAAAACGTTCAAAAGTGCGGTTATACTTTACTAGAGTTGATGCAGACAACACTCGTTGTCATACAGGTAAGTGCAACAAGATGTTTGCATGTAAGGGTGGAAACACAAGCATCTTTTAAAAGTACATTACGTGCAGACAGAAACTGTGTCCCAATTCAAGGGCTGCGACCTTCTAAGCATACGACCTTAAAAGGTGAGCACTCGGTCTGTCAAGGTGGCAGCCTGAGAAGTCCGCGAAGAGAACTGAAATGAGACGGTCTAATCCTCGGAGGACCCATAATTTGCGTCACCTGCTGCACGCGCCCACCGCGCCTGTCAGGCATGTACTGTATGCTAACATCATGTTGAATCAACGTTGTTCACGTCATTTAAAATAAATGTACAATATCCCTAATTGATTACCTTACGTTGAAATTCTGTTGACTTCTTTTGGGAGAAATGACGTTATGCATTCAACATATTTTCTACTTGTTTTAAAATCCCAAATAAAGAAAATTCAGTATGTAAACATTTATTTGGCTAAATGCACAGCACTTCAAGTTAGTTTACAAAATAGCCTACAGATAAATATCCTATTTAAAGTATTTTTTCTGCAGCTTTCACGCTGGTGCATTAACAAATATATGTATATTATTCAGAAATGATATCCAAAAATGTATTTGTAATAATGAAATGCAGACACATAATTAACTTAATCATGTGAGGTTCATGATCAAATGTTAACATTGGCCAAAGTACCGATAAGAATACCGTTAAAGCACCGGACCGTTAAGCAGTATCAGTAAGAGTAGTAATACCGTTAAAATCTTAACGATACCCATCCCTAATGGTGGGTCCAAAAAATGACTCGTGACGTAAGCAGGTTCAAAATCACCACGCCCTTGTTATGATCTCTCACCACACACTTAGTTCGTCCCCTCTATCTCCTTGGGATCTGCCCACTTTTCTTGCATTTTTCAAATATTGCCAGTGGGTGGAGGCAGGCTCTGACCAGGGGTTTAGTTACACTTTAACTAGCATATAGCATTAACTCAGCAATTTAATATTGAGGGTGTACATCTGGACTGTAATGTCACAGTTGGTGTTATGTTGAGATCGGTCTGTTTTCTAGCGGTCTTTTGCATGCATGAGATTTACATAAGGAGGAAACAATCGTGTTTGAGGTTCATGACATGTCATTACCATGTACACAACTCTTATTATTCATCTATGCCTACATTATACAGTTTTACATTCTATGGCACCTTTAATCACACATTACTATATCAAATGTTAACCTTCTTGAATGGATTCCAAGTTGGGATTGGTATTTTTTAACGTCAAAATATCCAGATGTCTTCTGAGGGACATATGATGAAAATCTGACTTTTCCATGTTTAAGTGCTATAATTGAGTCCCCAGTGCTTCTATGAACCTAGAACATGTGAAAAAGATCAATCCAGTAACTTAGGTTTGGTAAACCATTATCAGCAGGTATGTAAAAAAAAGCTCATTGAAATGTGCACCCCATTGTGATGTCAGAAGGTGATCTTTTAATAATTCTGCCCTTAATCAGCACTGTCCAACAACAGTACTGCCAATTCGTGAAGAGATCAGCTCATTTGCATCTTAAAGGACACCCCCCAAAAATTTTTTGCTCACACCTACAAAGTGGCAATTTAACATGTTATAATAAATTATCTGTGGGTATTTGGAGCTTAAACTATTTTACATCTTAAAAAAGTGTTGTGAAATGTCCCCTTTAAACATCATATTATGGTATTTTTAGTGCTTTGACAATAACAATTAGTAAGTATGGTACAAATACGTTTCACATTGGAATTTACCATTTGATACCATCATAAAACCATGGAAATGCTACAGTTATTTGCTAAATCCTCCTATTACTATACGTATGTGTGTATAAACTGCCCAAAGCTGTAGATCAGTCGAATCGTGACACACACTATACAACAGTCCTATACAAACACGCACGCACGCACGCACGCACGCACGCACGCACACACACACACACACACACAGATTTTTAGCATTCAGCAGCGCTCTGTGAAAGCAGGTTATGTAAGTGCAGGTCATTTATCAGGAAAAACAGCAGCTTGGTTGGTTTCTCAGTTTCTTCCCACTGCAGTAATTATTGTGTCCTGTTTAGTTTGCTGAAGGGCAGAATCGTCCCACAGGCATCTTTCCTCATTCCTAATCTGAAACCACCCTAGTCCTCCAAAACCTGCACGTAAGATATTGTGCTGCTCTGTGAAAGAACAGACATACATGCATAAAATACATTTATTTGTGCGTTTTATAAATGAGGGTCTGTCAGGACTTTTGGTGTTAGTTGAGTGACCTTAGGTGCTTTTTTGAGATTTGAAGCAGGTTCAAATCCGTTGAGACATTACAACCAATATAAGATCATCAGCTTTGAATCACATTAAAATCTCCTGACGTTTAGTTCTGCATGTTCCAAAACAACAGTTTCTGCTAAAATATCCAAATATGATCTGATGTTTTGCTGGATTTCAAAGAGTCAAACTGTCTTATAAAACAAATAGAAGTCAGTTGGTTGATAATGTCACAGTCACACTACAATACATTATATAGTAACAGGTATGATTACCTGTTCACCAGCCCAATTGTGTGTATGTGAATATCATCATCTGTAGTGATCATCTGTTAACCTCATGTTAGGGCTTAAATCAGGGCTTCATATATTTGCTTAATGTTTTCATCATCTACTAACTGTTGGTCAGAATGTTTCTCTGGTTTAGTTCCAGTTACTTAAATGTGATGTCTGACTTTTGGACCCTGCTTTGTAAATTCTTGGTAAAGTCGTTTCGTGTAGCACAAGCAGCTTAGTTATTATCCGCAGTCATTTCTGCTCTCATTGTTAAACCTGTAAAGATAAGATGTTGGTCACTTTAACCCCATTCACACAGACCTCTGGTCCCAGAAAATACCCGTAAAATTGCCAGACAAGCGTCTGTGTGAACAAAAACTCGTTCCGTTAATCTTCTGGGATCGTTGCCGGAAAGAGGACCTAGTAAGATACGCGGGTAACCCTCTGTGTGAACAGAAAGCCGCAAGAATGCCGTAATGGGCGTGTCAAAGTGAGGACGCGCGCGTCATCATCACAACACAAGTTATGGTTCAGCTCCTTACAACGAGAGATAACATGCATATAAACATTCACCACGAGAAATGGTGCAAACTAGATTGAAGCAGTTATCAGGAAATGATAAATGAGACGCATAAACAATGACGCACGTGCCGTAGTGAGGACGCGCGTGTCATGGCAACATGAAGTTGGTTCAACTCTTTAAAATGAGGGATTTACAACATTCACTACGAGAAATGTCAGCAAACTGGACTGAAGCAGATATCAGGTAAGTTAGCTCGTTACTTACTGCGTTGAAACGGAGATCATTCAGCAGCATAAAATAATATCGCGTCATCCTAACAAGATAGATCGTTCAGCACCTCAAAATGCGGGTTTTAAATGCATATAAACAATCACGATGAAAAATGTCTGAAAACTGTATTAAAGCAGAGATCAGGGAGCACGTCAAATATCCACTCTGAAGCTGAGATCATTCACCAGCATAGAACTGTGCGTTCAAGCGCTCCTTTGTAGTCTTATTATAAACAAAAATGCACGCAAGTTGTTTCTGGAGAGAGAAATAATAAATAACATGCAAACTTCAGACGCTGCGTAGAAGAGAGGGCGGGACTTTCAACAGATCACGTGTCTTTCCGGTACCGGGTAATCATGTCAGTGTGAATGAATAAAATATCAAACTGTTCCAGAATATTCCAGGATGCCTTACCCGTGTATTTTACGGCATATCTGTGTGAAAAGGGCTTTTTAACTCCAGTAGTTCTCTCGTTCTCGCTGTTCTTGAAATGAATGTGTTTGGAAAGCACCTGACTGCACCTTTCATGGGTTTCGTTATGAATTTCACATAACCCATCACTAAGTGCGGTTACATGCACAGTTTTTCTATGCTTAACTCTTATGTGCCACCGTTTTTTAAAGTTGCCAGCCCACGCCAGCATTTTTTATGATTTTCAAAAACTTTAATGCCTTCCAGAAAACTTTCTTCCTTAATTATATTACATTTGTTCTGTTATTACCTCTCAAATATGGGAAGGTTTTTTTAAATATACAAAATTTGAGCAAAAAGCTGAGATAAGAATTTTTTTTATAAATGATAGGGATGCTCCGATCGATCGGCCGATAATGCTTGCTATGTTTCTCAATGAATTACGGTGAAATGCCACTACATCCAAAAGCCAGGGGGCGCTCTCGTGCAGAAACTCAAAATGTGCTGTAGACGAAGAACAATACACACGCAGCTGTGATGACACGCAGCTCCATGAAATGGCTGAAGGATATATTTATATTGCTGTTCTTCAAATCTTTTCAGGTATTTTCATGATAATAAAGAATATGTTTAATAATTATGTTTGACGAGTGTTGCTTTTCAAATGCATGTTATAAACGACTCAAACTAACAGTGATTTTAGATCGATAAGGACTTACTGATCAAAAGCCGTAGTACATGAAATAGCTGTAATAAGATCGGCTGTCCGATTCAGATATGTGATCGGCCACGTATTATTAGTGGAGATCGGGACATCCCTAATAAATAGCTTTTGTTAGAGATTAGATTCAGAGCGATGATCAAAACATACACCGAGTTTTAACAGTTTTTTTTGACCAGTGGATGCTCATAAGTGGATGACAGGTGTTTTTAAGTTGGGTAAGAGCGCCACCTAGTAGATAATAGCGGATTATAAAAATAAAACTCCTCATTGGCAGGGAAGCGGTTTGCTTTTATCTGGATAAGCCTATAAATGGTCAAAGACCAACTGATTGGCAGGTAGTTTTTTTTTCTCATTACCATGATTTTGCGTTGCATGTAAACACCTTAACCGGCTTTCTCGCAGTTTTGTTCATGTGCGCATGTCTCCACGTGTAAAAGTCACATGTGGATGTTAACGCAAAGTAATGCATAAAAGACTGTGCTCGACTCAAGCAGTTGGCAGAGAAACTACGAAAATTAAAGCACACGTTACATTTACAGGTTACGTTGCAGACATAAGAAGAGATGCAACATTGTAGTTTTAGAGAGATTTCCCGTCGGCTTTTTAAAAGACTATAGGTACTGTAGTTAGGCGGTGACGTCAGAAAACGGCAATGAGAGAAACCTGACAAATCTCCAAATCCCATGTAAACGCAGTTTTCTGCATAGGCGGTTTGTTGGTTTGCATGTAAACGCAGGTTTCTGCAATAAGCAGAGTTGTGATTGTTATTCTGTGCATGTATACGCACTCGCTGTGCTCTTGTACTGGGTGTATTAGAGAACTGTTACTTTTGATCAATTCTGATGTGTTTGTGGGTTATTTAAGTGTGACTTCCTCATTTCAGTGACCGAAACTGAGTGTTGTTTGACACTGGAGGTCATGTTACAGAGTTTCTCTGCATTGCTTTTTGGCTTTGTTCAGAAGGTGCAGTAAAGTTTGTGTAATCTGAGCTTTGTAACCCCCCAGTATTCTGCATTCACACATGTTTTTGCTGTTGTTGCGTTAGCCTGCATCATCCATACATTTCAGTGCATCTCTTCATCGTGTGTTTTCTAAAGATCTTTATACACGTTTTCTGTAGCATGGCAATCCTTTGAGGAGCCATATTCCTTTAATCCGGCAAGAAAATGAGTTTGTAATTATTTTATTATTGCATAATAAAATAGTCAGCAAGCACTTTTATTCGTTATTGGATCTTTGTGTTGTACATGCTGAGAAGCTTTGCATTTTTATTTTGCAATAACTATTGGAAGAAACAATCAATGGATTATGAAACAAGTTGCTGCCTTACTTATTATGAGAAATCAATTTAATGACTTATTGAATATTGTTTTTTATATTGTTATAATAATCCACTCCAGGCAGTCCATGTAGTGATATATGTTATGCAGTAATTGTTTCATGTTGTCAGTAGGTAAGGAGTAATTGACAAGGGACCGTTAACTTCAAAAATAATGCACACCCAAGGTGTTAAAAGTCAATTATTCTGCTTATAACACGGTTACCACAAATAATTGGTAATCAGAATAAAGCATTAACCAGCCCTGTGGTATAATCTGCTGTAAGGCACAAATCATCACAATGCAGGAAGAATAAGCTCACGGTTTCCTGCAGAAAATTTGTTGGTTAGGTAAGGTGGTAGGGTTGGGCGGGGCCGGGGGCATGGCAATCAAAGGGTTGGGGCGTACGCGTCATGATGAAAATGATAATATATTTATTTAAAACACTCAAATAAAACATAATTTTGAAGAAACTGTGACAGAAAATGAACACATTCTAGATTACTAATGAATTAAATAATTTAACAGATACCTCAAATGGGAATAGCTGCGTGATGAAGTGAAACTAAAAGGTTAATAAACACAAACCAAAGCAGATGTTGTAGAACGTCTGGCAAACGATGATAGATAGTGCTAAAATTGTAAAACTGATTATTTCCCACTATTAATGACATTATCTTAAAGGAATATAACTAGTGTGCCATGTAAATAATGCTGAAAAATAACCTGAGCAAGAGTGCTCAACAATTATATCTAATCAACAGGCACATGAAACCTAGCTAGCAGGTTGCTCAAACAACAAAAATCACCAGCTAACTTACTTAAAATTTGCAAGAACTATAGACGAATACAATAACAGGCTTAAATAAACCCAAAACATAAGTCCACTTACAGTTCTCACGGACACGCGTTTTATCAACTGGCTATCCTCGAGACATGACGGACCACGTGTTTATCTCATTTCGGCCATGTGGCGCCGTGCACGCTCGCGGTGTGACGCGCATCTGCAATATTCTCCGAGATGTTTTATCAACTGGTTGGTTATCTCATTTCGGCCGTGTGGCGCGTGTGCCCACTCGCGGTGTAAAGCGTGTCCATGCTATTCTCCGAGATGCACTTTACGGCCTTTTGCGCAGTGAATATTTTTTTTGGACGAACTAGTTAAGGTGCGGTAGGGTTTCCCAGCTTAGGCGGGCCGCCAAAACTGCAAAGTGCTGCAGGAAAACCCTGGAGCTTTAAATTTACTTGCGTGTTGTATAATGTCTTATTTCCTTTTTTATGGACTGAAATATGACCTAAGCATTTATTTGTGAGATTCGTTTACTGGTGTCGAAGCCTGTATTTGATCGGTGGTAAGACATCTTCACCTCAGGTGCTGTTGTGGTCTGAGTTGGCCTGATCTACAACAAAGCCTTCAGGAGATAAATGTCCTGCTGTGTTTTTCTGTTGGTTTGTTGAGTGCGGTGAGGTGAGCTAACGCCAGCTCTCTAACACACACTCTCTCGCGCTTACATTCTGCCATCAAGCTGCCATTTGGCTAAAGCCCAAGCAGATTGTAGCGCAGTGAAAGAAGAAGAGTTTTCTTGTTCCTGGGTTCTCTTCATCCAGGAGTCGAGCTCTCAGAGCGAACTGAATGAATGGGGTTTGGTGCAAGCTTTGTGTACGCTCCTGACAGGGACGCCTCTGGCTGTTCAGAATTTTACACCCTCATAGAGTCATGTAGCTGTCTTGAAACTCAATGAGTTATGACCATCATCTGAGCTGTATTGGCTCATGGGGGCGTTTTTTTGGCTTCTAGTGAATGAGGTGACTCTTGTTAGATGCCATTTACTGTTTCACTGCCTTGTTTTTGGTCCGGTTCCCACAATCTGTGGTCACCTTGGACATGATTTATTGCAGATTGACACTTTCCTCAAATTTCAGTGTAATTGAGAAGTGAGCTTTGGGAGTTTTCTTTGTCTGTCGACATTTCTTCTCTCTCTCTTTATCAGAAGGTTATAAGTTAAATGATTTGAGTTTTCCTGGTAAACCCCTCTTAATGAAGATTGGGGTTTAAATGCTTAAGGTGCATCTGTGACCCAGTGTCATTTACGTAATGTTTGGTGTAAAGCCCAATTTATGCTTCTGCGTCATGTACGGTGTAGCAGAAGTATAAATGAAACTGATGCGTAGCCTCCGGCATTGAAGTATACCATGCAGAAGTCAGTCAGGCTTAAGTCCAAATAAAATCAAATAGTGGACACTTTTATGTAGCGTATTAAATATGAATTCAGCAAAAACATTTGGTGTGTTATCTAGGCAGAAAAATCTGCTGATATTATTGTTGTCAGCCAAAAACTATGTTAATGAACAGAATTTGTCAAAAATATATTGACGACATTATTCACTTTAGATTTCTGCAGTAAGTTTTTGTCCACGTTGGGGTGGTTTCCCAGACAGGGATTAGCTTAAGCCAGGACTAGGTCTTGGTTTAATTATGAAGTATAATTGAAGAGTTTGGTTCCAAAACGCAATAAATCCATTTTGACAAATTTAGGTAAAAACGTGTTTTCTATACCAAGAAAGTGACAAGATGAAAACCACTATTTTCTGTTACAAACTTTCACATAGCATCTTTAGGTTATAAAAACATAAGAAATTCAAATCCATAACTTGATTTTCAAAGATTTATTATAAAAACTAATTATTTTTTCCACAAAATGCAATAAATCCATGACAGTTTTTTATTTCAAAATGCTATAAATCTATTAAATCAATGTATAAATGTGCATTCATCTTTACCATTTTATATTTATTTAGTTGACTAGTGGTATACAATGATTAAAAAATAAACATTAATGGCATTAACCAAAACACTTACTTTGTTATATTAAGAACACATTGCTGCGGTTATATTTGACGTTGTCTCTTTACATTTTCACAGCGATCAGCTGTAAAATGTTTTGGTCCCGCTCGATTTTCGTTGACTTTGAGTAAAATAATGTAAAGTTTTTCATAAGATCCTCTGGGGTCAATGTTTTAGCATGAGAAGCTTGATGCTGTCTGGAGAACAAGCAGCCGAGTGCCTCTCGCGGAAATTATTAGATGTTGATGGCTTACGTTTCTTTCCCGTCACAGAAAACCATCACAGGTTTAGCAATGCTATTAAAGTATTATTTTGTTTTGTTTGTTGATTACGAAGTACAAAGTAGATGAGGAAAATTAGGATTCCGTGTACTCAGCGCGCCGCCATGTTTGTTTACATTGCGTGAATGGTCCGCTGTAATATCAGGAATGGATTTATTGCGTTCTGTAAAAAAGGAGGAGTGGCGTTTGTCGCATTTTGGGAAAAAAGGGAGAAAAGATGACAGAATATCACGGCGGGTATTGGATTTTGCGTAAAATTAATTATTTACTTTTAACTACTGACCTGATATAATACTGATTTTGGCAGTAACTCATTTTTTTCAAAAATGGCGTTTATTGCGTTTTGGAACCAAACTCTTCAATTAGTTTTAACAAACATGCCTTACTAAAAACATTACTGGGGTGCATTTTGAGGAAAAACAAAGAACATAATTTATTTTAAGATATGTCAGTGCAAGTTGTTTTCAGTTTGGACAGCTCTTATATTTATTTTATTATTTTAGACTAGGATTAGTCTAATCCCTGTCCAGGAAACCGCCCCGTTAAATACTTGTATTAGTCAGCCACTAGTTACTGACTAACTTATGAGATACAGTTTCATTATTCACTAAAGTCTTGGTGATTTGGGTCCTTTAGGATTGTCTTTGTTTTGCCCATTGTAAATTTGTAGATGGTGCTAATATAGATTATTTTACATGTTTGTTTTATTATGTTTATCTCTGTGACTCAGATTTGCTGAGATGTTTTTTTTTTCTTTTAAAGAGAAAAATCATGTTGTTGAATTCAGTTTAATTGTTTGAAAAGAGAAATGAAGACATGGAGTAAAACACCAGTGGAGTGATTTGAGTTAATGGCTTCATTCTTATTTAATTACACTCTTACTCTAGTTTAGTGTTGTTGAACATCACAGATCTGCTGAAATAAACCCGGCTAGATTAAATCTGTAGTGACAATTGGCACTTGAGTGTCATTTAAAGATTTATTTAACTGTACGTTTTTACTCGTAGGATTTTATGGACAGAGAAGTGGGATAGACTATACATCAGGGACAATTCCACTTCATCAAGCAAAGATAACAGTTTTTGTAAATTTGTCTGAAGATCTCTGAGTTTTATTAAACTTGCTTGTGCAGTTTTCAGACAGTGATGCTCAGTTAAATTGTCATTTTACAATATATAATAGCTAGGCTAACACATCACACGCTTGTGTGATAATACCACCCATGATACCCGTGAAATAATTGAAATGTGAAATGAACACCTGCTAACCGTGAGAATATTTAGCTTTCAGGTGACAGATACATTAGTCTAATGTACGCTGTGTAGGCCTGCATGATAGTAGGGGCAAACTTACATTGCAATGTTATGTTTTCCTGCTATGTATTATGCGAAATACTGGATGACTTCACCAGATGACTGATAAAAGCTCAGTTTAAAAGGAATTAACTTCTGCCTTGCAATTTTTTTTTGTGTAGCTCACTGATTTTTCACAGACATCTGTTATTTTCTTCTGCTGTGTAAAACCTTTCTTATATAGTCTACCACTGGCAAAGGGGTCCAAAATAGTTTACACCAAAGTGTTTACACGTGGCTGAAAACCGCAGGCGGACACCAAATGTAGGCGCTTACCAGTTTTTTTCCAGCTGAGCGCTTTGCTTGCTGTGATACTTATTGATACTATGGTATTGTTGAATACTTCTTTATTTGAAAGTTTTAAATAGAAACTTCTTTTAAATGAATACATGTTAAATGTAGATTAAAATATTAGGTGTACAGAACAACCTTGTTCTATTACGGATCATGAAGTGTGTATGTGATACAGTTTTGCTTAGGATTGTGTGATTATCACATTTGCAAGCAGGTTTTCTAAGTGCAGGGTTTTCCACAGCACTTTGCAGTTCGGGCGGCCCGCCTAAGCTGGGAAACCCTACCGGCCTAACTAGGTCATCAAAAAAAAATAAAAACGCTGCACAAAAGGCCATCAAGTGCATCTCAGAGAATAGCGCGGACACGCTTCACACCACAAGCGGGAACGCATGTCATACAGCCAAATGAGAGAAACATGTTGTCCGTCACTGTCTGGAGGATAACTAGCCAGTTGATAAAACATCTCGGAGAATAGCGCTGACGCGCTTAAGCCTGTTATTGTATTAGTCTATAGTTCTTGCAAATTTAAAGTAAGTTAGCTGGTGATTTTGTTGTTTGAGCAACCTGCTAGCTAGGTTTCACGTGCCTGTTGATTAGATATAATTGTTGAGCGCTCTTGCTCACTTTATTAATGTGCATTATTTACATGCTACAGTAGTTACACTCCTTTAAAATAATTTTTGAGCTATCTATCATCGTTCGCCAGCTTTCTACAAATCTGCTTCAGTTTGTGTTTCTTAAGGGGCCAGTCACACCAATAGCGTTTATGGCAGTTGCAGGCGCCTTTTTTGAATGATATTCTATGGGCAGGGCGCGTTTGCGCGCTGTTTATGCGCGCCGAGCGCCTTGCGGTTTTTTGCCGCCTGCCGCGCACGCGTTTTTGAAGGAGCGCTGCACTCAAAAAAATGATACTTTAAACGAACACAATTTTATTGTGGACAGTGGTTCCACACAACCCAGTTAGTTTTTATTAACATTTAAGGGTTGTTTTCAGTCAATGCCAAATTCTTTTGTTGCAGCAACACAATTGAATAATAAATAACTAATGTGAAGTGGTAATGTTCAACAAAATTATCTTAGTTACTTATCCATAACTTAAGATTGTTACGTTTTCTGAACATGTGTTTAACTTGTACAAACTAATCAAATATTTTTTGCTTGTCCAAATCAAGAGTAGTTTATTCATACAACTCATTTACATTGTGGACAGTGGTTCCATCCAATTACTTTTATTAACTTTAACACAACAATTTCTATTTCAAGTTAAATCACACACAAAAATATACTTTTTGTAATAAACTGTATATAACATTCATTTTATTCATAAAAGATTCTCAGACACCAGTTCTTCAAGCCATGTTTATTGCACTTAAACTACAGATACCGTAAAGGATATACCGACAAATGAGATGCACTCATCAACTTGAAAAACTTGCAAAGTTTTTCAAGGACTTTGGATATTACAATGTAACCTTATAACAACATTACAATTTTTTACACTTACTGACAAATGAAATGCACGAAGCACCATTCAGGCAGTTTTTTCAAGCCCCCGGATACGTATAATTAAACAACAGTATTACACAACTGTAATGCTAACTGACAAAATAGGTTGCTCTCCATTCAGAGAGCTGGCACATGCAACTTTCAAAGATTTTTCAACAACTTTGGTATAATTTAAGCTAAATGGTACTGTAACAACATTATAAACGTTAACATTCCATGACAAATTAGATGCAGCACCATTTACGTAGTCAAAGCTTTAAACAACTCTACATTAATCTAATTAAATAAAAACACACTGCAAAACTATCAAAATAAATTGACGACACTGCTTACTTCCTGAATGTTATTGTACTGCCATTTCAAAAACATGGCATTAACATATGAAATATTAAAACATTCCTTTCTCAAAACATCTGCAAAAGGCTTGGTCTTCAGCGTCTGAACTTTATGAGATAGTTACTTCCCATCTAGCTCCAGAAACAACAACTGCAATACTTCAAAAGTGTACCTGAATTCAGGAAAGTAGCTCAAGTTCAGTTCATATTTCAGTCCCATCAGCATGGTTGTCGCATACACAATGTTGTTGAGGTCCGAGAACTCTTAATCCCTTTAATAACACTCCAACATCTGCTGGGCTGTCTTCGATGTCTGAACCATACATTTTTACAACAAGCACTCCCATCACCATCTTCTGGATCGCCTCCTTGGTACTGGGTGCATCTGTATCCTGCAGGTGAGAATGACAATGATAAAATTATTTTATGTTTATTAATAAGTTCAGAAAAATCTCATTTACCATTTAATGTTATTCAAAACCAACACATCACTTGATTCTGTAAAACTGAAGTATTTTAAGAACGGTCTCATATTCCATAATGTACAACAGCCAAAAAGTCAAAGAGGGCAAGTATTGTTTGCTTACCAACATTATTTAAAATATCTTGTTTTCTGCATTTGAAAGAAACTCCTAGGTTTAAAATACCATGAGTGGAGATGAGATAAAATAAAAAGTTATCCCAGGTGAAAAAGTACACGTCCATAATGTACTTAAAGTGCTCTATTTTCATGCACTAATTCTGTACGTAGTATACTAAAAATTCTTCTTTTGTACTACTTAAGATAATCTTAAACATCTTGTACATTGTTCACAATGTCAGTCTAAATCAGATTTTAGGGCATATCCGATTTGACAAACTCATTGTCCATATTGTGGATCAGTGGCGGCCGGTGACTCCTTTTTCTGAGGGCGCACGATGCTAAGTTCGTCACAACATGTATGTAGCCCGTCATGTGTGTGGTACGTAATTTCAAAATATGTGTTCTGGGTTTTGAGAGATCGTATGTGCATCACGTGTCCTGCCAAAATAAGTGCCTGCTGCAGACGCGTCAAAGGGTTTATGATAAAAGAGACGCTCGCGTTTGCCAGATACTCGCATAATCTCATGCGTAATCAGAGTTTAATGTTAAGGGAGTGTCTTTTGGAACATGAGCGTCTCTTTTATCATAAACGGTTTTGATGCGTGTGCAGCAGGCACTTATTTTGACAAAACACGTGATGCACACATGATCTCTAAACACGCAGGACACATATTTTGGAAAAGGGAACCACACACATGATACTCCGAACACTTATTTTGAATTTGCGCCCCTCGGATGAGGAGTCACGAGCCGCCACTGTTGTGGATCACAACTGTTCTGTGCGTCCTGTAGCGTTCTGCCGTTTTCTGGATTATCTGCAATGTTTCTATGGCAATGACGTTGCGTTGGCACGACAATCTGCCTCAACATCTGACGTGTTTACGTTTTATGTGACGCAACAGCATGACATAACTGAAAAGCTACACAAATGCGATCAGAGCGGTCAGACTGACTTGGATTTCCAGAAATGCGATTTGAAAAGGATTTTAAACCACCCATGGATGTAGCCCGAAAAAGATTTGAAAAAACACTGATTTCATGTGGTTTTTGGCCGTTCACACGTTCTAAATGTGATTGAATTGGAATTGATGGATTCGAATATGCACCAAAATCATATTTAGACTGACAGTGTGAACAAGGTATAATTGTACTTCCCTGTTCTATTATTGAGACACCATGAATATGAACTAAAATGTTCTAAAAATCTATTTTAAAAATGTATTTAGGTACCACTCATAGTAAACTTGAACCCATCTTTGTATGAAAGTTGGGTTCAAGTTTACAAGTTTTAACTAAATACATTTTTAATACAGAGATAGTATATTCAAAGCACATTTTAGTTCATAATCATGTTGTCTCAAAACAGCACAAATAAGTACACTTAGATAATCTTAAGAACATCTTAAAAAGTACTAAAGAATAAATTTTAGAATACCAAGTATAAATTAGTTTAAAATAGAGCACTGTAAGTACAATATGGAAGTGTACTACTTTTTCACCTGGGATACCACAACATTTCAATTCCTTGATAATACAGCAAAGTATATATATGCACATATACTTACCAAATACTCTTTAATTAGACTGGTCGGGTCTTCATTCAGGTAGACAAAGAAAGATCGGAGTCTGATCAATGTTGTCAGTCTAAATATGTAAATATCAAAATTGTATTAATTGTAGCATTCACAATATCAGGTAAACATTTACCTTTATTTTTAGATTATTATGCAAAATACAGCATGTAAGTGGAAAACAACAACAAAAAGGGACACTTTAAACTGTACCTATGTTTCTTTTTTTACAAGTTCTAGAAACTTTCTAATTCCAATTTCACCAGTGCAAAAAGAAGTTTTATTATAAGGTTTTAATGAGTGCAGTTCATCATACCCGTGTTGTGGAGACCAGCAGGTTTTTAATTCTCTGTCCATTGACGACTCCTCGATTTGCATAGATCCTTATAAGCTTTGCAGAATATGGATTCATCTTCACCAAGTATGTAGACACCAATGGGGCTGTTGTGATTCTTTTAAACTCTGCACAAATCTACAAAATAAAATAAATTATTGTTACCACAAAACCAATAAAGTTAAACATAAATGACTCAAAAACTTTTCACTCACCTCTTCCCTTCTGAAAAGAGCAGGCCATCTAGTTTTGAAATCTGCTATTGAAGGCGATTCCTTGACAACCTCATGTCTCCTGATAGAAAAGGTCTTGTCCATCAGCATTCATAATGTTTTCTCATTGTTCTTTTTAATTTCAGACAGAAGTATTACACTGACTACTTCCAGTGTTTTGGATGTCTCCGTTTGTGGATGGTAAGGGCAGTAGATCACCTCAGCGTTGCATGTTTTTTTTTATATGGTAAGCAGCACTGGAAATTCCAGCTGGTTTGGGCTTGAGTAAATTAAATTTCACTTCAGTACAGGCAATTTTTCTCATTTTTGTTATATATTTGGCAAGACACACTTTTGCAACACAGTCAGAGCTTAATGATGTAGATTGGGTTGACAAAATGACTGTGTCACAGGATGAAAGTGAAAGAGCTGGTGATGAGCAGGTACTCCTTTTGAGAACTGTTCAGTTGTGGTGGGGGCAAGTTGTCACAATCACTTGGTGTTGTCAGGAATACCACCTTTAGTGTACTTTTGTCTTGAATTTCAGATGTGTACATGAGATTTAAAAACTAATTGCCCAAGTCAGAATCCATGAACTGCAGCCTTAAATGTCCTTGTAGATTACATTGTTTTTCTATTTCCTTTGACAGGTCACTCACTGAAGTAGGAATGGTATACTGAAGGATCACCTTTTGTAACTTTTAGCCAGGCTGGAGAAGTCATTGTGGTATGACTGTGGAAACAAGTAAAATTTAGTTAATTATTTTTTTTAAATCAATTGTAAGTATGGTTTAAAAAAAAACATTAACTTATGAATTGTCCATTTAACAAAATAAAAGCATATTTTACAATACAGTATGCGTGGACTTGTCTTTTCAAAGTCACCAAACAAAGCACCAACCATATAACTCAAGCAATGGATAATCAATCATCAGCTAGCTAACTAAAATAGGCACTGACAGACTTTAACATACAATGCAGTTTACCTAAAAAAATGTGTGATATGCTCTAGTTTAAATAATCTGTTTTAATAAAACACATCTGGCTTCAGTCATGAACAAAAGCATCACTTGCCTCATCACCATAAAAACGTTTGACCTCCTGTAATACTTCAGCAATGGAAACTACACCAGGCTTAAAATCACTCACTGGTTGTGTTTTCTGTTTTTGTGTGATATAGAAGTCCCATTGACATTTGATTGGAAAACACAACCTGTCCTGATAACATGCAAAATACCGTTTTACTCTTCTTTAAGTGACTGTTTATGTCAGCAAAGTATTCTTTTTCTGATGACAGTGCACTGCATGCCATGCACACAAATTACAAGTGAAAGTGGGCCTTTGTCGTCATGCAATATTACATCTGTAGCATAATTCCTACTTAAATGAACAAGTAGAGCATATCATGTCTTGAATATATCAATTAGAATATGTACTATGATATCTATGATAACCACCACAACGCACGTGCAGCAGTCTTTCATGTTTTAGTAATTTAGATCACAAATTTTACATTTCAACATAACTTACTTTAAGTATTCATTCAGAGTAACAAATAAAAATAAACTTTAAGAACCCCTTGAGAAAATGCTCTGACTAAACACAGGAAAATACGTTTCAAAAGCACTATTATCACCAGTAAAACAAGTTCAATGGCTAAGGTTACCACCGGAACAAGACGGAAAATCGAAGTTCAACTCACCACGAACACGTGAAGCAATCCGTTCATTTTGAAACGCACAAATCACGCAGTTTACAACACTGCTGCTATCATAAAACACTAATAATGGCCCGAAATTGAACAACACGTTTAATACTGTTTAAACACGAGTACATCACGTTTAATACGGTTTAAACACGTCACACGACAGATCGCGTGAAGCACTCCATTACATTTGAAACGCACAAATCACACACTTTACCTCACTGCTGCACAAATGATGTGAAATCATCACCATCAAAAACAAACACCATCGCCTTAAACATAAAATAAATTTGCCTCAACAATGTTTTAAGATGGATTGAAGAATAAACGTATTTAGTTTACTTACCACACCATCACCTGCGCGCCGTCTTCGTGGAAGTCGTTAAAATGACGTCACATCCTTTAGTTTGAAAAAAATTCTTCTTCTTCTTCTTCTTCCTTTTTTACCGGCGGTTGGCAACCAGCTTAATGGAGCATTACCGCCCCCTCTGTTCCGGAATATGAACCTGATAATAGGTCTACTCTCTATCGCAAAAGTAAACCAATTACTTTAGTTTAAAGATAGGTAGTTAGGTAAACCAGAGTGAATAACAAATTGATTTAGCATAACACATTACACTTGTATTTTGTCTTAAAAATAAATGTGTATGTGTTAATGTAACTAAATATATTTGTGTATAATGAACAGTGCTACAAAACCCATTTTTTGAGTGTGAGAGCAGAGAAGCGCCCGACGTCATTTGTGTCTTTCCATTGTCCAATCGAATGAGGGGAGAGGCGGGCCTTACGTTGTGGTGAGGGAAGTTTAGTTGCTTTGAAGAACCGCACACCACTCGCTCACTCTCTCCTGTGTGTTTGTGCACCTCTCACCCTCAAACAAGGTCAGAGCAAGCGTCCTCTTTTTAAAGTTTCTGCTGATATGACAGTTAACAGCAAAAGGGCGCTCACGCTTCAATATTTGATTGACAAGACAGCTGACTCGGTGGTTGCTTAGCAATATGAAAAGCCGCGTCGCACTGCTCTTTTTTTAAAAAGGCAGTGCGTCGCGCCTTGCGTTTGCAAGCGTTTAAAGCGCTTTTGGTGTGACTGAAGCCTTACCCTTTAGTTTCACTTCATCACCCAGCTATTCCCGTTAGAGGTATCTGTTAAAAACATTTAATTCATTAATAATCTGTGTAAAATTGGTTCATTTTCTGTAATAGTTTCTTCAAAATAAAGTTTTATTTGAGTGTTTCAAAAATATTTTTCTTTTCATCGCCCAACCCTACCACCTTAACTAACACATTTTCTATGGGAAACCCTGAAGTGTTTTGCCTCCAGTGATCAGAATAACTTTTCAGACAAGCCTCTGAGCCGTCACAGACCCTGTGAACTTAGTTATCTCGAGCTGTCATTCTTTGACATTTAGTGCTTTATATTGTCACTGTGGCAGCTGAATCAAATAGTTTATTTTCCTTCTCACAATTATGTTAAAAAACCTCATCTGGATCTTATCTAGACTGGATCAGGATCTCACAGAAGCACATGCTGCCTCAAATGAGTGTCAGTATGATGTTTATTTATCAGTTCAGTGGTTCTTGATGATTTCTTCTGCACGATTTCATGTTTCTCGAACTCAATGGGGACTCAATGTAATTAGTGTGTAAACAGAAAGGTTGTGATCTGGCATATGTTTTTTTGAGCAAACGTTTCCTGAACTCCCTCTGCGTCTCAAAGACGTCTCGCAGTGCTTCTTGTGAGCAGTCAGGCACAATGATGCACCGCTACAAACTGGAGCTTTTGGGAATTCAGATATCTTAATAGAAAATGGATCTGCAGTACATTTACATCGCTAAACTTCACTGTTGACCAATAAAGAAGGATTGAAGGTTTAGAAGTGCTTCACAATAATTACAACATCTTCTTAAGCCAAAGTACAGAAATTGTTTAAAAGCCAGCTCTAGGTTTACTTAAATGTTATAATAGAAAGTTAATTGTTTGTTTTTTTAACTACTTGTATATCAGGGGTGTAAATTGGACAGTTAATTGCGGTATGATACAGTATCTATTATCTCCGCCAGCGATGCAATGTTTGCCAATACATCAAACATTTCTTCGAAGCAATGATGATTTTATTTGATTATTTTGTCGATACTTTAATATTGCGAGCCTAGTTAAGCAGTTACATTTTAATAACTCACGAATTTAACTAAAATATATAACATACAACATTTAATTAAACACTTTGAAAATGGAAAACCAAAAATACACTTTTTTAAATAAAGAAAAATAAATGATGGAAAAAATATCACATAAAGAGTATATTTATATATCCAGTTTATTTGGGAATGTGAAATATTCTGCATGGCATGAATGACTCAAATGTATTGGAGATGAATTAAGATGAAGATGAGGTTCTTCAGCTGTGCTCCAGCTTTGAGATGATGATGATTGACTCTCATTTGCTTTCTGCGGTGAGTCATATGGGTGAAGCAGAGAGCGACGGATGAAAGAAATTAGATGGAGAGCTTCTGCTGCATGTACTGACCGCCGGCTGAACTCAAAAGACTGACGGCTGAATGACAGTGAGATAGAGGAAGTGTTGAAGAGAGATACAGAGGTGAAGAGAGAGATGTAGGAAACAGATTCTGTATCATTTAGATTCCTTTAGGGACCTTCAACCAGGACTAAACTAGACTAAACACTTTAACATAGAGTTCATCACAAGGTCCAGACTTAGACACAGCTGGTTGAGAATACAGACGACATGTTTTCTGTTCCTGAATCTCTACATTTACATTTATGCATTTGGCAGGTGCGTTTATCTAAACAGTGCATTACAAGGTATAGTATGTGTGTTCCCTGGGATTGAATCCACTTTAAAAAAATGTTGGGTTGTTTTTTCTTCCCAGTTACTGGGTTGAGACATTTAGGTTTTAGTTTTTTTAACAAGGTCAAATTATTGGACTGTTTTAGAGAACAAGGGTTTGTATCAATGTTTTAATCTGTCATCAATGTTTTAATAGATCTGTAATCTATTCTTATACAGAAGAAAATGCAAAAGTGTTGCAAAACAGGACAGTCCACATGACTTTAACTGTTATTGAGAAAGTAATGCAAGCTTTGTCAGCTTTCACACAAAAAATGGTGTTCTTGGACTAACCCAGCCGTTGGGTTAAATAAAACCAGAAAATCTTTACATTTGAACCCACAATGGGCTAAAACCATCCAGTGTTTTAAGTTTAAACACCCTAACATAGATTAAATTGCAACCCAAATTGGGTTCGTCCCTTTTAGACCCAACGCTGGGTTGAAAATAACTGTGTATCGGTTTGTTAGTCTGTAAGGCCAACTTCTTTAAGTTTTTCTTTTTAAAGTTTTAACATTTCTCCAACATTTTCAATAAGACCTGGCAGGGTTTTTTTCTGCAAAGAGATTTTGGGTGCAGCCTCCTCCACCAAATTTGGTGCTGCCTTTGGCTCTCGACAGGTATTTTTCATGTGTCTTCACAAAAAACACGAACAATCATTGCACTCTGTGATTTATCAATTGCAAGTGGAATTGGGTAAGAGCGCCGCCTGGTGGATAATAGCAGAAATACAGATTACTGTCAATGGAATGAAGTGTTTTCCGTAAACGGCATAATGGTGGACATGAAAGAGCTTTTCTTCACATTTAATAAGCGCAAATAATTCAAATTGTTTTGAATGGAATTGTTGACAAATATAAGTAACTCGAATAAAAAAATACATTGTTTAATGTAGAATATCGATAAATCCTGGATTTCCATGCAAGCCGACTGTTACTGTTCCTGCCCAGCTAACAATTTTTGGTTCCTAAAACGTGGTATCCATGATGTTATTTTCCAAGGTTTGTTTTTGGTTAGCCAGGAAAGTTTTCTTTAAGAAGATTTTTATTTTAGTTAAGCGTTCCCCTAACATTAGAATAATTAAATTATTCTATTACTGAAATATATGTATGTGTTATAGACGGTTTCAGCAGTAACAACATAAATAAGCGGCTGTCATGGTCCGCACATAACTTCCGGTAAACTCAGCTAAAAATAAATAACAACAAAGTTCTTTAAACGTAGTTTATTTATATAACAAGAAAAAAACAACACATAGATTACCTATAGGAAACCAAAACACTTGTTATTTACGACGAGGCATTTGTTCAAGAGATCAGTTTAGCAACTAGTCAGACCATTAAAAAAAACACGAAACCGGAAGTAAAGTTCGGATCCAGACGTGTATCGCGTTAGCGCACATGCGTCCGATGAAACCGTCTATAACACACAGGTTATTTTTAATAAAAACACCTTAAGACATCACACAAGACATTTAAATAACATTGTATTTTATCAAATATATAATAAGCAGTGACTTCAACACAATGTAGAGGACTTAAGTGTGCAGAGGAGCACACGTATCAGACGTGCACACTAAAGGAATAATGGGTTTAATTATGCTTTCACTTCATTTCCTGACAGTTTCATTTGTTATAGTAATGACTGACAAGACAACGCTGAATTACATACAATATAATTACCTAACTAATCTGAGAGAATGCAAAAACATTCAAATATTTTGTCCTCCCTAAGATAGCCCGACGGGCAGGGCGTAGATACATTTGGTAGCCCGGCAGGAATTCACAATAGCCCCAGGATGTCTGGCTAGCGATTTTGCGAATAGACTGCTTTTACATAGAGTTGGGTTAAAATAACCCATGGGTAGGTTTGTCCATCTTTAAACCAACCATTGTGCAAAACAATCCAAACTGTTATTTTCAAACCCAACCCAAAAAATTTTTGTGTTTAGTAAGCTGCATTATGGGATTGCCGTTTCTGTAAAGTAAACATGCAACACTGCCTTACATTTTGGACAAAACTAGGTATACTGGAAGCAAACATAATTGTGTATAAACTGGAAAAGCTTTTACTTTGTGGGTGCACTTTAATAATCCTTTAAAATGTCTCCTGTGTAGACAGCTAACTGGGTATTAAAACAGAGCAGATTGGTTTGGTCTGGCTGTGGTCTCCTGGGAAGCCAATTTATACGACTGGCTTTGCAACAGGCTTGTAAAGACAGTTGGAGTCCTGTGGTCTCCTCTTCCTCAAAGCTTGTCCCAGATATTCAGAAAATCCTTACTGAGGTTTTGATTTGTATATTTAGACAAGACATCAATGACAGCTGACCTGTACTTAAAATGGTGTGTAGTTTCCCATGACAAATAAACTTTTCCGCTTGTCCCAATTTACAGACCATAAAGAGAGAGTTTTCAAGATGTTTGTGTTTTAGAAGGACTTAATAAGATTCATAAATATATATGTATGAATTTGGCTGCATTGTGTATTTTAATGTCTTATATTCACAACCTACAAGCAAGCGTCATGTACTGTATAGACTCAATGTTTATGTTTCTACCTTATTAACTGGGATTTAACCCAAGTTAACTTTCTTGTTTGTGTCAACTCCTGTGTAAGTTTTATTTTAACAGCTTCTGTAGTGATTATACAGCAATTATAAACATGTTTAAAGTGGTTTGACACATTGCAGGACTGCTGTTGACTCTTGGCAAGTAGCGTTTTGCCCATTGAATGGTCCACAGGAGATTGAATTACTAGTTAGATTTCAGCACATTCAATGTCAGTTGGGTTTGACCGCTGGGCTTTAACCCCTAATTCAGGGGTCATAGTGTTCAAAACAAAAGTGCGCTACTATAGCCGATCTGTGTTTGCTTCGGTGGCTCCCTGCCTTTCTCTCAAACCCACCATAAAGATCCTTTTTATCTGCTCCCCGCTATTGCCTGAAAGCTCAGCCTGACTCTAAATCATTGTGCTGGTGAGAAAAAGAGAGCAATGTTTGAGATTTAACATATACGATGTGTATTCTTGTGCCGAAACACCGTTTTTATTTAAACATAAAAAATTCAGAATGTTTAATACAAAAATTACAATTCAGTTAAAAATGAGCGTGCAAATTTTTTAAAGAAATGAATGCAAAGAAGAATGAAAAAATTTTTATTTAAAAAACATTACTAATAAAATAAGTAAGTTTGGGTATGTTAAGGGTTCATATTGTGTGATGTTGAGCATGTATGAAGGTCATGTGGGTTCAAAGAAAGCTAAAGGATAGTTTTTTTATGCGTTAGCTATCATAACAGCGCAGTCGAACCCACAGTCTTGCTTACTTGATTTGACATGTACGGTTACGCAGGGCATTCATCACATGCGCATTGCAACAAATTTCAATACCTCTCTTGCCTACACACTACATACTCCATTATGCCCATGCATGACCTGCAGGCACAAAGTACACACGGTTACAAAAATTCTACGATGAGCATACTCTTCTGATGACTAAATTTACATTACTTACACTGTACGCTGGCCCTCATGTACACATAAAAAGTGAAGTATACCCAGGCCTCAATGTGTAATTCATATTTCCCAGAATCCCTTGCTTTGGTTAGTTTAGCTGCTTTAGCTTTACTTTTAGGAAGCATGTACACACCAAAGAGCGCGGATCGTGACATTGACGAGCTGAGCGTTTCACCAAAAGTCGAAAATGTTTATACTCTGGGCGTTTAGCGCAGAGTGCGATAAAAGCGCCGCCAAGCGTGGAAAAAGCGCAGAAAAAAACGCAGAGCACAGAAAAAACACAGAGCGCCATTTTTGAAAAGCATGGGGGCTTTCATTGGAAACAATGGAAAATATCCGCTGGCGTAAACGCTTTGGTGTGCACGCCCCATTGATGTTTGAAAACGCATGATAATTTTTTTTTTCATTTCCAGTTTATTTCAATACCTAAATCTTAATAAATAATCCTAGATGAATGCATTAGAGTTTAATGTGAAATATAAAAGAGTTAGAAGTGAAATGAAGTACAATAACTGCTGCTCTCCTTCAGTTTCCATTGTGTTGTGTACGCGTGTAGTCTGAGCTCATCTGTGTGAGTGAAACGGTCTGTTAGTCATTTATTTCATTGTTAGGGAGACTCCGGACTCCTGGCACATTCTCCCGCGGGGTGAACACAATTATAAGCTTCCTCTTAGCTGGGTCACAGAGCGGTGAAGGAGGAGTCATCTGAAGAAAGCCTGATGGGAGGTTGATGGTTAAACACTGGAATCTTCCTGTTTGTGTGTCTTAAGAGAGGACTGCTGTAGATACAGGAGACAGCTGGCTGACTGACTAGTGGGAATCTCTTTCGTTAAGTGCCTTTCAGGATGCACTTGTGTAAAATTACAGACATGTTTTGAAGAACGAGCCAATGGGTTCTTGAGATGTAAAGAACTGGCACGGTTCTGATGCTATAAACCAGGAGTCTCCAACCGTTTTGTAAGCAAGGCCTACCACAACAGATAAAACACTTTGGAGGACAAAACTGCCAAGCTCGACTAATCACATTCCCCGTGCATGTCTATGCATAGAATTGTGGGACAGGACAATGAAGGTATCTCAGGAGACAGGAAGTAAACCAAACATTGTATTTGGACGTGCTTGATGCCTTCATGTCTAATGAATTTTATAGCCCTTCACTTTTAAGAGAAGTGGGTTGGAAATGCAGTGCAGATTTGGAAATAGTTTGCAGAAGGTCTTTCATATGAGCTGTTTGCAAAAGACGATCAGATATTTTCAGATACTAACAGTTGGGCCTGTAGATGCTGATAACTTGATGTGCAGTCACACTAAATTGACTTTGGAAATGAAGTGATCAGTCTCATATGTCAATGTTTTATGTTAATGGTTTTGATCAGGACCATCCCTGGTAGATCAGCTTTGTTATCAGTTTAAATTTGTCTTGTATTAGAATTAAATGACAAAATGAGCATGTGACGGTGTCAGGCAGTTATAAAACTTGACCTTTATATGGAATATCATTTGTGTAGTCAGCAATAGGAGGTGATATGACCGACCACATTCAATGTAGCATCAATCCATCATCTTAGTTAAATGTGAGGGATGCACAATTTGGTTGGAATGTAAATCAGTGGTGGAAAAATTTCTCAAATGCTTTCTAAGCTATATTCTTTGTTTGGGTTTATGTCACCAATGCTGTCCGGCTGGGATTTACCAGGCCAATTTTTCACTTTTCCAAATGCAGAAAAACAATCTTTACAGTTAATAAACTGTCAGACAGAATTTCTCTCGTCTTTTGTTTAGTTGAGACCTTGGCTTGGAAACGGGCAGTAAAACAACTGCACAGTTCTCAATATTCTGGTGATAACTTATTTTTTGACAGCACCAGCTATATATTACTGTCAACTTTTTTTTTACATATCAGACCCGCATTTGTGAAAATTTTTGTGCAAATAGTTGCTCCTAGTGACAAAATTCTAAGAAAATTCTTATAAATGTGCATGTTTCCTCTTACAATAAAAAAATCCTAGTGTAAAAAAGTAACTATGTGGTCAGGGTGCATAGTCTCTGAAAGCCAATGTTGACATTTAAAGTCACCTAAACAAACACGCCCCTACCCCAAAAGAAACTGGACCTCCTTTTGATAGACCCGCCCCACACTTAAAGAGCACCAATTATGCTAATAAATTAGCACGTTAGCACGTTATTGTAATATCCCATAGTACATACATGTTATTAAAACTTGAACTAATGCATTGTGAGTCTTATAAATTGCTTACATACCTCACCGATTTCTGCCTGTCTGGAAAACGCTCGGATTTAGTTCCTGTCTCCGCCTCCCAAAATGTCTAGTGTATTCGGATTGGTCAGATGACTACTCAACTGTTATTGGTCAACTGGGTTCGGCGTGTGTTTGAAAGGTTACGCCCCTGACTACGCGTGGGTTTTCCGGTTCAGACTGAGAGTCACAGGCAACGTAAACAAGCATTATATTTCTCTATAAACGATGGTGTCTGTACTGCCTTACCACTTCGAGCTCGATCCAGAGAGTTCAGACGGCCGTTACGGTATAAAAGATCTCCGTCAATGAACGCGATTGGATTTAACTTTTTTAGGTGTCCTTAGCTCTGCCAGAATGCTAAACGAAGACGAAAATGTGTTGCAAAGACATCCAAAAGGTAATTATAACGTACTACATTACTTTGCAAACTATATGGAAACACCAAATGTAGCACATAGAAAGTATTTTTTGAAATGATTATAAAACTATTTCACTTGTTAACATAATTTTACTATAGTAAACTTTATTATAAAAGACTGCTTACATACTATATCACTGTGCAAACTATATGGAAACACCAAATGTAGCACATATAAAGTATTCGTTGAAATGATTATAAAACGATTTCACTTGGTAATTTCTACATTATTTTACTAAAGTAAACTTTATTATAAAAGACTGCTTACATACTATATTACTGTGCAAACTACATGGAAACACCAAATGTAGCACAAAGAAAGTATTAATTGAAATGAATGTTCTACATTATTTCACTATGGGAAACTTTATTATGAAAGACTGCTTACTTATAAGTGCTATGTTTTTACTTACTAGGTTTTAAGGAGAATGCAACAGGTTCCAGGGCCTCTTACCTGCGTGATTCATCATCCAGGTTTTGCACAAATTGTCTAAATCCCTACATACAGAACATTTATTGTACCGAATATAAGCCTTTGAGGTGCAGGACTAGAGTAAGTTTTATTACATTTTTAAACCAATAACACTTAAGTATCATTATAGTAACAAAGTACCCAAAAGAACAAAAGATGTAACTTTAAAGAAAATATAGTAGTCAGTCAAAGGTTTTATTTATTTATTACAAATATATATTTAAATGTTAAACAATATACAAATAAACATACTTTAGTAACCATATTGTGCTCTTCTTTCAAAAATTTTTCAATTCATTTCTTACAGCTATCTATTCAGATAAATGGCATATCAAAGCTTTGTCAGCTGGTGCTATTTAAGACGACACTATAAGGTTATCATCCTGTCGTGTGTTGTTCTCCAGATGTGCTTGGAGCTTCCTGATCAGATCGGTCACAATTTTGGCTTTCGATGACCCCTGCACTGAAGATGGCATGCAATCACGTCCTCCTTTGAAGGTCTCTCAAACTGTGATGCCAGGTCCATTGGAATCGGGGTTTCCTTCAGCTTATCTTCAAATACCTCATCAAACACAAGCCTGATCACATCATCCACATAACTGTAGAAATATTGCGGTCAATAAATCTTTTGTTTTGATCATTTATTTCCCTGCTTCATACATTAAGTTTTTAATTATGAATGTATTTGAAATAAAACATTACTGCTTATGGTATGTCACTTGTGTGTTTTGGGAACATAGCCTTGTACTCTCCTGCTTTTGTTACGGCTTGGTGACATTGTAATGGATCGCTGCAAGGTACAACCTGTAAAGAAAAAAAAACTTTGTCATCATCAGTTATACATTTAAGACTGGTAGTGGTTTCACTAGCTAAATACATCATATGTGTTACACACCTTTGCTCCTCATATGCCAGTCTGACTCCTTGTACTGTGTGTAATGATGTTGCATGTTTGCATACAGTGTAGAAGGATGTGTCCAGCTGCGAATCTATGATATGGACAAATAAAACAAACATGTATTCAGTCAAAAAGACATATTATAACAATAGAGTACAACGACTATAAATCGTTAGACTATTCATTAAAACGTATATGTATTACATATTACATGGCCCAACATTAGCAACACACATTACGTGTTTACTTCGTTTCAAAATCTAAGAAAGCTTCAAGTAAATACAACAGTAAAATACATATAACTTTAAACAAATCATCTGTACTTAAGAGTTTCTTGAGTTTGATCATGAGAACAAATTTTACCGGTAACAGTTTAGCTGGTATTTGTATTTGTATTTAGCTTAGTAACTTAGCAAGTTTGTAAACATGTCTAAACCAACATTGATAAAAAAACGATAGTCTGCATAATTCAACATACACGTGTGTAAATATGGTACGTTGTTTATGAAATACAGTATTACAACACAAAACAATTAGCTTGCAAGCTTAGCTCTACACGCACATTATTTTAATCTCCGGTTACCGGTTACGTAACGTACAGTAAAAGGCAAATAATATACGTGAATACTTACAGCCTGTGATCCAGAAGTGCACAGTAATCCAACTTTCAGGAGACGTCGCGCAAATCCAGCTTCGGTTCATGAGAAGCAGTTATTGTGAACAACTTCTGACTGGATTTTTCCGGAACCGTATTAAACATGATGTCCTCTGTGTAAGTCCATAAAGTGCTATTTTGCCCTCGCATCTAAAGAGACAGCGTCTACTCGAGAGATTTAATCGCTTAAACGATGAAACAAGAGTTTGCAAACAGAGTCAAAGCAGGGACTCCCAACCTCCGCCATTTTAGCTCTCTTCTGACTCAGCGCTCTCCACCCCCGTCTTTGAGGGCGTACCCAAGCAAAGCAGAGAGGGCTGAACTATGATAATGTTGGTCTTATCTACGTCACTAATCCCAGGAAGTAAACTGTTGCCTACAATCCGAGTGTTTTTTGTAGTCCTCGAACGTTAGAGACGATAACTCGCGTCATCGTTTTCTTTGAGGTATGTACTTTTTGAATATCGTTAGCATGTACCAATACACACTTACACACAAAAGGATGTTTAAAAACGTGTATCTCATAATAGGTGCTCTTTAAGCAAACCCAGGCAACATTGTCATTAAGTAGACCTTACTGCTGATTGGCTACAAGTGTGTACAAGTGGTAGCCTGCCCCACTCTCTTTTCCAAAGCGTTTTTCAAAAATCGTGCACTCCACCTTTAAGAGTCTTAAGGTAGCGTGCAAACCATGCCAGAGTGTTTTCAGTCCAATGGAAGCGCCTTGCTTTTCAAAAATGCCAGCAGCCGGCGTGTTTTGTCCATGCTTAACGCCAAGAGTTGAAACATTTTCAACTTTCAGTGAACACTTACCTCGTCAATGTCACTTCTAATCATAGTGGAGAATGGGTTGGACAAATATCACAACAACCAAGTGGTGCATCGTTCAACGACAAGGAAAGCTAAACAAATGTATACCAATAGCAACCAAAGCCATTAGCTGAAAAAACTCTGGCAAGTGCCCACAGTCGGTATCCACCTGGCGTTTTCAGCTACATTTGAACATATCAGTGTACATGCCCCCTTAGAGTTAAGGAAAGTGGACAAAATGATACAAAATGTGTTTAACACAACACATGACAGTGAGAACAAGATGCAACACATTAGATTGTGCAGGGATCATGTTTTGTGAGACATGTTAACATCTCTGACACAGTGCAGAAATGCCATAGCACCAAAAATAGAAGTTATCACTACATTAACTACTGTACAGTAACTACTAACTACAGTAACTGATTCAAAAACTGGAAAAAACTCAAATATGCAGCAGAGATGATTTGAGTCTGTTACAGACGTCTATATGCAAAGTGATTACACAAACAATTTCAGCACTTAACCTTATTGTGTCACTGTTTATTTCCTATCAAATACATTAAGTGTGATATTAATAGTGTGGAAATAAAAAAGAAAGAATATATACACATACGATACGTATATGATATATGATCTGTTCATTCTTTGCTGGATGTAATTCCTCATTACAGTCATTTCCACAGCTGTATTTCAGCATTTTAACATGCGTGACTCTGAGTCTCAGTATACAACACATTCTCCTAATCAAAACAGATGGCAGGCTGTTGTGGTTTTGGTTTTGTGCTGATTTTGTGTGTCTGAGATTCTTCTGTAAACCACATCTGAATTCACTCCCCCCCCTCATTGGGTGTGACCCACATGGCAGATCCCAAAAGTAAAGCTAGGGATGTGTATGACTATAATAAAATGGTCTAATTGTTTAAGGAACATTAAGAAAGTGATGGCGGCATCTTAAAAACCCCATATGATGCTTTTCCATTGCCAAAGTACCCCGCGGGTTGGGTCGGTTCAGCTTGCTTTTGGGGGCTTTTTCACTGGGTGCAGTACGTAGTACCCAATACTTTTTTGAGCTCATAATAAAGCGTGAGGTGAAAACACTGTAGATCACTGATTGGTCTGAGAGAATCGTCACTACGAGCGTCGTTCCAAACGCAAGCGTAGCTTTACCTTCGTGCTTGCGCTGTCTCAAGCAAACCTTTTGTCATCTGTGCTTTGTTGTAAGTTCCCAAACTCCCTTTTAGCGGTGGAAAACATCCACATGATGAGAATCAGGAAAACCATACCAGTGTTTTCCAGACTTGCAGTTTGTGGCAGCACATTCAACTTGGCTCAGTGGAATGGGTCAACTTACGCCACGGGTGTTTGTGCAAAAAAGTGAGACAGAGGTATAGTGATAAACGCAATGTGCAAACATTTATTTGTGGTGGCCAATTTAGATTTTGTGGCGAACTGAGAAATAAGGAAAGTATGGGAAACAACGCTCTTACTTGTATGATGTCACAGCAGTAGGCAGCGCAAATATAACAACACGCCTTTAATCCCTCTCACTTTGAAGTGGTACTAAACTCAATGGAAAAGCTAACCAATTCAAAGTGAGGTGACCCGACCTGACCCTTGGTGTTCTATGCAATGGAAAACTGCCAGAAGAAACAAACTCACCCCCTGGCCTTTAGAGTATCAGTGCCTAAAAATAAATCATTGAATTAAAAAATTATCTTCAGCAGTTGATTATGTTTAAATTATAATTATTATTAGATCATCTGAGAGAACAGCAGTTGACCCTGAAGGATTAAAGCGTTGAGTTTGTCTTGACTTCATTTACAGCTCAATTTACTGGTGATGGTTGTTAAGAAAACACAGAATGAATAAGAGTTAGACTCAGTTCAGGTTTGTGTATTGTTGACTGAAGTCTTTTCCTGTGATGTTTTGGCAGCATGTTATTTGGGTTTCTAGTAGAGCTGGGGAAAAAAAATCGCTTGCGATTCTTATGCGCGTCTCATCAGAAAAGCCGGTTCGGTGATTAGTAGTAAACTGCAATCACCTACTTTCAGATGGAACGGCATTTACTACACAAAGTCGAATTTCACAGAGAAGATCACAAAATCGCGTTCATAATCGTGTGAAATCTCCTCCGATATTGTATGCGATTTTGCTTCTCTGTAAAATACGGCTCTGTGTAGTAAATGCAGCTCTATCTGAAAGCAGGTGATGACGATTTACTACAAATCACCAAATTGGCTTACTGTTGAGATACGCATGAGAATCACAGGTGATTTTTTTTTTTTTTTTTTTGCCCATCTCTAGTTTCAAGTCTTAAATACTCATGTTGGCAAGCAAATGACTTGTCTACACCTGAGGCTGTTTTCCTGTAGTTGTTTGCATCAAGTAAAGCAGCACATTACAACGTTCTCAAATTACTTCTTTCAAAGTACGTCTTACACAGCACTTCAAATGAGCATCTAGTGGTCAGTTTTTGCATGCAATAAAAGATGCAATCGTAAGTTGTGAATTGGGGCGTAACAATACATCGATATGGATTGATGTAGCGATTAAATTTCTAACAATATGATGTATCGATGACACACATAAAATAATTATATGATGTACATTTATTTTAACACTATATTTTAATCCTCTTTTTTTTTTTACATAACATCCATTTCCGTATTTCCGCCAAAGTGCGCATTTTTAATTCATTTTTGTGTGTTCGTGTCGGCAAGTGAATGCAATGCAACAACAAAGCAGTTGTATCAGCAAAACACAGTGAAAGAGGCAGAAGATGTTGTGTGACTGCTATCGAAGGCAAATCATGGGTTTGGAAATATTTTGTATTTGGAAAATGGATTGGACAAACAGATTGGCAGTAAACCTTTGCCAGCACCAGCTGAATGGCAAAAGACTTTGACTGTTGCCATCATAAGCTTGATTTTATGTGATATTTTTCTCTGAATTTTTTTCTTAGTTTGTTGTTGTAAATGTTCCAATTGGGACAGAGATTGCCTTTTTTAAAGAGTTTAATTAAACGTTCATGTTATATACTGTATTTTGGTTGAGTTCGTGAATTATTAAAAATGTAACTGCTTAACCAGGCACGCAATATTAAAGTATTGATAAATTAACCGAATCAAATCGTAACTGCATCGAAGATTTTATGTATCTGCAAATATCACATCATTGGCAAAGATAATCCATACGGATCATATGCAATGAACTGTCAGATTTACATCCCTATTATGAATGCATTAAATATGTAATCAGTTGGGTGTTAGCTTAATGGAATTATTTTATTTGGCTTTAAAATTAGGCAGTACTATCTGAATAATGTTTGCAATAGCAGTTCAGTGTATCTAAAAGTGATAAGCCACTTGACAATGCACAGCCTGTTGGGTTTATTGCTTGGTGTGATTTTGCTTGGTCTACTACACCATGACAATTGAGCAGAACGTAGGCAGAAATGTTCAAGCTATAAAGACTTCAAAGATGAGTCTGTCTACCAGCCTGCATGCACCTAAAGTTCAGCCGGCTTAGCGTAATTGTTGACCTGGCAGACGGTCAATCCCAAACAGGTTGCTCTGGGACAGGGCAGAAAAGCATTCCAAATGGTACATAAAGCTCATCTACAAATTGAAATCCCACCGTGAGTCAGAACCGGCTGTTGCTCCTGACATTTTGCTGAGATGGAGTCTGTCTGACCCGCAGGACGCTAGATTTCCATCTTCCTAAGTCTCTTGCAAATTCCTGTTTCACTCAGCAGTTCAAGCACACAATCCAATTACACGGTGAAATCTCAGTGTGCTGGCTGATGCAGAACACTGTCTGTGGCCTCCAGGCAGACTCTTCCAAACGTCTTGTTAAGAAGTGCACATAGAAGACAGCATTTGGCTTGAATGTGGAAAATATCTGTGTGTTCAGGTGGTTCTTAAATTCAATAACATCATCTGGACATTTCTGCAACATCATTCCCAGTGCACATTTTTATTGCAGTCGTATTATAACTGTGCAATTAATCTGAACTAAGCTTTCTTTTGTCCTGTTTTTTTCAAATAAGAGAGCAGGGTAATTGTGTATTGAACGTCAAGTCTGTTGGCAGGTTTTGAAACGAAATACAGATTGTACGTTTATGTAAGATTTAGAGAAGCAGGCACAATTGTTGTGTGTAATGCAATAGTCATCATTATTATATGTGGGATGTGTTTAGTGCCCTATAAAGATTTAAATGCAGCTTTTTGTTGTGAATAAAGTCGTATTTCCATTTTAGTTCAAATGTATGAGATGGAAGGTGTTTTTTCGAAACAAGATCTTTAGTTTTCATAAAAATCGATAATGAAATTCGTTTGATTAGTTGGTCTGTGACGTAGCACGGATGCATCTGCTTTATGCAACTCGAGCTGCACATTTATCAGGCACTTTTTCTTCTTTGGTTTAAAGCAAGGCATTGTGGCCTTTTGGCGAGAATCTGAATTAGGCTTTTTTAAAACTGTTTCTGCAGGTTGATGTTTTTTTGCGGGTTAGAGATGAAAGGATTTGGTTCATTAGTTGTTGCTATTTGGGCTGTGAATAATCATTGGGATGCTTTTGGACTAATTTTGAATGGTCATTGGGCTGGTTTTGTTACACTGATCTGGCAACCCTGACAGGCCAATTATGGAAGCGAAAGCATGAATGAACACTGATTAATAAAGGTTTAATTTCGTGCATTACTATAAGTGTTTTTATCCGATAAGTCGATTAATCGGAAAATAATCGCCCGATTAATCAATTATGAAAATGATTGTTAGATGCAGAACTAGTTCTGATCACTCTTAAACAGTTTGAAGTTGCAGTTGTTTCATACCTCACATTTGCGTATGATCGGCAGGTGTCAGGGGGTTTACTGCGAGGTAGCATGAAGGGCAGTGCAGTAGGTCAACCTCGGATTGATTTTCAGCCCTCGTAACTGTGGTTGGATGAGGCAACCCAACTCCTTAAACTGGACAGCTGTTTCCTTCTCGTCTCAGTTGGATCAAATGTTCCCTCAGCAGGCTTTAACACAGTTGGAGATGGTCTCTGTTTGAATTGGCTAATGAAGTTATGAGGTTGGCAGGACATTCGGGAACTACCCGTCGGGCCTAATAAGTAAAGATTAAAGCTAGAGAGAAGCTCGTCTGTGTTGTTTTTCAAAGCAGGGACGTTTGTGTGCATTGCAGTCGCAAGGTTCATAGTGTCATGTCATGGGTGTAAGATATGGCCCTTTATGTATAGGCATTGGAGAAGCAATGCATTTGTGTAATCTAACCACAGAGATCCTGGCTCTTCTGAAAGAGCTGTGATTTACTTTGATGGAGAGCCTGTCACTTTCTTTGCCCTAACATCAGCCTTTGAAAACGTTTTTTATTAGTGAATCTCAATTAGTCGATTGCCTGGAGGGAATTAAATCTGTGAGGCTGTTGAATCGGGTCAGAGGATCCTCTTGAGTAATGCTGCTTTTACAGTTTCATCTTCTTCTGTTATTTTTCCATCATGACGTTGATTGTATTTGTTCTTTTATCTGTTGTTCATCATCACACAGAAGTGAGACGGGTATCGATCCTGAGCCCTGTCATCTTCGCAGAATTGGCCGATTTATTATCTCCTCACGTGTACCCAACGAGCAGAGGCGTCCTGTGTTAATTAGGCCTGTGTCGTGTTGGCTGAGGTCAGGAGCGCAGGCATGTGCTGAGGAAGCTGAATTAGTTTAGGTGTTATTTACAGCCCATGAAAGGACACCAGTACCTCAGTGTTGGGCTTAATAGAGGACATTGTGTACCTGTGCTTGGTGAACTGGGTTGTATTTGGGCAATTAGATTATTTTATTGCCTTCACCCGCCTTTGTGCAAGTGTTTACCTTGGGCTGGGCATTGTCACACAGTGTACCATAAAGACTGCAGCAATGTGTCATCTAGGGCGGAAACAAATAACCGATTAACATCAATAATGAAATTTGTTGTCGAGCTGTCAGGCGCTGTTTCTTGAAACCTCATGAGCTGCATGTTTATCAGGCGCTTCTTCTTTTCACTGTGTGACCAGCTTGGTTAAAAGCACGGCAGTGTTGCCAGGTCCTCAGTCTTTCAGCAGAGATCTGAATTGGTCTAATTTTAAACTGTTTTTGCGGGTTAGAGATTGGTTCAGTAGTTGTTGGTATTTGGGTTGTGAATAGTCATTGGGATGCTTTTGAACTAATTTTAAATGGCCATTGGGCTGGTTTTATTATGCAAATCTGGCAACCCTGACAGGAAAATGGCAAAAGCGCAAACGAGCGCTGATTAATAAAAGTGTAATTTCTTTAATCTAAGCGAGTTTATATTTGTTTAATTGTTGTTGGGTTTTTATAAAACTAGTATGAACAACAAACTAATCATCTGTTTTAAAGTAAGTGGGAAATCCAGGTTTTTATTACTGTAACAAAGCATGTATATCACTTTCATACCATAATGGCTTATTTATTTTGTTAATAATGAATAATATTAATTCTCATCAAGGTCTAAAGTTGACTGTTAAAATAATTTTTCTACAGATTAATAAACTTTCTTCAGCACATCCCCGGAGACTTAATACATTTAGTTTATTTATGCTTTGACATTTAAAGATGTTTAACTATTTAAAAGCTGCACAACCTTTTTATTTAAGGCTTACATTACAATATCAAAAAGATTATATTAATATTAATATTATATTAATAATATTTGTTTTTTATCCGATTAATCGATTATTGGAAAAATAATCGCCTGATTAATCGATTACGAAAATAATCGTTAGTTCAATCCTAGTCTCATCTGATGTCATATAAAATATAAAATATTAGTTTTATTTTTAGGTATTACGTAATGTAAACTTGATGCTAGACTCCTAACCCTAACCCTAATCAAGTTCTCAGTACAATGAGAAAATAATGAAACAAGATTTAAGTATACCTTTCATTTTTTCTTACCGGAATATCCAGAAATAAGCTTTGCCAGAACTATAAAAAGTGAGGAACCAAATGAAAGATATGGTTAAGTACTGCCCACCATTACATAGATTTACCATTAGTCAAACTGTGATATGAATATTCATGTATGACAGATATGAGGCAAACATCGTTTAATTAGTTTTTAATTTGCAATAGCTGTGCAGGTGTTTGAAGTTATTGTCCATCAAAGACATCAGAAACCATACAGCACAGTCACATATGTCAGCTCTAAATAACTCTTTCCTCTTTAAAGTCAGCACAATCTCCTCATTCTGTTCTTAATTAGTTGTGCGTGTGAAACTGTGACAGCCGCTTGCATCATTGTCTCATCTGTGTTGGATTAGATGAAGTTTTCTGAAGGTTTGAGTTTTTATATTTATTCCCTGAACCTTCAGGAAGACACATTAATGTAACTGCAGACGACTAGCCATCTGCTTGCGTTATTTTATTGTGTTCACGTACAGAAGAAATATAAAGAGCACCAATCGCTGCTAAAGTTGATCGTTTAGCTTGGTGATCTGCATTTTCTGGTTCATATTCGGCTCATATTAATAAGGTAATAAAGACAATATTAACTACTGTCAGCATTGCATTATGAGCTCATCTTACAAAGACTGCAATGAGCGTCACATTTCCGGCTGACGTCAGAGGTATTCAGGCCAATAACGACTTACAGATTAGCCGGCCAATCAGAGGACACAACGCTTTACAGATCAATGAGGCATGGCATAGAGGAGCAACAATAATGTACGATATGTTGAAAATAATTGTGTTTTTTTTTTAACCATAAACCACACAAACACATTGTATTATTGCACATAAACAAAATAACGTTGTTTTTAGCAATGTTATGGTGCTCTTTAATTAAAATTCATATCCACTCTTGACGCTAGTATGTGAAGATTGTGTTCTAACAGGATTTACACAATAATTATATGTTTGACAAAATCACAGTTTATTTGTAGAAATTGGGAGAACTTGACTAAACGGATGAGTTATGTGTCACACTGTCACTAGTTGCGTTGATCTACTTGTGGGCAGGGTCTAATTGATAACAAGCGGTCTTGTAAAGTGAGAGAAAACGGCATTTGTGAAATGTCACTATCTGTTGATCTCTAAGAGCCGCAGGCATCAGGTGTCATGTGAAAATCGTGAGATCGATGAATGACTAATAGTGGAAGTGAGTTTGATCTTGGCTTCCAAAAGCAGACGTTTGGATTTCTTCCTGCAGAAAAGCCTCCGTGTTCCCTGCTGGACCTTGGGATTACTCCAGACCACTGATTACTGTCCTCATTCAACCATCTGTCTTCATCACTATCATGCTTTTCAACTTAAGTACAGCTTAGTTTTATTAGACAACAGCCAGACTGTAATGTACTTAAAGCAGTTTGTTTTGTGTACAGCCTCTTCAGAATATTATAAGCTACCACTTTGACCTTTTAAAGGCATCTGTTATACTACTGTCACATATTACATGAATAATGTGTATTAATGCTGTGTTTGTTGATGCTTCGTTTATAATACAAAAAGACTTTTATAGAAAACAACATTTTTTTTTAGACCATGGGCATCTTTGGCATTTTAACATGAACCTATTCCTCTTTAAAGGGATAGTTCACCCAAAAATGAAATTTCTGTCATTATTTTCTCTTTCTTATGTTGTTCTAAACCTAAAAGAATTTATTTTTTGTGTTCATCAAAAAAAGAAGAAATTTTGATAAATGATCATAAGCACACAGCTGGTAAAAAACATTGATTCCATAATAGGAAAAATAAATATGATGAAATTCAGTGGGAACTGTTAAATCCATCCACGCTTACCGTATTTTATCAAAATATCTTCATCATTTATCACAATAATTCCATATTTGTTTTTTCTACTATGGAAGTCAATGGTTTTCACCAGCTTTGTTCATCAGAGTAAATGATGACAGAATGTTCATTTTTTGTGTAATTTATCCATTTAAAGTTGTTCAGGGTCATTCATTTAGCGAAATAAGTTTGTGTTTACAGTACTCAACTTTAACACGTGTATTTATGTACTCATTAAAATGATTATAAATAATGCTATAAAGCGTAATGTGTGTTAAGGATGAGCTGTGCACTGTGGCGGTTACATGTTTGGTTTTGATGTAAACTGGTGTGGATGTGGGAGGAAATTGAGTCCATGTGTGTTGTGATGAAGCGTATGCCTGAAATGGTCAATGGACTGATGGTGACTGTGAGTATTGAGCTTAAACAAACACATTATGTGAGATGTTCAGAAATTATAACCCAATGAGTTTAAATAGTTTTTAAATAGTTAGTTTAGTTTAGTTTAGCATAGTATATATTATTGTTTTATATTCTGGTAATGTCTGAAAAATGTCTTTTACCTTCACAAATTCGAAACATCACAATTTAAAAAAAAATGCTTTAGCATCACACTGCTATATTCCAAGAGTAAACCAGATTTAAGTTAGCAGTTTAGTAGACTAACCCAGTGGTTTTTCAAATTTTTCGGTGTGCGGCCCCTCTGTGTGTACGGTGCATCCCTTGGTGGCCCCCCTAAAGACATAAAACATTTCAGAACTTAAAATTTGAATTAAACAAATCGATAGATCGATATATCGGCCGGCCGATATATTGGGCCGATATTTGCGAGTTTTATGTCTATTGGCATCACCCGATATGTGGCTGCTGTGTTCGCCGATTTTTTTCGGCATCATTTACAAACAGAGAGGAAGCCGCAAGCGATTGCAGGTCATGTGACTTAAAACAACCAACCTTTCCATGACAACATCGAAAGCTCGGCCTAACAGCTGATCATAGCTGAACAAAGCGGGTTTTTATTTTTTTCATCTCTATGGGGCAGTTTCCCGGACAGTGATTAGACTAGTCCTAGACTAAAATAAATGTAAGAACTGTCCAAACTAATAACATCTCTTTTTAACGACATGCCATTTTTTACATAATTTTTATGATGTAAATTGAGTGAGCAAAAGCAGTATCGTCATTGGCTTAGGCTGATGAAACAAAAATCGGCATCGGCACTGAAAAATCCATATCGTTCGATCCCTAAATCATATTATATAAAATTATACAATGCAGTGCTGTTGGTTAGTAGCCTTATTCTTTTAAGGTTTAATTACACAGAATTTATGATAAATTAATGCTTTTTTATAAAATGTCATTAAACTGGGGCCCCTCTGGTACCATCTCAGGGCCCCCAGTTTGATAACCACTGGCTAAACCATTTAAAATATCTCTGTGGATTTATTAACTCTCCCCGCCATTAAGGGGTTACTGTATCTCGTCAATTAAGAGAAAACACTTCCCTGCCAATCCATATTTCTGCTATTATCCACTAGGTGTCGCTCTTACACAACTTATGAGACAGTGAAGCATCCACTGATCCAAAAACAGTAAAAACTCTGTGTATGTTTTGATCATCGTTCTGAATTTGATCTCTAACAAAAGTCCTTTACAAAACTGCAATTATCTCAGCTTTTTACTCAAACTGTGGTCTTTTTGAAGAACCCTACCCATATATGAGAGGTGATGAAAAGAAAACAAATGAAGATATGATGGAACTTTTTTTTTTAAAGCCGAGGGTCTATTCTTATATTTGATATATTGTATGTTTATATACTTGAAGAAAATTTTCTGTAAGGCATAACATTTTTGTGAAAATCATAACAAATTCTGGCGCTGGCTGGCAACTTTTTTTTAAATGCTGGTCAGAAAAAGAGATACAAAAACACAATGTCAATGTCATGTTTCTGTTTTCTCCCCTGCAGGGTAACAATGTGGGTAACTGGGATGTGGAAACCAACAGGACCCTGAGGCTGATGTAAACGCCCTTCCTGACTGCCTCAGCCCTCTGAGAAGGTCAGAGCTCCCTGTGGCACGCTTGGGCCGTTGGCACTAAGATGTCCCTCAGTAGTGGCACTGCAGGCGGGAAAGGTGTGGACTCGAATGCGGTGGACACTTACGACAGTGGGGATGAGTGGGATATCGGTGTAGGCAACCTAATCATTGACCTCGACGCTGACTTAGAGAAAGACAAGCTTGAAATGTCTGGCACCAAGGACGGGGACGGAATGGCAGCAGCGCCTAGCGCCGTAGCGGCGTTGCCTGACAACATCAAGTTCATTAATCCTGTGCCGCCTCCGCCCATCAAAGACAGCAAATCCAAAGCTAAACGTAGCAAGAATTCCAAGGACAGTAGCAAATCTTCAACCCCTGACGGGTCTAAGAAAGACACTCAGGGGCCGACCCCCAACGAAGGCACCGGGCCGGTCTCGGGAAGCAGTTCCACGACGGTACCCGCCTCCGGTAAGGGATCGGATAAAGGTGTTAAGGCCTCCCGTGGTGTTCCTAGTGGAAAAAAGGACAAAGAAAGTTCCGGGAAAAGTAAAAAGGAGAAAAGCGACAGAGTTCAAGCTGGGACCCTGCCCCCAGAGAAGGACATGGTGACTCAGGTTTTGCCTCTGGGGCAGGCCCGCAGTGCCCCGTTTGATGGGGTGCAAAATACGGACAGTGCTGAACAATTAGGGAATATAACCCTCGATGCTGCTGGAATAGTCGCACCCTTAGCTATCAAAAGCGAACCCGAGGAATTGGACAATATTGACTGCAGGAACATGAAGAAAGTCAAAAGTGAGAAGGTGAGTAAAAAGGTTTTTTTCTTCACATACAAAGCTTGAGGGTTGTGCTCGTTGGGAGTCTGTATTAGTCTGTCTGGTTTTAACTTGGATGGTTTGATGTTTCCACTTACTTAGCTTTGGCTTTCCTTTATTTTGATGAAAATTTAGCTGGAATTTCTGCTGGAAACTAATGTTATTCCATCTGTCTAGGAATGAACGAATGATTACACCCCGGTGTGCCATCCTATGCTTTGCTTTTCCTCTTGGTAGTATTCCATTGGAGAATGAAAGGGAAACAGTCATGTTTTTTGTTGTTGTGTATAACAGTGCCAAAAGAGATGTAGACAACAGTAATGTAACGTTTACTGGTTTAATGATTACCCATGACAAAAATGTCCATTGGTTAATATTACCATGTGTTTTTTTTTATTACCGTCTAACCCTGCCAGTGTCACGGCTCTCAAATGGCTCTGCCTCACTTATTCTCTTTAGTTTGTTTCTTTCTGCCTAACTTCTTGGCGAAAGCATCCGCTGTACCAGTGGAGCGAACACGAGCACATCTGGCTTGTGCAATAATAAATGAAACGTCATCGCGGCCGCTGTTGGTGATTGCGTGTTGTCGCGAGAACTGCCAAGAATGCGTCTTTCCCTTCTTGAAATTATAATTACCTGAATTGTCGAAATGCTTGAATAAGATCGTTTGGGGGTTTGAATCGAGATTACGATCTTTAAGCGATTAATCGTGCAGCTCTACTGCTATTGCATTTTAATACTGCCCCTGCCACCTTATGACAATGGATTTACACTTGGAATAAGGTAGTCTGTCATCAATGACAGCTTATTGGATGGAAAATGCCTTTCATTCAAGGAAATATTCTTAAAATATCATGATATAATTTTAATGCTGTATCGCCCACCCCTACTGTGATGTACAATGTTCATACCGTTTCATCTCTATTAGTGTGCGATTTATTGATTTAGAGATTACTGACCTTTCAGCCTTGTGTTTCTTTTTATCTCTCCAGAGTAGTTTTGGCAACTGGTCTGAATTGTAGTTTTATCTTATTTTTAAAAGACATCTCATGCCTGTTTATATTTTGTTGTTTAGAAAGTTGGTATTGCATTGCTTTTAGCAGTAGATGTGTGTATTAATATGGAGAGGATAGATATGCCTTTCTGCTTTCAACAAATTCTTCAGCAGTGAATCAGTATTCAGCAGATGTTCATGCCCACAGCATTGTGTTCCCTACATAGTCGTCCTCATGGGAGTCATTGAAATGTAACACTTGGACCCCTTGCTTACTTTCAGTTATGACAGGCAGCCAAATATAGACTTCTGTAAAGAGCAGCGTGTGCTCTTCAAATGGACTATCTCTAGAAATAATCGCACTGCAGTTTCCTTGAATTTAGTTTATCTGTGGATTCAATCGTTATCAACAATCTCTAGACTACTTATTCATGTAGACTTAATAAACTTTTTATCATTCATGTGTCTCTTTAAATTCAGTGGCTGTTTTTGCGGGAATACTTAAAGGAGAATAAAGGAGAACAGTCATGTACGCTGTTGGTTTTAAAGAAATACTTGAACCTCACAGGCTTGTGACACAGATACGCAGATAAAGTTTCGTTCTCACGGGCTTTAGCTGCTATATAAACACTGTCTGGTGTCTCTTACAGCTCAACTGCTGTTATAGTGGCTGTGATTTCTTATACTTACATGTTAAAGGCTTTAGGTTTTGTGAAAAGTGGATTTCCAACAGCTGGATTAATTTAATTCCGTACCTAGAAACGTGATCCGTTTTACATACAAGTGCAGTCCGCCCGTGCCTATATTGATTCCTGCCCCTCATTTGCAAATGACATGGACTCTGCTCAGGAGTGCGTTTCTCGAACAACGACAAAACTCGGATCCGGCCAAGAATATTGCAATTGGTGCATCTCTATTGTAAACTTCCTAAAAAAATATTTTTACAAAAACAAAAACTGGTCTGTGGAGGATACGCTACAGTAATGCAGGAAATTATCATTAAATTATTAATCTGATATGTGAACATTTTTTATCATGTCAGTGTGAAGTGTATCAGTTTGCTCATGTCTCTGATGGGTGAAACAGTGCTGAGTTGTATGTCTGTTGTTACTATAGTACTCGGCTACCAATAGCCCTATTCATGACTTCCTCTGACTGCCGCTATTGTTTTCTGGTACATTCCTTAAACAAGCGCCAGGGGTTCACTCGAGGCTTTGAGAGGGGGAACAGCTCTTGCTTTTTAACAAGCAGATCTAGAGGTGTAAGAAGGTGATGTGATCAAGTGTCAGGGAGGAGGACCGGGGCAGTTTTTCAACCGTCTCTAAAGTGGTTTTGCATTTCCACATCCCATGGTGCAGGCGGAACGCCGTGGGCTCAGACGGCGTGACAGCAGGCCGGGCTGGTTTTCCCACCTTGCCGAAGCCTCACGTGGCCATGCAGGAATGTGAAAGCTCTGTTACCCGCTGCGTACCCCTGACGGACCTAATTTAATTCCTCTCAGCGGTGACTACAACTGTGAGAGGGAGTAAAGTTTTTAAACAAGGTGTTACCAGTCTCTGACTGAACCAGTTTTAAATATCTATGATTATAGCCTGGTATAAATGCATTGTATTACTATGTGACAGCTGAGCTGATGTGTATTGTGGTTTCAGATAATTGTTTGAATTATTTTCAAACCTAGCATCTAGTATGTGACCCTGCCTGTTGAGTCACATTGATTTCAATCTTTGCCATGGCCTTACTTAAATATTAAAGATAATAAGATTATATTTACACAAAATATTCTGTGCATTATGTAAACAATTTATCACAAAAATATAATGGGTTTCACAGAGAAGGACACACATATCCATATACTGGGGTAGGGTTATATATAGAGATATAGATTGCCTTGATCTTCTGTCATTATTTCTTAAGGGCCGTTCATACTTTAACCATAACATAACCATAACTATATTAGTGTCCACATCACTGGGTGATAACTTTGTAAATTCGCTCACGCGTGCGGTACTCGCACATATCAATAACTTTTTAATTGCATTAACTAATATTGCATATTTCTTGTAAACAATTGCACAAGTTTTAATTACATGTCACTAAATGTGTAAATATGCTGTTAATGTTGCATTTACACAGCGGCTATAAACAACATCTCCTCAACACGCTGCATTTTGCGCATGTCTCTAAACCGTAAATCTAGTAGTTTGTATAATCTTATATCTTACCTTTTGGCGTAGTTAATGTAGAAGAATTAAAAGCATTACGTAGTAAAGTTCACAGCAATTGCATCAGCGCTGGATACCTGAGGTAATGTTATGTAATGGATCTCAGCAAGCTTCTTCACCGAATCATCTGTCTTTTCAAATGCGCGTACAATTGAAGTTCAAATAGATTTGATTGGCTGTTAATGGTTTATCGTTCATCAGTTTGAAATAAAAAACACTCAGAAAGTGATTCCATGCTATCTTTCATTGTATCTTTATCGTTATAGTTGTAATGTGAAGTCTGCTATTCTCTTTTTTTAAAACTATATTATTAATTGTTATAATGTGAACGGCCTTTTACAGTATGTGTTGATTCAGCGGTTTTCTGACTCCATATATATAAATGCTATTACTATATAGTAAACTCTATTAAGTTTATTACCCCAAATCCAGAAAATCTATTTTAATGTTTAAATGGTTGATCTGAATGTGCAAATGTTTCATATTAGGTTAATTTGTTGATCTTAACCTGTTTTCCAACATCTGGACCTCAGTTTGGCTGAAAACATGCTGGTCATGGGTTCACACCCTTGTAAGCCGTTGTCATTGGCTCAAGATGTGTATTAGCTGCCATTGTGGACTATAGATCAGTAGATTTGTTAGACGGGTAGAGGATAAATCCTGATTGAAAAAATGCAATACATTTGTGAATCGGTCTTGATACCTGATGTTTAGAAAAATACCTCAAAAAGTGTCAGAACAAGCATCAGAAATGCTTGTGCATTGTTTGAAATTTGTTCATTTAGGTTAATTCTAAGACTTTCTTTTCGGAGTAAGGAGGATTAGTTCTGCTACTAAATGAATTTAAGCCTTTTAGTTTGAGAAATGTCACCTTTTTGCAGATTGTTTACTTTTAAGTGTTATTCCTCAAAGATTCTTTAAATAGCCTTTATGATCTTATACGTGTGCGTGCATATTTGTAATCCTTCGAGACATGTTAAGCTTCTGACTGTGCCTGGCATCTGTTTTAGTTTCCTCGAATCTTATCAAAACACTCCAGCTTTAGTGTAAATGACCGACGTGTTCTGAATAACACAACAAGCTGTGGACTTATTTTAAACCTCAATGGAAACAGCAGCGTGCAGTGTTTCAGTAGCAATCTTTCTGCCTACACACACTGGCACGCTGTGCTCCATTTGAAGAATGAATGCTGACAGGAATACAGATTGATTTATCATTTCTCTGTCCTGTAAGAGTGTTAGTAAATAGAAAAGAATCACTTTGCTTTCTTAGCAGTTTTATCAGATGTGATTATTTGTAGAAGATGTGACCCCTGACACAGTCTCTGTATGTGAGGGCTTTGTGTGGTTTGGAAGGCTTTAGTTTTGGTGTAATCCAGGCTGACATGCCAACAACAGGATTATCTTGTCTCTTATAGGTTGGGGATGGCGGGCCACAGCCTGTCTGTCTCTTCTGCAGTCTTCCCCAAATTAAGAAAATTCATGATTAAGTTGTCCGTGTTATAGACGTGAATCATGTACCAGACCTCAAACATGTGACTTCATCAGATGTAATATTACTTAGTGACTGGAATTGTAATTTTCAGAAGAAAACAGGAAAATAAGTCCATCATACAAACATTTTTTCTTTCAAGCAGTGAGTAGATTTTGGACTGGTAAAACCTGTGTAAAAGCATGGGCAGATGAGTCCTGTGAGAAACATCAGGGGAATTTGTACGCAACCCAGCTGCAAATGCTTTGGCAATACAAATGTACAGTTTTTGTTGTGCCAATAAAGCTTAAATTAATAAAAAAAGTAAAATCGGAATGTAAAGCTCCTCTCTCTCTGCACTCAAGAGTAGGGCTGGGCAAAAAAATCTATTTTTTGATTAATCGTTTTTTTTACGTGGTCGATTCAAAAATCGATTCCCAAAGAACAGAATTTATTTCCGCAAACATTTAACATAAGATTAACGTTAATCTAATTACTAGTCTTCTTCACTTGATGTCACCTTCTTTTTTGCCTTGTGCGATGTTACGAAGGAGCGCGAGGCGAACCTATCATTCATTCATTCAGTGCTTAAAATGGTGGTTTCAGGTGCTTCATCGAGGCTCCTGGAATACCATTTGTAATGCTGCTACTTCTGTGACACAAAGGGAGTTTCTACACGAGAGCGCCCTCTGGCTTTTGGATGTAGTGGCATTTCACTGTAATTTATTCAAATTCATTCATTGAGAAAACGCGCATTTGCATGGTTAATCATCACAGCCCTAATTTTAGATTTGCAAGCAAGATGACGACGATAGTGTTTTGGCTTTTAATTAATTACCCACTTGTAAACTTCGGTTCACTGTTCTTCTTTATTAATATAGTATTTGTATTAAATTTATATTCATTGAATTGAATCGAGTATAAAAACCGACCCGAGAACCAGAACCGAAAATTTAACCGAGAATCGAAATCAAATCGATTCGATTCGATAGCTTGCGAATCGAAATCGAACCGGTCTGGAACATCTGAATCAATACCCAGCCCTACTCAAGGGAGAAATGACGGATAATTAGCAAACTTCAGACGCTGTGGAAAAAACCTACCAAGTGCAGTATTTTAAATATGTCACGTGTCTTTACGGGATTTTTATGGTATGTGTGAATGCACGTACGCACAGATTCCGGAAAATCACTGGCAGTGTAAATGAACCAAAATCAAATGATCCCGGACAAATCCCGTACACATTTTATGTGTGTTTTCCGTAATATATTTGAAAAGGGCTTCTCTCTCTCTTTTCCTGTCTCTCTCTTTTGCTCGTTCTCCCTCTTTCTCTCTCTCTCTCTCTCTCTCTCTCTCTCTCTCTCTCTCTCTCTCTCTCTCTCTCTTTCTGTGTGTGTCTGCAAGGTTGTGGAAGAGGGGGGAGAGCAGCTGCCCTGCGTTGTCAACCAGCGCATTTCCAGCTCGCCTTGTCCCTCGAGTGTGTGTGCGCGCGTGTGCGCATGTATGTATGTGTGTGTGTGTAATAGAAAGAAAGAGAGAGAGAGAGAAGCGGGGGAGGGGGAGTCGTGCAGCTCCAGCGCAGCAGAGGAAAGAACAGACCTGAGATCCATGTGCCTGGTAGGAAATGCGGTTCTTAATGCAGAGACACTGTTGGTTTTCTGTTTTTTGCCATTATTGTGTTGATGGTCCTCAAGCGTGTGCGTTGACGCACGTGGACACGCTCAGGCGACGGCCATGTTGAAAGAGCGCAAATGAAACGTGAGGCAAACGTGCTTCATTTTCCAGATAAAATAAAGGCCTGCCCAAAATATTTTAAATAAAATAGTTAATAACTTTTAAACATATTTTTATATTGTTAAAATCAAGAAAGCATATAGTACACAAGAAGAATTCACACGGCGGGGGTCAAACGAGCCCATTCATGTGTTTAGATCTGTGATATGTAACCTCTCTTGTCTCATCCGAGTTCATTCCACAGTTGAGGGAGTCCAGGAAGCCTGAACTCTATTAGAACAAAGCTCTTCCAGTCGGAATGGGAGGGGGGTGTCTGTCTTTTCCCTGGAATGCCTGCTGGTTTGGGGTGTCTTGCTTTGTCGTTTCTCTCACGCCGGACTGAGGTTCTGTCTCTTTGGTTTCATGTCTAGAGGTTTTTTGCCACACTGTAAACTTTTGACTCGTGACCTTCTGTTATCCGTTTCTTTCCGTGACTCTAGTTTTTCTTCTCTAGTTCCTCCCTTTTCTCTCACCCCTGATGTAACTTTGGCACGGAGCCTCGACTCTTGAACGGAGAGGCTGTTAAACTCACTCGCCGCACAATTTGTGAAAGCTGCCCCTGGGTATTTTAGGCCCCTGGGTTAGCAAGACAGGAAACGCCCATACTGTCCTGTCTAGAGCTCAGACACGCATACGGAGAAAGACTCGACTGAGCTGCCGTTATGAATGCAGAAGACATCCAGACAGCAAACATCATCGTTTGGGAGGGTAAGAGCTGCGCGTCGACACTTACTGCCATTAGCTGGGTTTTCTAAAGTCAGCAGGAATCTGTATCCTCTCATGGTTGCCTTTTAAACCTCAAACTGTCATGCTAAAATGTCATTTAGGGGCTCATTATACTTCTGCGTAGGGCCTACGCCATAGCCTTAACACTGTCGACTTGACGCCATAGGCTACGTGCCAGTTTTTATTCATACTTCTGCGCCATTGTTTGCGTCGAGGTGCCGTTACACATCCAGTATCCACGCATCTTCTACGGCAACAGCTTAGTAAACTCACAAATGATGAAGAAGCTTGTGTATGTTATTTAAGAAGTCCAGCATAGGTTGAATATTGTTGCAGTTTGAGTTAAATATCACATCTTAACTTCGCCCATCTGTGTTTTTACTGTCGTAAGCAGAAATCCGTATGAGGAAATGCGACATAGCACTTTTTGACCTGACGTCAGGGGTCAGGCTACGCCGTAGGCTACTGCGTAGGTTTCGCGTGTCTGTGTAGGCTACGCCGTACAGTTGAGGTAGAAATATAAAGCCTGCTTAACAAATGGTGTGGTTTTATTGTTTATTTGTTTTGGCAGGGAGTCAAATCATTCCCATTATAATCACTGTACCCGTCTATGTTGCATGCTTAGTGACGTTGTGCTACTAAAGGCGAGATCATAATGTGTTGTTGTCTTCCAGTGTAGATTGGGTGTAATGTGAAGTTTAACATTGGCAGAATATATTAGAAATGAAGGCATTCCAGCAGGTCAGATTTTTGCATTCTCGACAAAATTGACGCTCCAGAACAATTAAAAATAAGTGTAGGCAGAACGCACAAATGCTCCCTGTATGAATGTTAGGGCTGGGATGATTCATACTTGTAATATTTTTATGAAGCCCATTCTGAATACAAAGGCGATGTTTGCACAGCTCTTTCATGTATTATGGCTCTTTGATAAGTTGGAAGTCATTATCAATCTTTAAGTTTGAGCCGTTGATAATATGGTTTTGGAAAAGCAACATTCGTTAAACATAATCATTATAAATATTCTTTATTACCCTGAAAAGGTTTGATGAACAGCGATATAAATATGCTTATAGGCATTACGTGGAGCTGCATGTTTAAATGGTTCTTCTTCTGCAGCACATATTGAGTTTCTGCACGAGAGCGCCCTCTGGCTCTTGGATGTAGCGGCATTTAATCGTAATTCATTAAGAAGCATAGCAAGCGTCAACGCACGATTAATTGTCCCAGCCATAATGAATGTTTCATTAGATTCAAGATTTTCTTCTGTTTTCTTCAATGTTTTCTGTTCAGGGTTTTCGTTTTGGCATGACCCTGAAAACTTGACACAGTGGTCCTTGGAATGCAAACCCTAGAGAGAAGTCTTTGTTTAATTATAATTTTAATGGTCACATTTTTTTTGTTACGTTTAAGTGTGGTGACTTGATAAAGAAGTGAGATCAGTTTGTGTGGACTATAATCTCTGTAAATGAATCAAGACGGAAGAACTTTTTGAGTCAATCGGTTAATTGTGTTTTAAAAGAGAACATGAGCGTATCTGTTTCACACTTCATGTCTTTGTGCTTTTGTGTTATTGTGTGCCGCTCCCCTCACATTGCTCTTGTGTGTAAACAGCCTGGTGTTAACCGAGGTCAGGACTTCACAAAACCACAATGGTTTATTCATGTGCTAGCTTCACCCTCTCTCTCTCTCTCTCTCTCTCTCTCTCTTTCTCTCTCTCTTGCTCTCGTCCTCCTCTATGCATTCACACCGAGATTGAAGAGTCTATTCCATTACATGTCAGCCTGTTAGATGAGCTTCATCTGGACCATTTATTTTTAGAGCAAGATGATGGTCCAACATTTATTTTTATTTTGGGAAACCCTTTGCAAACAGAACATGAATGTTTCAATGTAACGATTTGTTTCATGAGAACAAAGTTAAGTTTTTAGCGACATGCAACAGTTTTTATAGCTCATATGCATTTTTGAGGTAGATGGATGTAAAATGAGTTTGTTTTTGACTCTGGTATTTTTAGTGTCGGTTTTTCTGTGAAAATATCTGTTGTTTAAATGCAAGTAATGTTTTTGATTTAATACAACTTTGTCTGACAGCATATGTTTTGCACCTTTGATACGTTTCCTCTACATCCAAAATCACATTTGAGTTAATTTCATTGAAAAATAATCAGCGTTAAATAGGGTTGGAAAAGGCCGACAAGTAAATATTCAGTAAATGTCTGGAATCTTTCCATGGGAAAGCTTAATCTGGGAAAGTTTGGAAATATTCCAAATTGGATACTTAATGGGAATTCATGGGAATTATTTGGACATTTTGAGAAATTAATATAAACTATATTATATACAAACATAAATAAACATTTTGTTTTGTTTTCATTTTGTCTTAAGCAGACATGAAAGGTAATAAAAATTTTGAAGAATCCTGATACTTGTGTTTATCAAGCCTAGATTTGTTTGATCAAAAATCTTTCAGAAATTATTTAAAAAATGAATGATTTATGAAGGATATTTGACCAAATAAGTGCAGGCTTGATGAGCATAATAGACATCTTTTAAGAATATAAAAAAAGTTATTTATATTCCAAACTTGAGTGTTTTTTTTTATTAGTTTTTGGGTGTTTTTTAATGATCTCACTTAAATGTTTGTTTTTTTGTCAGTGTATTTGTCTTTACAACGGTATAATGTTGTTGCACACTTTGCACACGGAAGTTTTAAACAAATATGTTATTTACATAAATACATGCAAAGATGGACATTTTGACATTATATTGTCATTATCTCAGTTTATTCCCATATATTCCCATGGAAAGTTTCCAGCCTTGAAAATTTCTGGCATTTCCCAACCCTAGAATAAAAGAAAGTTAAATAGTTAAATAAATTCACTGCTTTGAAAGAGCTCAACACATCACTGCAGGTTTGTGTTTTATTATCGTTTATGAACTCGTCTCCGAGTCTAAGATCACAGAATTCTCATTTAACAAAAATCTTTACTTAATTTCAGATGATCACTGACAGTTGTTAAGATATTGTTTGCCAAAAGACACCAGTGTTGGGGCTAGTTACTCAAAAAAGTAATATATTACGTATTACATATTACTCTCAAAAATAGTAATGCCTTACTTTACTTTATTACTCCCTGGAGAAAGTAACTAGTTATATTACTAGTTATATTACTAGTTACATTTTTTTCTGGACAAGAATGTTTATTTGGGCAAGCCACGGCCAAGAAAATGCTGGCTTCCTTACCCGCTACCAGACGTGGGGCACAGCGTTCGGAGAAACATTAAAGAGTGTGCACTTCACCGTCAAGTTATTTTCCATCCGTTGAACGTAATAAAATATGACTGAATCTCCACCCGTCGAAACTAGCTTTCTGTTGCTGGGAACCTTCCTCTGAAAAAGAGCTTGCCGTTGTTGACGCTTCCATTTTCCCGATCTGTCTTTGAGTGTGCCGCTGCCGCTCTGTGCTGCTGGCTGCCGGGTGTCGACCAATCGGTGATGGTAAATGATACCTCGTGCCAAACTTAGACCAATCACTGTTCCATTCACGCCCACCTCCCCTTCCCTTTTGTTCTCTGTGTTTTGTGCCTTGTGTGATGAAGGTGCTACTGGCGAATGTAACTCAAGTAACTAGCTCAGGAAAACTGTAATAATATTACCATTTTGAGACAGGTAATGCCTTACACTACTAGTTACTGAAAAAAGTAATATTATTACAGTAACTAGTTACTTTGTAACTAGTTACACCCAACACTGAAAGACACCATGCTAATGTCTTTCTAATGAGCATTAAATTGAGCTGCTATGTGTGTTAAAAGTGTTTCTGTTAAACTGACAGCTGAACGCTCTGGCCGCCGTTGGCCGTGTTCTCATTTACAGTACATGTACCGCACACTGGTAATGAGCTCAGCCGGTGTCATATTCCCTCTTCCTCTGCTTTATCCGTACGGTCCGGTCCAGTGAGTGACTGTGCATGGAAAAACGTTGCTTTCCCTCAGACAGGTACATTGACAGGTTAACATTTGTCTGGGTCTGACTCTGATGAGGTCGGACTTGTAGAGAGGTCTGCTTTAATGAGATAACCCTACTGTCACAGAGAGGCTGACATACGAGGAAATAACTAAGAATGCTTGGTGTTATGGTGTTTGAAGTATGCAGACTCTCAGAAATTATGCATTTTTGAGGACTGCCTGTGAGTTTTGAGGACATATTTAGCCTTAAATACAGAGTTGTTGTAGATTGTGTACTAGAGCTTTGTTGGTGGAAAAACATTCAGTTTTTTATCTGAGAGTGCAGTCATTTAGTGAAGTTTTTCAACTAGCTGCGTGCTGGAGATGCTAATGGAGAGAAAACAACCCAGACATGCCCTTTTTTATATATCTACCTTGTTAAAAATGTATCAGGCATAAATGTTTAAAAGCATGTGCCAGTTTAGTTTAGACTGAGTTTACTACACCTCTCACCTCATCTCTCCACAGTATCCAAACTTTACAGCCACACAAACACAAAGTTTTCAGAGCGGCGGTATGAAAAAGCTTTGTTTAAACACCTGGTTGCTTGAGATGTCATTTGCTGTTTATTTAAAGGTCTAAAGTATTTATTCTCTGTTTAAACATGAGATCAGTAAATTAGGTTAGTTAAGTTTAACTCTTTCACCGCCATTGATGAGATATCTCGTCAATTAAGAGAAAACGCTTCCCCGCCAATGACGAGATTTTCCGGTCTTTCCGCAATACCGCTATTATCCACCAGGTGGCGCACTTCCGCAACTTATACAACCCGGAAGTAGCACCTCACGTGAAAGAGAAATAACTCCGTGTATGTTTTAAGATCGCTCTGCATCTGATCTTTATCAAAAGTCCTTCGCAAAAATTGAATTATCTCAACTTTTTGCTCAAAATTGGGTGTCTTTGAAGAAACCTACCCATGTTTGAGAGGTGATTACAAGAGAACTAATGAAGGTAGAATGAAACGTTTTTTTTTTGTTTGAAAGCAGAGGGTCTGTTCTTTCATCTGATATGTTGTTTGTTTATATATTTAAAGAAGAACATTTTCTGGAAGGCATTAAACTTTTGTGAAAATCATGGAAAATGCTTGCGTTGGCCGGCAACTTTAAAAAAAAAAATGCTGGCGGGGAAAGAGTTAAAAACAACAATGTAGTAAAAAACGAAAAACGTAAAAATGTACAAATGACAAAGTTATCAAGAAGATCTGCGTTTATGTTGATCCGCGAAGATGACTAAATGGACCACTGGGTGGCGATGTTATCATGTAAAGAAAGACTTCAAACATCCACACATATGCGTTCTTCTACAAAGGGATTGATACACAAAACGGCGAGCGATGATGTAGATTTATTACTTCAAGTGACTGAACCATAAAGTGATGAAATTTTATAAACTTTATTGGAGAAGCGTTTATAACATCACCATTGTTGTTTTGGTTATACTCGCACATGCCCATTAACATAAAAATGCAAAAACCTGCCCTTTGAAATCCATCTTCAAAAGTTTTCAGGACAGAAAAACGTTGCGTCATGTAAATGAACAGCCTAACAACTGTCCTGTCTATGGTTGATTTTGTTACGTTGTAAACAGCCCTTTAGAAACATGTTACACAGGCACAGATGCAGTAGTTTGGTCTTATTTCGGCAGTGTTCTTTATGTGTGTTTTTACATTTGTATAGCGCTAATCTCAGTTCTCTGTCCAGCTAAAACTTGCATGTGGTTTAAATCAAATATATAGATATAAACTTATAAACACTTTAACTACCATCAACTGCGTTTTCTTGTGTCACCGCTGAGAATGTAATGTGTACTTGTGTTTTGTGAGATGTTTTTGCGTTCATGTTTTTCTGGCTTAATGCCAAATGATCTTGAGCCGTTTATCCCTGAGTCCTTAGCAGCTCTGAGCTCATGAGGTTAAACATCTGTGCTTCCTCACAGCTCTGATGTGCCGTGTCTCTCTTTACAGTCGTGTAAGCAGATTCTCACATCTCCGGCCCACACACAGACAAACAGATTGGTAATGTGGCAGCAGAGGTCTTCCCTTTTTACCCTCGCGTTTATTTGGGCTCTCGTGGGATTGAGCTGCTGGTAGTCGTACTCGCAAGGAAGTTTTCTCCAGCCATGTGTTTTGGAAATGTATTTGCAATGTTAAATTGAGGCGCTTTGACTTTGTTTTACTCACACGCTGCTGACTTTAGATAAAGTTTTTGCTTTCACCTAGCATTTTGGGAAGTCTTACTTTAATTCAATTCAATTCAATTTTATTTATATAGCGCTTTTCACAAAAGTCAATTGTTTCAAAGCAGCTTTACATATATAGAAGCAGTGAAAAGCACAGAAAACGACAGATAGCACAACAGAATACATGATAGCATGAGCAGTTAAATTTGCTGCGGCTATGACTCAATATTATAATTGCACGTATTACTAAAGCAACGTATAGAAGAGGAAGCTAGGTAAAGCCCAAAAAGGCTGCCTCCCCGGGGTGAAAAACCCCCTAGGAGAAAAAAAAACCCCGTGCTTTTATCCGAGGAAAAATAAGTCCTAGGAGGGAAAAACCCTTGGGAGAACGGAAATGGAGATTTAGCGGAGATTAAGCGGTTCTGCCGGTGATCGTTGGTCAGGTATCAGCTGGGCATAACGTTGAAGGACGGCCAGTAGATCAGAGGTGTGCCGACTTTCACATCTACCGGGACTGGGTCTGTTTGTCTCGTCCTCGGGTCGAGGACGAGACAGGGAGAGAAAAACAAAATCGTATTAGCGTAGCAGCCGTTCATATGTATTGAAGTGTCACACAGTGATGTGGTTTAACTCAGCTTAGTTCCAGACAGACTAAATATTGCGGCATAATAATATTATCCACAGTTGAGGATTTAGCAAATTGGGGGCCCAATGCGAGGGTATATATGGTAAATAAGGGTCACCTTCCGATCTTTAAGAGAAAATGAAACCTGACGACCCGTTTGACTAAGGCCTAAAGCCCCACTGTCGTCGTTAATGCAGGTTCAGTGGCAAACGGGTCTATATTGTATACCATTTACAGGACCAGGAGAAGACGCCAAAAACATCGCAACCCGACCATACGTGTTAACCCGTTTGACTAAGGCCGGAAGCCCCACTGTCGTCGTTAATGCAGGTTCAGTGGCAAACGGGTCTGTATGGCATACTATTCATAAGACTTACGATAGCGCCAAAATCGCAGCCCGACCATACGTGCCAACCCGTTTGACTAAGGCTGGAGGCCCCACTGTCGTCGTTAATGCAGGTTCAGTGGCAAACGGGTCTGTATGGCATACTATTCACAAGACACACGAAAGCGCGAAAAACGCAACCCGACCATACATACCAACCCGTTTGACTAAGGCTGGAGGCCCCACTGTCGTCGTTAATGCAGGTTCAGTGGCAAACGGGTCTGTATGGCATACTATTCATAAGACTTACGATAGCGCCAAAATTGCAACCCGACCATACGTGCCAACCCGTTTGACTAAGGCTGGAGGCCCCACTGTCGTCGTTAATGCAGGTTCAGTGGCAAACGGGTATGTATGGCATACTATTCACAAGACACACGAAAGCGCGAAAAACGCAACCCGACCATACATACCAACCCGTTTGACTAAGGCTGGAGGCCCCACTGTCGTCGTTAATGCAGGTTCAGTGGCAAACGGGTCTGTATGGCATACTATTCACAAGACACACGAAAGCACCAAAATCGCAACCCGACCATACGTGCCAAACCGTTTGACTAAGGCCGAAAGCCCCACTGTCGTCGTTAATGCAGGTTCAGTGGCAAACGGTGGCAAACTATTTAATGCAATTCATTTTAAGTGTTCATGTAGAAAAGGTTTTTATTTATTTATTTGGTTGGTCTGTGTTATGACCGTGAGTGCTTTGTTCCGTGAAAATAACTATTGCGAGTTAAGAACCTTTACTAGACAAATTATGCGAATGCTTTGTTGAAGAGAAAAGTTTTAAGTCTAGATTTAAAATGATCGACTGTGTCTGATTCTCGGACATCGGTTGGTAAATCATTCCAGAGCTTAGGGGCTAAGTAGGAAAAGGATCTTCCACTTTTAGACACTTTTGATAGTCTAGGGATAATCAATAGGCCAGAATTTTGCGACCGTAGTGTGCGTGATGGATTGTATTCTGATAGTAATTCTCTAAGATATGAGGGTGCTAAGCCATTTAAAGCTTTGTAGGTGATTAATGATATTTTAAATTGGATGCGATATTTAACTGGTAGCCAGTGTAAAGATGCCAGAATTGGGCTTATGTGGTCATACTTCTTAGATCGAGTAAGTACCCTTGCAGAAGCGTTTTGAACTAGCTGAAGCTTGTTGACCTGATTTGAATGGCATCCCCCGAGTAGCGAGTTACAATAGTCTATTCTAGAGGTCATAAAAGCATGAATAAGCTTCTCTGCGTCAGATGTAGACAGTATATGGCGTATTTTTGAGATATTTCTAAGATGGAAGAATGCTGTGCGGCAGACGTTGGCAATATGACTATCAAAGGATAAGTTGCTGTCGAACATCACACCTAAGTTCCTAACCGTGGAAGATGGCACCACAGTACAGCCATCTATGTGCAATTTGTAATCTGACATATTATGTTTGTAGCGATTTGGTTCAATAATAAGTACCTCTGTCTTATTGGAGTTGAGCTTAAGAAAGTTATGTGCCATCCAGTCACTAACATCGCTAATGCAGTCTTTTAGCTTAGAAAACGTGTGTGTTTCGCTGGGATGCGAGGAGATGTAAAGCTGGGTATCATCCGCATAGCAGTGAAAACTTATGTTGTGTTTCCTGATAATGTCTCCTAGGGGTAACATGTATAACGAGAACAGGATAGGACCTAAAACTGATCCCTGCGGTACACCGTATTTAACCAGGGAGTGATATGACTCTTCCTCATTTACATAAACAAAGTGATAGCGATTGGTTAGATATGACCTAAACCAGGCTAGCGCCTGACCACTGATACCAACATAGTTTTCTAGTCTATTGAGTAGGATTCTGTGGTCTATTGTGTCAAATGCTGCACTAAGGTCTAGTAATATAAGAATTGAGATTTCACCACGATCGGATGTTAATAGGAGGTCATTTGTAACTCTAAGCAACGCTGTCTCTGTGCTATGGTGGGGCCTGAATCCTGATTGGAACTTTTCATATGTACTATTATTTGTCAAGAATGTGCGTAACTGGCTTGCCACTACCTTTTCTAATATTTTCGAAAGAAAAGGGAGATTTGAGATTGGTCTAAAGTTATTAAGTTCTCCTTGGTCAAGCTGTGGTTTTTTAATCAGCGGTTTAATAACTGCTAGTTTGAAAGCTGTTGGAACGTATCCTATTTCTAGCGATGAGTTAAAGATATTTAGAACCGGGGTTGACACTACAGGGAATACTTCTTTAAGTAGTTTTGTGGGAACGGGGTCTAATATACAGGACGATGATTTGGATGATGTGACTAGTTTAGAGAGCTCATCTATTGTAGTAGGTTTAAATGAATCAAGATGTTCGTATGGTAGTCTAGTGTTAAGTGAACTAATGGGTAGAGTGGTGGCTGCCTGGGTAGCTACGATGTTTTCCCTAATAGCCGAAATTTTGTTAGAAAAGAAGTTCATGAAGTCGTTACTATTGTGTTGAAGTTTACTATTGGTTTCTGTTTGTTCTTTGTTTCTAGTCAGTTTCGCAACTGTGCTAAAGAGGAAACGAGGGTTATTATGATTCTCATTTATAAGCTTGCTAAGATATGTAGATCTGGCGGTTTTAATAGCCTGTCTGTAGTGTTTAACACTCTGTTTCCATGCTGCGCGCCATACTTCTAACTTTGTGCTTCTATAATTTCTTTCCATTTTTCTAGCTGCCTTTTTAAGGGCTGCTGTGTGATGGTCATACCATGGAGCTGGTGGTTTTTCTTTGATTCTCTTTTTTCGAATGGGAGCAACGGCATCCAATGTGTTAGAACAGACATTGTTTAGGTTTTCTATTTCAATATCTAGATCGTCACAGTTATCTGCTACATGTTTCATTTGGGACAGGTCTGGAAGAGTGCTAATAAAGCTATCTTTAGTGGTGGAAATTATTGTTCTGGCTAGTCGGTAGCATGTTGTAGATTGAGTGATCCTATCTAGAAGTACAGTGTATGACACAAGGTAATGGTCAGAAACTGCATCACTCTGAGGTGATATTTCGACGTCATTAATATTGAGTCCGAGTGACAGAATTAAGTCTAATGTGTGATTACGAGTATGCGTTGGCCCTGTCACGTTTTGTCTAATATTGAGAGAATTTAGAACATCTATAAACGCACGTCCTAATGCGTCTTTTGGGTTGTCCACATGGACATTAAAATCACCAACAATAAGAGCTTTATCTACAGTGACTACAAGCTCAGATAGGAAATCTGCTATTTCATTAAGGAAATCTGCATGGTGACCCGGTGGTCTATAGATTGTCGCTAAAGCAAAAGAAAGCTGTTTGTGGTTACGATCAGTTATTTCCATATTTAACAACATTACTTCAAATGATTTAAATTTTAGCTCAGATTTTTGGTTTACTTTAAACATTGTGTTGTATATTGTAGCTACACCACCCCCTCTCCCCTTTAATCGAGGTTCGTGTTTATAATAATAGTCTTGTGGGGTGGATTCATTTAAACTAATGTAGTCGTCTGCTTTAAGCCAGGTTTCTGTTAAACAGAGTACATCTAAGTTTTGGTCTGTAATTATTTCATTGACAATAGGTTCTTTATTGGTAAGCGATCTAATGTTAAGAAGGCCGAATTTTAAGAATCGAGATTCATCTGTTAATGTATTGTTTTCTAATTTTATTTGAATCAGATTTGTACCAGATGTAACAAGCGGTGCCCTGTATTTATTTGTTCGGGGAACAGATACAGTTGAAATGTGCTGATATTTCGGTAAGATTGACTCGAAGTGCTGGGATATAAGTGGTCTTGACATATCACGGCAGCTAACAGATGGACGGTTAAGCCGATCCGTCTGTTTCCTGACCTGGGCCCTGGATAGTCATACTATATCAGAATTAAGACTATTGATCAGATTTTTTGTGAGTATAGCACTTCCTTCCGATGACGGGTGAAGGCCATCTCGGGTTAGGAGAAATGGTCTTCCCCAGAAATGCTTCCAATTGTCTATAAACCCTACGTTATGCTGAGGGCACCACTTTGACATCCATCCATTGAGAGACACTAATCTACTATGTGTTTCATCTCCCCGGTAGGCGGGGAGGGGACCAGAGCATATTACATTGTCTGACATTGTTTTTGCAATTTCACACATCTCCTTAATATTATCTTTGGTGATTTCCGACTGGCGGAGCCTAGTGTCATTCGTGCCGGCGTGAATAACAATCTTAGAAAACTTCCGCTTAGCATTAGCCAGCACTTTAAGTTTGGATCTAATGTCAGACGTTCTGGCTCCCGGTATACAGTCGACTATGGTGTTTGGTGCCTCAATGTTAGTGTTCCTGAGTATAGAATCTCCAATGACCAGGGCACTTTTAAAAGGTGTTTCAGCTGGTATACTCCTTAGGGGATCGAATCTGTTAGAAATTGTCGTTACGTTATGGGTCTTAGAAGGACGCCTTATATGACTATGCCGCCTAACAGTCACCCAGTTTGACCGCCGACTTGACTCTGATGACGGAACCGAGCCATGTGTATTTTGATAAACACTATGCGCGCTCGATACAGTATTTGTAATATTTATATTAGCATCTGATGTCGGAACCGAGCCATTAGTCTTTTCGCTCGATAGATTATTTGCGACAGTAACATTAGCGGTTTTGCTATCCTCAACTAGCGTTCGGATGCGCGATTCTAGTTCAGCAACCTTTTCAGTTAACCTTAATACTTCAATACACTTAGTGCATGTAAACCCCTCTATGCTAACAGCAGAAGCTAAACTATACATGTGGCAAGTAGTACATGTTACAATAACAAGCGGAGTCTTACCGCTTTCATGCTGGGCGATGGCGTCTTCGTTTACCCGAACGCGGTCCCCGGAGCTGCATCGCGTGGGGTGTTCGGTTGTGACACCCCTCGGTCGCCTTTGAACGTCTGGGGCCAGGGTGATGTTTGGCTTGCCGAATCTGCGAAGGCCGGGCAGCGGTTCCTCCACAGCTTCCCGATCGCTTTCATGTGGTTCACGGTCCGTGAAGCTGCATCGCGTGGAATGCATGTTTGTTGCTCGCTTGTGGACGTCGGAAGGCAGGGTGAAGTGGGCGCTGTACCTCGCCTTGGATCTGCTAAAACCGGGAAACAACTCCTCCACAGCTTCCCGCTCAGGTGAGGATAGGTCAGAAAAGCATATATCAGATGAATCCGCCATTAGATCGGAAAATGCTAGCTTCAGCCTCCACCGTGTGGATGCTAGCGGGCTATATGCTAACAACACTGGGTGTTTATTAGTGATAAATAGTTTCACGTGGTAGTACTGCTCAATAATCGTCACGGTAAAGTATTCCTATGTAAAACTAATAAGTTATATTATATAAATAGGAATAAGATGGTAAAAAAAAGCTTTTAGATGATGAACTCGACGGAGCTACGATGCACGATCTGTTCAGCGTGACGTACAGTGATTGAGTAGCTGCCGGGTAGCAGCAGTCTCGCAGAATATCCGATGCTTTAATAGGGGTGTAATGATATTTTGCGATATACACTAATAATACCCGTCTAATATCGATTCTGAATCGTAAAGGCAGTGTTTCCACAGCTCTTTCATGCATTACGACTCTTTGATCAGTAGGAAGTCCTTATCAATCTAAAATCACTGTGAGTTTGAGTCGTTTATAACATGCATTTGAAAAAGCAACACTCGTCAAACATAATCATTATAAATATTCTTTATCATCATCACAAAACACCTGAACAGCTTTAAGAAACAACAATATAAATATGCTGATACATTTCCTGGAGCTGCATGTGTAATGGTGGTACTTCTGCGGTGCATATTGAGTTTCTGCACAAGATCGCCCTCTGGCTTTTGGATGTAGCAGCATTTTTTACAATAATTAATTAAGAAGCATAGCAAGCAGAATTGCACAATGCATCGTTAAACTGAATAAAGACTTATAAGTTTGTGTTTGTGTTTCCCTGCCAATGACGAGTTTTTACGTCAATACATATTTCTGCTCTTATCCACTATGTGGTGCTCTTACCCAGCTTATAAAACAATGAAGCATCCACTGATCCAAATACAGTAAAAACTCTGTTATATCATTTTGGTAATATTTGGTATTTTTGAAGAAATGCATATTTGAGAGGTGATGAGAGAACCAATGAAGGTAGGGATGCACCGATCCACATTTTTTCCCTTCCGATCCGATCCTGATACCTGAATTTGGATATCATCCGATACGGATTAGGGATGGGCATAATTAATCGACGATCGATAATTGATTGTTAAGAATTTCGTCGATCACGTTAATTTGTTATCAATTAATTGAATGCATTTTTTTTATCTAACTCCTGTTTCACAAATACTGCGTATGCAGTGCGTTTGCGTATGTTTGCGGCGAATCCGTCAAGCACCCATTGCAGTGCGCTGCTGACCGCTTATTCTGCATATAAAACGTTCATGTGATTGACACTTTCTGTGAACACTTTTCCGCATAAACAATAGAACAAAGCATCATTTTTTTTCACAAAACAACATATGTTAGATATTATTTGACAGACTAGTAAATGTGGATTAAGGATGTTTAAAATCTCTAGCCTGGTGGTCAGGATCTGAATGGATCAAATCAGCAGTTTTGCAATGCTTTATTTATCTCCACATATATCATAAAAAAAATAAGCAGAGTAACTTTGCAAGTCTACCCTTCCACATTATATATTTCCTATGTATATGATTTCCAAATAATAAACGAGAGTATTCAACGACAAAAAGCGTCTCATATGGAAATAAATCCTCACAATATTATTATTTCTCAAAACTTTATGACAAAAATAAGCAACTGTATGAATTCAAAGACGCCCACATTATTCCACATATATTTGAATATTAAACAAAAGTATTCATATAACGGCACGTTTCATATGGCAAATAAATATCCTCACATTAACATAACAGCATAATGAAATGAATAAACAGACAATGAAACAGGATTGAAATATAAATTGTATTATTATTACCGGAAAAAAGCAATATTGCTAAAATAATCTCTGAGGTAAATGCGTCAAAAACGCTGTTACCCGCACAATAAGTCTAAATGAGCAATTAAAGTGAAAAAAGCATTATTAGGCCATGTCTCAAAACTTTATATGACAGAAATATATTTAAAAGAAATGTATACTTACAGTTATTCAAAGATGCACACATTATTCCATATTACTCCCGATTATGAGCACGTTTGTCTCTGGCCTCGCTCTGTTATGTAATAGATTGACAGGTGCGCATCTCATATATAAACATATATAATTTTGTCATTACTACCTTAGGAAAATTAGCCATGATTTTATCATTGTGAAAATGTTTTTTTTTTTTTTTTTGCAGATTAAAACGATTTGTATTTCCGCAATTTTACAACAAATACCATGGTTATGGTATATTGTGGAGTTGGAGACCATAGTAAATTTGTTTCTACTGTTGTTTTACAACAAATAAAAACTAAAAGACTATGTTAGTATAATTAAACAATGGTGAATGGGGCTCACAAAACGCACGCTGTTTCACACATACTCTGTATGCGTAATAAGCCAAGTTAGCGCTGAGGTACCTGTGCATCCCGGTCAGTCTCCTCGGAGCGGGTGTTTTCGGCGGCGGCTGGACTGACGGTCACCATGGGTTGCGGTCGCGTCTGACCCCAAAACATGCTTTTATTTCTCAAAAAAATCAGTAGACTGGTGCAGAAGTTTTATGCGAGTTACTAAAGTTAGTTATTTTTCACGAGGCTTTAAGTAGCCTAATTTGTTATAGCCTAATGTTAGGAAGGCTAATATCTTGCACTTTCTTCTGGCTTGAATAATTTTGAGTTACATTTTGACAAAACCTTTCAGATCTAAGTATTATGTGTTTTGTTTAATTTAATGTTAAACATGAATCTGTTTTTTATTTATTTTGGAAATAATGAGGTCTCTGTTTAAGAACGCTGGCTCGCAGCTGCAGTTTCCGCTGCTTTAGAGCACCGCACATGCACGCAAATATATGTTTGAAACATAGTTTAACTGTCTGCCACAAGTTGATCTTGTAATAAAGGTCTCAGGAGGAAAAACACGCTGTATATTTGTATTCATTGCATTTTTTAAGTATAAAAGTTAAATAACAAATTTTATTATAAAAATATTAATGATTAATCGATAGTCGATCGTTAATTCTCCCGACGATCGACAAAGAAAACTTAATCGAATGCCCATCCCTAATACGGATACTATTCCGATATCAGCGCTGTATTTGCTGCATTTAATATTATCGTTATTGTTGATTTTATATGATACTGAAATAAACTCCTCTCAACAGGCAAGTATGATATGTATGTGTATGTATGCATGTGTGTATGTCCCAAAAGGCAACTTGAGGTACATTTAAGATCAGAAAAGGAAGTCAGAAAAACAGGGAATCCTGTTAACAGGAAAAATCCCATTCTGAAAACAAATATGCAACTGTAAGGGTTTCAAATTGATTGTCAATATTTATTACATTTCATAAATTACAAATACTTTCGTCTTGAACATTTAGGAATGAAAAGTGCAAGTGTAAACATCTTACACTATCAATAAAACGATGTGCATCTGAACAGTAAAAATCAAGTACACACATCAACAAATTTGATGTCAAAATATCTGAAGAATTTGAGCAACTTCTCGGTAATCCCTTTAGCCTTTACACTGTCTGCCGGGAGTTTACCTTGCTGCTGAAATGACTCCAGAAGTGATTCTTGACGGCTCCCGTTGTCTTTCTGCCCACTGGCTAAAAAATCCTCGTGCTCTTTAACATGGTGTTTTTTTAAATGTTTGATTGCGTTTGTTGTGTTGTAAGACGCGAGGGAGCTTCCGCCTCTCTGAATAACGGCTTTGCAAACATTGCATTTTGCCGTCTTGCTTTGCGGTGTTTCCAAGGTAAAGAATTTCCACACAGCGGACATGTTGTCTAGCCTCAGTCAGCGCTATCCAGCTGGCTGCAAACTGCGGAATGGATTTCCTGCGTGGGGGCGTGTCTCATAACTGTGTCTCGTTAAGCCGCGCCTCCATTCAGGAAATCCATTCCACAGTTTGTGGCCTGCCGGCGGGAATCACTTTCGGAGTCATTTCAGCAGACAACGTTAAAGCGCAGACAGCTCGGATATCGGATATCTAAGCATGTTGGATCGGAAAATCCGATACGTGAATTACGCAGGTATTGGTCCAGATACCGATACTGGATCGGATCGGCCCCATCCCTAAATGAAGGTAGGATGCATTTTGTCTTTTCTTAACCTCTTCAACCCTGAGGACCCTGTCCCGGGTCCAGAATTTCGTATTTTGACTTAATATAAAATATTCTTTTAATCTTTGATGCTCTGTCATGGACCCCAGTAACACATATGAGATACTGTTTGAAAGCTTAGAGTCTCTACTTTCTGCAGATATGCATCACTTTGACACATCTTTTACAGTAAGAAAGTTATTTACACTTAATTTACACTATCACCCCCCCAATATTTTATTATATCATTTAATATTTACATATTTCATATTTTTCAAAAATGACAAACATGGGCAAGTCTTATATCAAATGAAAGCTCTCACTCTCAGGAATAAGGCTACAGCGTTATTTTTTGTTCTAATATCAACACATATCCAACAATCAATGAATGAATAATAAGGTAAAAAATGGTCTTTTGTAAACATATGTGAAACTTGAGTGTGGACTGCCTCAGATAGCACATATAGCCACAAATGATACACCATCTTTTATTTTAGGTCCTACTCTAAACAATGAGTCCATTCACAGCATTTTCTTTGGTTGTGTGCATATATAATCCCTTGCTATTTATTATATGTGCAAAACAAAAAATTAATATTTATATGAAAAATGTATTTTCACACCCTTTTGTAAAATGAGAATAACTTTTGAATTAGGGTTGTGCCGATAGACGATATCATCGTCCATCGTGATGGTTGACTGACATCACGATGGAGAGACACCATCGTGATGCCACGCCCCCTCCCCACTCCGCTGCGAGTCGACATACACTTACTCTCTTCTATATAGACTATAGTTAACCTAATATCTTTGCGTGAATTGGTCTATAAATTAAATAGAAGACGTGAGACGTGACGTGTGTTAGTCTGTGAAATGTCGGGCATTTGATCTTGACTAGGGATGGGCACGGATATTCGAATGGCAATAATAATTCGAATTTAAAAAATGCTATTCGAATGTTTGTTTGTTTTTAATGTGCCACCAAAGGGTAACAACTTATTTAATGGTTTTTCACTTCATCTATACTGTCTTTTACAGACTTAAATGTAAAATATACATGAACATTAATTTGTATGTATTTCAGATTGTTTGGCAATGCAGATTGCAGACGAATTTAAGTTTTTCCTTTTATCTCCGGGTTTGTCCCCGCCGCGCCGTATTTGGCCACTGGCTCAGTGAGGGCTCACGTGTTATTAAACGTTTGTTCTCCGCCGCCCGAATCAACACATCATGAGAGATTTGTAAGCTTTCTGTTATAAAGTCTACTTTATTTTGTTAATAAAGAGACAGACACGGAGAACGAAATGAAACGGAGAACATTTATTATTTGCGGTGCTCTTTCGAAAATTAACCGGATAACTGCACATGGCAGTTTAATGGCAATAATTAAATATAAGTTAGCTTGCTGTGGATATTTCCTAATTATAAGCCTTCTGTGAAATTATGACAAAATGAAAAATACAAAACACGCATGTCTTAATTAACATAATTTAAATAAACGAATATTCGTTCTTTAAGAGCTTAAATATTCGAAAAATTAAATATTAAAAAAATTAGTAAATTACTGGAAAATGCCCATCCCTAATCTTGACATTGCTAGAATCTTGTCTTTTTACATGTTGTACATTTATCTTAAAATATTTAATTTTGTACAAGAAAACAGCCCATATTAATCATTTATTAGTAGCCTTTTGTAGTGTCTCGGGAGATCGTGCTCATTGTTACATTGAGGCTATACTGCACTGAAGCGGCAGATTAAGATATAAACCCAGAATTCAGGGAACGTCAAGAACAAGAAAACGGGAACAACACTCCGACCGAAACGCGGGATTTACATACACAGACCATGTTTAAATTTAGATGTGTCTGGCCCTGTTCACTTTGTCTAGTTTTAATAAGCTGCGGATTGAAGTGCTGGCTGCTCCCCGCGGTGCTGAAGACCCGCTCTCTGACGGAGTACTGGTGGCACATATGCGCAGATATTTACGTGCAAAATTTGGAAAGCGCGGAGGAGTCGTTGGGTTAGTAAAATAATGAAATTATAGCTTTTAAATAGAAAAAAATATTTATGTAAAGAGATTAAAAGGTGCTTAAAAGTGCACAACTCTTCTTCAGTGGATTAAAGCTACCTTTTCCCCTTATGTGCAACCTATAGGAAAGAGACATTAGTTGGGATAGTAAAATAACAAAATTATAGATTTTAAGTACAGAATAGTATTTATGTAAAATATATATTAAAATAAAAAGTGCACAACTCTTCTTAAGTGGAAGTAATAAAGTAAAATAACGAATAAAAATTATATAATAACGAATAATAACGAAAAATTAAAATACCCCCCCCCCTAACGATATCATCGTCCATCGCGATGGTTTACGTAACCATCGTCAACTGCCAATTTATGGGGACATCGCCCAACCCTATTTTGAATGCGACATGCTAAAGAGTTCATTCTTTTTTGGGGTGTTTACTGTCTGCAGCTGCTAACAACCAGAACTGTCTGCAGTCTGCTAGAGCATCCAGAACCAGAGTTATACACTATCAAAAACAGTATTTACAACATAAAAAAGAAAATTTGGTGTTTCATCATATGAAAAACAACATAAATAACATTATTTGTCACAAACAGCAGCTTTTTATGTAACTTCAAAGGGTTTTCTTTAAAATGATATAAAGAAATTGCATTTATTCCACTGTATGTGGTTATGGGGACACTTCAAATGTTCTTAGGCAGAAATTGTATACAAAAAGGATATTATTCCTCCCTTCAGTTGGAGTAAAATAACTTTTGCATAGATTATGATAGAGAAAAAATTCATTTTTCCTCTGTAAGCTGACAATTGCTGGAATCAAACAAAACTGTCTGCAGGGACCTGGGATACCCAGGGCCAGAGTTATATACTTTCAAATAAAAACTTTAGAAAAAAAACATCAAAAAGCGCCTATTTATTTTTGTGTTTATTAGAGGACTGATATCACATACAACCATGTTGAGCACTTTTAACAGTGTTTTATGTAATTTCAAAGGGTTTCCTGTAAAATGATACCAAACTTTTGTATGTAAACCTCTGCATGTGGGTATGGGATGCTTTTGAAATTGGGTAGGCCAAATCCAGGCGAAAATCCCCAAAATAGCTTCAGGGTGTAAGAAGTTAAGCAGATGGTCTGTTTTTTCATTTGATATATTGTATGTTTATATATTTAAAGAAGAACATTTTCTGGAAGGCATTAAACTTTTGTGGAAATCATAAAAAATGCTGCCGCTGGCTGGCAACTTTTTTTAAAATACTGTCTGGGAAAGAGTTTATATAACATTTCACTTAGTGCTGGGCGATAATTCGATAACGATAATTTTACCGATATAAACTTTTCCGATAAAACGATAAGGGGAGTTCGATAAGTGATCGATAATGTTTACGCACTGTGCGTAATGTTGCGCGAGCACTTCCGGATGCGGCACGCGCTCTTGGTTTACAATCACAGTGTCAGTTAGACTTGAAGGAGTGGAAGATGAGGCAGGTTATTCATTTATTAGTAGAGACCTATGATTTTCGCGATGCGGATAATGCGGACGGAATCACGAAATCCAAATGCACGGAAACATTTTCTTGTGTGTAATGTTGGACGCGCAAACAGGGTTCGTCAAACACAGCAGACACAATAGGTGCAGTATACTGTACTTTCATTCAGCGTCCGCCTTGCGTCCGCACAGCTTTAAAAGTATATTTACAGGACATTCACAAATTCAGGAAACTGAGGAAAAGCAGCAGATCCACCACTGCAGTGAATATAGTGTTTGCGTATGTGCGCTCCCACAGCAACGTGACACTCTTGACATCCATTTATCAGCGTGTATAGCTCGTATATGTATAACACACGCGTGATCACTGAACTAAGTTTTCTTTCTTGTTTAAGTGAACATAAACAGCTGTTACTCAGTATATTGAAACTTAAAGCAGTCTGTCTTGGGTCTTAAAGTGACAGTAGTCTGCTGCTTTTGTGTCAGAAATGTGGAGTAAACAGGAGTAAAGATTTGTTATTTATCATGATAATTATCGATATCGACTGATATGGAAAACATTTTCTCGATAATTTTTTGGGTCATATCGCCCAGCCCTAATTTCACTATTTAAAGTATTGTATATAAAATGTTCCTGTTTTCAAAGCTGGTAAGGTGCCATCTGTTGTATTTGTTTGTGTGTGACTGATGTTATTAGATTTGTATGTTTGTATTATAACTTTAAGGTGAAACAGATTGTGTAGCTGCAGTTTTCACCTGGTCTTGAACTTCTCATTTGACGTGTCATTGACCTCATTTTTCTTCTTGCTGGTTTGTGTCTTATGCTTCTGTCAGATTGTTGGTTAACCTGCATCTTGCAGTCCTGCAGTTGAAAGCATTTTTCTAATTGTTTTTCTCTGAAAATAAGCTTTCATTATGACTCTGTTGTGTTGAAGTGTTGCACAAATCTGTAAGCTCTGTGGCACAGCCGTTCCCCAATAATCTCTCTCTCCTCTTTCACTTTCTGATTCATTGTTGTATTCGTTGGAAGGTGCAGTGGGGATTTATGAGGCATTAGCGTGCTGTTCCCCCCTGGCCAGGCCCGGCCCGGCCTCCTGCGTTCTGTGTGTGTTTGGAGTGTGAAGAGCTTTTGTGTTTCAGGCTGTTGCGGTCAGACAGTGTAATGTGTTTTCAGTTCAGTGTGGATCTTAAAAACCTGTTTGTGCATTAACATCTTAAACTATAAAACAGACTGACAGTCCTATGTATTTTTCACATTAGTTGTTATGTGGTTGAGTTTGAGGAAAGCTGAATGTGGGATTGAGTGGGAATCTGTTTATTGGCAGCTTGACATTAACCTTCCTCTCACTTTCCTCACCCACCCGGCGTCTTCATTCCAGGTTCTTCAACCTCTTCACTCCATGTACTCAAAGGCTTTATGATAAAGATTACAGCTTCTAGTGAAATCAAACAAGGGGTGCTTTGGTTCACGCCGCCTCCACTGACAGCAGCATAGGACACAAAGCGCTCATGTGTTTCCTGCCAGAGAAACTGATGGCATTGAGTCGCTCTGGATTGATGCCTTGGAATCACTATACTTGCGATGCGTTGTCACATGCCCAGTCATCCATATCTGTAGACGCTCTATCAGGCCATTGTAAAGAGTCGCCTGTCCTGACAAGGCATGGAAATGCAGATATGTGCTCAGTGTTTTGATGTGTTTTTTAGTGTGTTCATTTAAATCTCCAGGGCAAATGGACTCTTGGAGCATCCACAGATCACAGGCTTATATCACATGTCCGTCGGGTATTTGTAACTATGGTTACCATCAGATGAGATGGGATTCAGAGAGAAGTGGAGGTGAACAAAGGAACCCTAGATGCTCGAGCTCTTAACTCAGTCATGCAAAACTGCACCAGATGAACCTGTTTAATGTAACCTAAGGTCTATGATCCAGCACTTACTGATTTTACATTTAATGATAACATTAAAAGAAATACTTTGATGAATTTCACCATTCACTGATAATAATAATAATAATTATTATTTTTATTAATAATATTATATCTTGACAACACTAGTCATTAGTCTTGGGTGAAATGCACCATTTTGAGATCGTCTTGCATGTCAGGGGGCAGAAACAACAAACTCAATAGGTTTAACCCCCTGCGTGCCTAACAACCTCTCTAGTGCAAGCAAATGTCAGAGCCTCATATATTTCAAGTTTATGTGCGAGCCAAGGAAGAGTCTGAGCAAGAGTCCAAAAAGCGTGCAGACCGGGTGCATGCGAGAAGAACGTCTGGCGAACGATGATAGATAGTGCGAAGATTGTAAAAACTGATTATTTCCCACTATTAATTACATTATCTTAAAGGGTGTAACTACTGTAGCATGTAAATAATGCACATAAATAAAGTGAGCAAGAGCGCTCAACAATTATATCAAATCAACAGGCACGTGCAACCTAGCTAGCAGGTTGCTCAAATGACAAAATTACCAGCTACCTAACTGTAAATTTGCATGAACTGTAGACTTATACAATAACAGGCTTAAATAAACCCAAAAAATAAGTCCACTTACAGTTGTCACAAACACTTGCTTTATCAACTGGCTATCCTCTAGACATGACGGACCATGTCTTTCTCTCATTTCGGCCGTGTGGCGTGCGTGCACACTCGCGGTCTGAAGCCCATCCACGCTATTCTCCGAGATGCACTTGACAGGCTTTTATGCAGCAAATTATTTATTTTTTTGGACGACCTAGTTAAGGCGGTAGGGTTTCCCAGTTAAGGGAAAACTGCAAAGTGCTGCGGGAAACCCTGCATTAACAGTTTAATATTTGGGTGATCTGTTCCTTTAAGGCAGGGGTGGGGAACCCTGGGTCCTGGAGGGCCACTGTCCTGAGTTACTAAACTAAACTCTGCAGGACAGTGGCCCTCCAGGACCCAGGGTTCCCCACTCCTGCTTTAAGGTTAAGATCTGCACCTGTGTTTTAAAAGGTTTTATAAGGCACACAAATGTACCCATCTTTCCATTAAAGTTCAATGCCTTTGGGATGATTTATCATGCTCATAATGCCACAGAAAGCACAAAAGGAACTCTGAGAAATATTCTGGCGCTGAAGAAACTTTCAGACATCAACCTCAGATCTCCACAGAGCCCTAGTGAAGATTCTCCGGCCCTCGGCCAGGACCTCACGCCAGGAGAGAGGGAGGAGAGTTTCACCACAAACCTGCTTCCACCTGGAGCTGAAAAAGCAAACATTCACACATCTTTACCCCTGCATGTGTGCTGAAGAAACAGCAGCGCTGCCTCCCTCATTTTTGACATTCCTGCATTTCATCAGGCGCTGCAGGTTTGCTTCAAGCAGTATTTGTCCTTATTAGACACCCAGAGAGCCCTGTGGTTAAAACCACAATCGTTTTCTTTCCACTCCTGGCAGAGTAAAGGTGCTGAGCTATGTTAAATGGGCTCCCTGTCATCATTTGTCCCTATATTAAGTCGTCCTATGTGTGGTCCTTTAGGTCAGCACTGTGTTTGGCGCTCCGAACTCTGCCGTTGTCTGAATTCCCAGAGTGTTTCCATAAGACTTGGCCAGCACATATTTTCCTCATGCGTTCTTTGCTGGATTGATTGAACTCTCTCTCTTTCCTGAAGTGCATGCCCGCAGTCTTTCCTCCAGAGTACACTTCAGGACTTTTCCACTCCGTCTGACAGGAATCATAGTCCTGATCCAGAATGCCTGTGTTGGTATTCTGGCCATGAATGCTCGCTGGCTGCTTCTGAAATGGGATCAGCGTGCTGGTAATTCAGATTGGAGTCTGTCTGTGCTTCACGCCTTTTAGACGACCAGTCAGAATAAATCCTGCCTTTCATCACAGTCCTACGGATCTGCCCGTCCCAGTAATAATGGAGATGTTTGGACACATGTACACTTGGACGATAAGGACTGAATAAGGTGAATATTTGATCAGCACTCATCTGGAAGAATGGCCAAAAGCTCTTCATTGGTTGTTAATAGGGCTGCATAACGATTAATCGTGACTAATCGTTTGCAGAATAAAAGTTTAGGACAGAGATATGAAGAAATCTTTCCTGACACTGTTACTGTTAAAAGAAAGCTAATAAGCATGAGGGAGAGAGGACGATATATTTCATCCCATGTTCTGAAAAAGTACAGCAGATCTTTATTCAAATTCATTCACATGTATAAAGAGCAGGTTATTGGTTTTAAAGCCTTGGACTAGGGCCCTTTGAAATCTGTTTCATTTATTCTCAAATTCCGTGTTTTCCATTTTTCTGGATTTTGTTTTTATGGTTTACTAAAATTTAATTTATCAAAAAGCATATCTTATCAAGTGAAAACATATTCAATTAAAGTTGATGGGTCAGCTGCTGTCATGTGTCAACAGCTAAAAGATGTTTAAACTAAAACTAGATTTGGCTCAAATCAGGCTTCACTTTTTGATTTGTCCTGGTAATGTGCATACACTTTCTAGAGCAAAAAGATGTTTTGTGTCTGCATTACTGATTGACACGGCTAGTTTTTAACTTCAGCACCGATGATCACCATCTTGAGAAGGAAAGATGTTTTTTACATTGCTTGATATAACAACAGGGGGTGCAACAAATACTGCACAGACCCTTCAGATCCGGATAGTCCACATCAAAGTCTTCAGTTTTTCTGAAGGCAAGCCATTTGAATTTAAGACATTCTGGGTTTTCATTTCCTTTAGTCTCTCTGTGGTGCAGATTGATCCCTTGACTTTGGATGTAATGGTAAAGTTTCTGAGTCCTCTGATAACCCTCTTTTTCTCATAAAGAGTCTCCTCACAGGGGGGAGCCGGTAGAGTTTATGCATTTAAAGGGCTCATGTAGACAAACATCCACAATTCAGTTCAGTCTGATCTTAAACATTTTAGAGTCCCTGCTGTTTGACTGTCTGCTCTGAAATGCTGTTTATCTAATGATCAGCACAACCAGACCAGAGGTTTCAGATACAATTGACCAAACCAGTGAGATGCTTCATCTAGTTAAACTAGTTAGTGTTCTTTAGATGATGGTAATTGATCCAGTGAAAGCAAAACACCTGTCACTAGCTACATTTGCATTGCAGATTTGCACAAAACTTTAGCGTTATTTTTAGGGATGCTCCGATCAATTGTCCACAGATTGGCATTGGATGATAACAGCATTAAATGACTCGATCGGTACTCTCTAAATTTGCCGATCTCATGAACCGATCCTTCTCTTTACTTTTGTCATCATAGTGCTCCTAAATGTGGCCACAGTTGGAGACCAAATTTACTACCTGTTGCTCATTTTTGTTGCGTTTACACCAGGCGCGGTAGGGGCGGCAAAAATGCGCTATTCGCACGTAGTTGGTCGCTTGAACATTTGAGTTCACACGCTTCATTCGCGCGTGAAATTCGAGTAATTCATGCGGAAATTCGAGTCATGGGAGGGGCTTCTGCAACTCCACGGAGACTCCACCACTTCGCTCGCTTCCTGTAATCACGTCACGCTTAGAGCAGCTTTAACAGTTATAGTCATTAAAGAGCTTGGAAATCAGCTTGAAGGATCGGCATCTGGATTGGTATCGGCCGATCACGAAGACAATAAATCGCTAATTAGTATCGGCTGCAAAAATCCTGATCGGAGCATTTCTAGTTATTTTCTAAATGTCTACAAAAGATGGTTTTCCATTAAAAGATGATATGCGAAACATAGTTTTGTCCGCTAGCAATAAGTCATTCCAAAGATCACGTTGACTGATGTTAGTAGATTTACTACATTATTTTTAATCGAAGAAGACATAAGAGTATTATACAAACATTTATGCCAAGGAAAGCACCTTATACTTAGGAGCCGCAATGTAAAAGTGTTTCTTGAAGGTAATAGTAGATTATTTTAAATCAAAAGAGATGTTAGGAGGGACATCCCAACATTATTGGCAAGAAAAGCCTATTATACTTGTAAGCAAACATGTATTGAGGTGTTTCGTCATCTTCAAATAATTATTATATGACTTGCATCAGGTGACCTGGAAATGCGAATAAACTGTCCATTGCAGTTTTGCAAAATACACCTTTTCGTAATTGCCGGGAAAATCATCTCTTGCAAGCTGGAAAACATTTTTGAGATAAATAGGAGTTTTTGCAAAATGACGTGTTTCCATCGGCTGTATTTTCAATTTGCAATGTCAGTTTGTGCAATTTAAAGAGAAATGGAAATGCAGCTATTGTTATTCTTCATGAGATGATCAGTTTTGTTGTCAAACCTAGCATTTAACGTCAGTGCCAGGGGTTTTAAACAGACTTTCCCAGAATTCCATTGGCTGGATTCAAGTGTTTGACCAGCATGTTGTCTATTCACATCAGTGTATTGTAATCCCTCCACTTACTTTCTCATTTTCATCCTTCCCTCTTCTTCTTCTTTCCTCCATTTATTTACTTTTATCTGAGCATTAGCAGAGTAAATGCTTGAACTATAACAGGGTCATCAAACTGCGGTTTGTCTATGAGAAAGGCGAAGCAAGGGTGTTTTTCTCATGTTAGTCTCTATCTTTAACCATCTCCCTGTGTTGAAGGATCTCTTAGATTTGAAAAACCACACATACTCATCTTGAATCAGTCATTGCCTCTCTCAGTGTCTCTATGGTTGTTCTCACCTGTCACTCATTGGTAAGAAGAAAGCGTCCTTGGACTTGTTGTGCAGCTGGGATTTGCATTGTGGTGAGCTCCACAGCTTGTCATCGACTTAACAGGCAACTGTGGCCTTTAATCCCTCACAATCTCTCCTTCTGTTTCTATGAACGCAGGGTTTTTTCTTCTCTGGTTTGTTATGCAGCCTAAAAATATTTAACCTACAATTTTCTACTTTATAGGGGTGGAAATTATGGCCCTCATGAATAGGTTTTTAGGGTCCCAATTTAATTCAGAATCAATTCTTTACACACTAATTAGCATATTCATGACATCATTAAGTCTAGTCCCTGAACTGTCCTATAATGTAACTAAGTGCTCAATAAAGCTATTCTCATATGTTTTCAGATATCATTTAGAGCGCCGCGCTGTTCTAAAAAAACCGAAAACATTGAGTATACGCACACCGGTGCCGACAGGTGGCGCATGTCCGCGGCACCCAGTTACGACTCAGGAAGTTGCTCAAATCCCTGTCGCGCCACTCACATAGTTTTACATTACATAACATCATATTTGTCCCAACTCATTAGCGATTATCATTGGCTGCTGACGTATATTTTGCATTTTGAAGTAGACGCTATCTGACTAAGCTTGTGCTATTTAATGTGCACCTCCGGTGTACGATACACCGAGTTGTCCTAGACGCAACGCGACACGGCGCTGAGCTGCGTGTCCGGTGTGCAACCCCCTTTAATCTTCCAAAGAAGGTTAGGCTGCCCGGTCAAGGATACTTGTCAAAAAGTACAGGGAAGCTTGTGACGCGTTGGCCACTCTGAAGTCTGTTTTTTCTGAACTAACGTTTTGGTAGGAACGAGTTTACATCGTATGCTTCTCCGGAATCAGCCAGCGAAGAACGTCTAGGCTATATTCCGATTGTTTGCTGCCGTTTTGCCGCTGCTTGCCGCTGACCTGCGTCATAGCTCATTACCATAAGTGTACTATAAGCTTCTTTCAACTTTCTGATTGACGCTCTGGTCACTCAAAGCGTCCTAAATGCGACCCCGATGGATTTGACGCTCCTTGCAGCTTAGAGAAGCCAGCTTCCATTGTAAATGAATGACTTCCGGTAACTTTGAAAGCTCAAGTCTGCGGTGGTGTGAACGTACAGTAAGCTCTACTGTGCTGCTGTGCTCCTACAGTTGACTTTTGCCGTTTTGGTTTCTTGATTCAGATCTTTGGAGTTACTTGCAGGATGATGATGGGTAGCCATGTTTTTCTGTGTATGTGTTGTGTAGATGAAGTGAATTTTTTGCTAAGCAGTAACAGGAAGCCTCTGAGTGGCTATAAAAGTCTATCTTTCTCTCTCTTTCTCTGTGTAAATCTCTGCAGACTGCTGATTGTAAGTGACAGGTCCATCACTGATTGAGGATGCACTATTTAAACTCTTCACCAATGGTAAGGCAGTGCTGCCGTCCTCTTGAGAGCTTCTCTAAGCCCTGCCAAGTCCAAAATACCCTGGGTGCTTTTTCCCCTCTCCTTTCTACGCCCCCTCCTCCTTTCCCTTTGGGGCGAACAAGTGGTGTCCTTGTACCGCAGCTTTCAACATTGAAAAGTGGTGTCAGTTACTCTGTGCTCCTTCGGCGAGGGCTGTTTTCAGTCGGTAGGATGAGAGGAAAAATGCAGAGATGGGGTGGTAGGTGAAGTATGTTTTAGTCTGTGGTGTTAAGGCAGCTTTAAGAAGTGAGCTTGTGGTCGCTAAGGACAGAGTTAATGCGCGATGTGCGGTTTTAAAGATGTGATTTGTGGTGAGGTTGAAAGAAGCATTACGGTCTTAAGGGTCAGCACTACAAGTATTCTGTTGTTTGATCTCGTGTTATACAGTGAGAATGAATGCTATGAATTATTGACACGCGTGGTCACACTACACTTTTCGTATCATTGACTCTTCCATTCATACGAATGCAAATCCATCAGACTGGAAACGCAAGCTTGTGTGAATATATACGCAACAACGTCCGATACTCAAAGTCTACTGTGACCGTACCCTTATGTGAAAATGATGATGAGGTAGATGAGAAAGATCTTGCTGTAAAGAGGTTTTGTAAGGCATAACATTGAGCTGTATATGGTGTTTATGAGCACCATGAATAAATGTCAGGGTTCCCACGGCTCCTTGAAATCCTTGAAAGTTTGTGAATCTGGGGGGAAAATTTAAGGCCCTCAAAATATATATACATAGATAAAGGTCATTGAAAGTGCTTGAATCAATTTTATGAATGCATTATTTTTCCCTGTTGTTCCCTGAGAAGGGAACGAGACGCTGCGTCTCTCTTGCCATACTTCCTGCGTCCCTGTAATGCCGTCTTTAGCAATATTTCAGATAGCGATATACTTTCTGGCCCTCGCGTCACCCTGTCTTTGTTGTTAAGTCTCATCGTTGGTTGAATTTGATATACACATTCAGACGCACTTACCCCTGGAGGCGTCCCCAAAGTGTCACTGCAGTGACGCAGCGCGAGTTCCCTCAAAAGTGAACTGTAACAATGCATCTTAAAAGGTAACACGATGTAACCTTGCTCTCACTTGAAATGTGTCCCCACATTAAGTCCTTGAATTTGAGGGGATTGGACCTGGAAAGTCCTTGAAAAGTCCTTGAATTTGAAGTTAACTAAGGTGTGGGAACCCTGAATGTCTTCGTTCATTGTTGTTTTTCTGACCAAAGAATACTTCAAAAGATAAACAGACTTCAATCTGTGGTATTGCAGACAGAGATTAATTTCAAACAGGTATAGTTTTGTAGTAAGGACAGAAATGTCAATTTCTCGCTCTAAATGGTGCAGAACTGTTTGATGTTACCTGAAGATTAGATTCATATACCAGAACAAACTGATGCTGGTGGTTGGTTTACTACGGTTGCTAATAAGTGTGAAGCATTTACTAGTAGTCGCTTATTAAGTTATAGACAGGGATTTCTTGCGGATGTATTCTGAATCTTGGCATAATGTTAATGTGTAAGTTTGATTTTAGATGCAAATTGAGTAGAAAATGTGAAATCAGAGATTTCATCTGCACTTGAATGGTGCCCTAAAAGTAAAGCTGCATTGAGACAAGCAGCGACTAGCATTAGCAAAGCAACATGTTTTGGCACAGGTGTAGTCTGAGACACAAGATATTTCTCTGGTTTATTATACACACGGGTTTCGCTGGCATTAGTTTGTTTGTCATTGGTAAATAGGATTATGAATTAAATTATAACAAAAAACTGTGTGTGATTGTTGGCAGGTTGTTATCTAACATTCAAGTTGTTATTCTCAGGAAAGTTTTAATGCTAACACCAGTTCCCTGTTTAAGAGACCGGCCAAATTCCAAGACTTGTTTCTTCTCTTTGGTCCCTGTGGGATTTTTATCTCCATCTCTGCTGGTGTATCACCGGCTGACCTCGACTTTGTGTTGTTATTATAATGAAGACTGCCTGTGTCTAATAACCTACACCAGGGGTCTCCAACCTTTTTTCAATGGAGAGCTACTTTCTAAAAAATAAAAGTGGTCGAGAGCTACTTGTGTCACGTAATACCTAAATTTAGTTAATAGATAACGATCTATTAACTCACTGTGATTTGAACTCTTTTCCCCTTTTTTTTTAAGAAGTTGCCAGTCAGTGCCAGCATTTTTTTATTTTTATATTTTTCACAAAATTTTAATACCTTCCAGAAAATGCTTTTCTTTAAACATAAACACACCATCATCAAATGAAAGAACAGATCCTTTTAAACAACAACAACAAAAAAACTTTCATGTTGTTTATTTATACTTTTTATCACCTCTTATGTATGGGTAGGATTATTCCCAAAAAACCCAAATTTTGAATAAAACAAATCATTTATTAATGATCAGATTTAGAAAGATGATCCAAACATACATAGAGTATTTACTGCTTTTGGATTCATATTAGGGAAGTGCATGTATGTCATTTTTTCATTTCGATTAATCCATAGGTCTGAAAAACGATGACTGGATTAATTGAGGGTGGGCAATGGAAAGGGCGTCATTGTGGAAATTAAAATATTTTTATTAAAAACACTCAAATAAAACTTCATTTTGAAGAACTATGACAGAAAAATGAACACATACTAGATTATTAATGAAATAGATGTTTTTTAACAGAAACCAACAGGAAAAGCTGCGTGATGAAGTGAAACTAAAGGGTTAATAAACACAAACTGATGCGCTTTATATACTGTATGACGCACTCTGCATAATATTAAGCCTTGATACAACAAAAATGTATTATATAACGTGCATCTGCACAAAATGCAAAACTTAAACTAAGTTACTGGACAGAAAGTTTAACTCCTGTCGTGGATGCGCATCAACAGCATGCTTTTAAACACGTCCAGTCAAAGCACAAGCTTCATAATATTAAGCAGCTTTAAGTCTTTTGCTATCATTTTAGCGATTAACGTTAGCTGTGTCATGCCGTCCTCTCACCTGTTCTCAGTCAAGATGTAATGCTCGTATGAGTCTTTGGTTTTTTTTTTTGACATTTGATGTTTAAAAATGAGATAATTACCCATTGAACTTGTGACGACGACTGTATTTTCGTTTTACCAAAAGTGAATCCGAAAATCACGGCATCCTTTTTAACCATAGTGCCTTGACTCGAGGTGTGTTCGGCTTCAAAGCGTCGCGCGGATCGGCCGGTTGCCATGGCGCGGGCTTCACAGCATTGCGCGCATCGGCTGGTTGCCGCGGCACGGATCCGTTTGTTTTTGGATCATACATGTTAAATTACTGATGTCATATGATACGCCGGTCTACAACGCGACGTCCAACACGCACCCAGTTTTAGTACCACAGGCGCTTGTAACACTAACCAGACATCCAAATGCGCCATAACCACAGAAAATAAATAAATAAATAAATAAATAAACCCACCAGCGAGCTACCTGCAATTAAGACACGAGCTACCAGTAGCTCGCGAGCGACGTGTTGGAGACCCCTGACCTACACTGTTTCTCTAGCACAAAGATGGATCTTTGTGGTTTGTATTCATGGCTTGACCAGTTTGGTGGCCTGAATCTGCTACAGAAAGAAAACTTGTCTGCCTTGTTTTCCTTTGAGCAATTTAGTGTGTTACCCTTTAAAAGAATGAGATGTGTATACACCTTATTCAGTGTGCCACCATATTGAGTCCGAACCAAAGCTGCAGAGGGATGGACGTTAGGGTTGTGCCGATAGACGATACTATTGTGGGCCTTCATGACGATAGTTGGCATGTTTGCCCATTATAGTTTTAAATGATTATCATTATCATCATAGTTTCACATAAACATGGTAGTAAATCAGCTTCTTTTTTGTCTACCAATCAAGTGGCTTGAACAAATACCCCTCGATACTGTTGCGTATCTGTTATCTCTCATTATGGGACATATCACCCAACATTAATGAATGTCTAGAGTGAAATCGGCAAATCATTCAGCCATCAAAACACAAAAAATACATTGTTTTACAAATTTCCACAGGACAAACAACTTCAGAAATCATAGATTGTAAAATAAGAAGGGACATATGACCTAATGTGAGATAAGAGCAATGTATTGTGTGCATAATATCTATTTTGGATATTAGCCTGTTGGCTAATGGCTATTTTCTCATGTTGTAAACATGTTTACTTTTCTTTAAAACACCAATATAGTCAATAACAATCTAATATTTTTTAAGTATACATCTCCAGTTTGTATTGATCATAAGATAGGGATGTGGGATAATTTGCATGCGATAGTCATTGCGCATCTCGTCAGTGAAGCTATTTCCTTGATTAGTAGTAAATGTTCCCTGACAAGATTATCGCAGGGCCTGTTATATGTGAACTACGGCTTTGTGCAGTAAATGCGGCTCCATCTGAAAGCAGGTGATTGCCATTTACTACTAATCAAGGAACTGGCTTAAATGACAAGATGCGCAATGGCTATCGCATGCAAATTATCGTGCATCCCTATCATAAGAGTATGTCTCATGTAGGGCTGGGACAACGCGTCGACGTAATCGACGACGTCGACGCAAAAAATACGTCGACGCAAAATATGCGCGTCGATTCGTTAGACCCAAAAAGGCGGCGCAGTAGTAGCAACGCAATTGGCTTCAGTCCACGCCGGTTTCACACAGCAAGGGTGAGCAGTGCCTGCGGCCGCGCGGCGCATGGTTTTTTCAGCGCGCATGTTAACAAGCATGCACCCCGCCGCATGAGCAGCGCGAGCTCGCGGCTCGAAACGGATATAAACGGAGGTCGGAGCCAGCTGCAAATACTTGGGCGGCTCTGTAGCAACAGTACTGCAATCGTTTCTGCGTGGTTCTGCTGCGCTGCTCACGCTCAATTAAAGTGAAAGTGCTTTGTTTATGGTTTAAATGCTCGTGAATTTACGCGAAAAAGTGTCATTTTACCATAAAATCATGAATGTGATGCCAAGTGTGTTTCAAACAGTCATTTGAGCAATTTAACAGAAAGCAATGAAATATGTCACTGTTGCCAGAAGACTGCGCTTTCATTCACTCTCTGTCCAGCAGTAAATGAGTCCTAATCTATCTTAACAAACTTAAGAGAAAGAGATTTAATAATATATGTGCTTCTTAAGTCTATAATTGTTTATATCTGTCATTAAATGGACTAGAACAGCACGAAAACAATGTGGATTAAACAAATCTAGTTATAAAAATTACACTGTGTGACCATCAAAAGGCACATTGAAGAGGTTTTGCTCATAAAAGTAATTTGAACTTGAGATTTTTATACGGTTACTTAACTGCACAGTATGTACAGTACAAATGCTTTATTGAATGCTACCTTTGTCTAAGAATGCATTATTTTGCTCTTGTATAGTTTTTTTTTATTTTGAAATTTTAAGAGCAATAAAGATATATTGAAATGTTTACATTCAGATATGTAAATCAACATGTATAACTTGCTATTAGTTAATTAATGGGGAGATAATCGAGAATCGAATCGAAGTCGAATCGGACTGACAAAATGAATCGTTAGATTAATCGATGCATCGAAAAAATAATCGCTAGATTAATCGTTAAAAAAATAATCGTTTATCCCAGCCCTAGTCTCATGTATTTTCTCTGTTATGTGTTTTTAAGACATGAACATTGACTTGATAAGAAGCTATTTATGTGATAGTTGGTTGTGCAAGTATTGTTAGAGGTAAAACCCCATATGAACCCCCAAAGTTGTGTACAAATGTTATTTAGATAGAAACCATGTATTTTCTCTGTTTTAATAATTGAATGTCCAGCATCCTGATACAAAACAATAGGTTTAAAGCGCACACACTGGACGTCCATCCCTAACATGACATGAATCCATGAAGGATCTGTTCTCATTTAGTCTTGTATGAAGACAACAGTTTGTGTTTGGTTTGGCACTCATATGTCAAGGTTTGCAGGCACTCACATTTTTACTTTTGTTTTCAGACCTTTATGAACTTATACGTAAACACATTTTTGATATCCACAGCTGAAGAATTGAGGATTTATGTTGGGTTTACAAGGGTTTGTGTTGGTAGCTGTATGTTATTCCCTTACTGTACTTAAATCCATTTCCAGTCAGTTTATTTGAATGAGTTTATAGCGTGAAATGAAAATCTCCTCTCTATTTTTCTAAGGAAGCACACAGATTGGTCAGGTCACGCTGGTTAAAGAAGAGCCTGGTTGTTTTAATTACGATTGTGGATGATTAGATGAAGTGGGTTGATATGGACTGCATAGACACGCTGTGTTGTTTGTTAGTGTTCACTTTAAATCTCCAGACAGCTTAGTGCACACTTCCTTATGGAGTCAATAGATGTTAAGTCATCCGTTAAAGCTGGTGTAGTTATCAGGCAATCTGAGGTCTCTTGCTCTTTCTGGGCAAACTGATCTTCTACCATCTGGCTTAATGCAGAATGCTCGCTCTGAATACTCGTACTCTTCCAGGCCTCGTGTTTTTCTCTCTTTCCCACGCAGGAAACATTATCTTGATTGTTATGCTGTCTGTAGGGGAGATTTTCCTCTCGGCTCTTGCTCGCGTTGAGGTCGATTTACTCGTGGCTGATGGTTTGTTTTTTTCACGGGGCACACAAACACGCTTTCGTTTTCTTCTTTACTCTATTTGTCTGTTTTCACACATGGACTGAAAAGTGAGAGCACCCCAGAGGTGAGATGGCCCTCATCCATCTTAAAGAAACTAGGGCAAAAAAATCAGAAATGAAGTGTAAATGCTTCTGATGCCTGCTGCGAGTCCTGTTTTACCAACCCAGTCTCACCCCATTTCGTCAATATTTGACGACACTTGACCATTCGTCATATGTTGACGTGAAGGGTATACCTTTCGCGTCATTTTTTGACGAACTGGGGACTTCAATACTATTACGTCCGTTGCATTCTCTTTCCTATTTTATTACCATTTGCGCGTCGGTTTAGGGTTAGATTTACATAATGACATCCCTACCCAAGCCTAACTCTAACCCCAACGCCAGGTGACAACTGTTTAATTTCGCGTACACTGTTTAATTTCGCGTACACTGTTTAATTTTGCGTAATCTAACCCTAAACCGACGCGCAAATGGTAATAAAATAGGAAAGAGAATGCAACGGACGTAATAGTATTGAAGTCCCCAGTTCGTCAAAAAATTACGCGAAAGGTATACCCTTCACGTCAACATATGACGAATGGTCAAGTGTCGTCAAATATTGACGAAATGGGGTGAGACTGTGTTAGTTTTACAGATTTAATGTTTTTACTGTTACACTTTACAGTAACTACTGAACGTTTCATGGGAATCTTCTAATAAAATATGGAGTAGTGATTAGAGATCGACCGATACTCATTTTTTCAAACCGATGCCGATAACAAATATTTGGAGGCTTATGTGCCCGATAACCGATATGCTGAACCGATTTTTATTTACTGTTATACTTCTGTTTTTGACATAATAATTACTACACTACTGAACTGAACAAACCCTTATAATAATAATCATTATCACAATCACTCCCTCTTTGCATACAAAGTCATAAATAGAGGGGTCTGAAAGAGTGAAGAATAATATTAATTTAATGAATAATGTAGAAACTATATTCCCAATACATGGACTATTCCAAACACCCCTATCATTTCGTCAGAAATGGACTGATCCAAAGTTCGCGCTGCGGTTTTCAGGTAACAGAGCGGGAGAGAGAGAAAAGTATAGCGGAGTTGGCTGCTTGTTATACATAGTTTATAGAGTAAAACAGGTGGATTAAGTGCCTTTTTTGGGATATAATATCGTTGTTTTGACCAGCAACCTGAGCCTTCAGCAATACAACCAGTAGTTAGCAAAGAGATTTTACAAATATTATCACTGACTGGAATACTACATTCAGGAAAGTAACAATCAAAACGGCTTATATATCACTGAATTTCTTAATTGGTAACATTATTTGATTTCAGAATAATTAATATTTAGTTGTTTTAGCTTATGAAATGGCTGTAGACAGCGCTGTTTATCTATGCATTTTCTCGCGCATTAACTGTATTAAACTGTGACCGCTTGCGGAGGTAATAAATAATTAATTAATATCCACAGACATTTATTTAGATATTTTAGCAAAATAATGTTTATCTGGTAAATGTTAATAGGGTAAATCTTGTTAAAAGTGGTAGATGTGCTTTAGCCTCCGGTAAGTGATCAGCAATATGAACGTGATTTTACGATGCTAATGATAAGCATAAATAACAGAAAAACGAATTTAATTTAGCGTTTTTAATTCCACAAAGCATTAATTCATGGCTGTTTTATTCATGCAAAGCTACGTCGTTATAGGGACCGGATTTTATGGATCAGCCAGCGTGACTCTGTGAGTTCGTCTCTATTCTTGGACAAGCTGCATACATTGCTTTTAATATATCAACTTATTTAACATAACATACATTAATGCACAAATAAGCTGTGCTATAAATGCCTCATATGCAAAGTAAGTATACTCAAAGTCCTTTTAATAAAGTCGCGTCACTCCGCCGTCATATTTGCTGTGCACGCTGCTGCTGCTGTGAGCTCCTCTCCTCAGATGCGTCCAGCGCGCAATTTTCTTGTTTATCGGTCAATCCGATATTACAAAACAGATATCCGATCATCGGAAAATGCTCAAATATCGGGGAAAATATCGGAAAACAGATATATCGGTCGATCTCTAGTAGTGATGCACCGATGTATCGGCCGATTTTTTTATTAATTTGAAACCATCGGCATATCAGCAATAGCACAAGAAAGGCAGATTCTGATTGTTTATTGATGAACTGCGTGAATGCAATAAATTGCATGTCTGTTGCATAATTCAGCATATTTAAGAAATAATTATCAAAATTATTAAATACTTCCCAAAACTAAATAAAATCGGTACAAATTATAGATTGTCAGACGTGCGATTGTGGTGGAAATAGTAAATGACGTAGTAAATCACGTGAGAGATTACTCATTCACGTGAGCCATGCGGTCAGAGTAAGAGTATTTCGGGAAAATGTCTGTGGTCTGGGCTTTTTTAAAATATCGAAAAAAACCCCAGATCAATTATGTAGGTCAGTTGAAATAGATCAAATTTAGTAAAAATAAGCAACCTACAGCGCTTTTTCTTTAACCCTGTCTATGTATGTATATGTGTTTGTATTTAACACTGTGCCTTGGCAGTAAAGACTTTTTACCTCTATTATTAAAGGTATTTGAATCTTAAATCATAAATGTAGTGAATTGACAAAGTCAGTGTAAGCGTGTTGTGAGTTTGCCAGATGAAAATGAGAGTTGACGGCGGTATCTGGGTTAATTGTCTCATCTGTTTCCACTTCCTCTGCTCTGTTGCATCTCTTAACTTTAATCAGTATGTGTGTTATAATCCAGCAGGTTAGATTGGGTAATGAATGGCTTTTATCTGAGCTTTTCATTGTGCCATTTGTACAATGGGTAGTTTAATGAAGAAAGTTGATATAAAACATCAACTAGTATTTTTCTGCTGTTCCTCAGTTTCTGTGTTCAGTGTGCAAATGTGTAAGCACAGATCTGCTTTTCTTTGTTTGCTTGTTTTAACAGCCCAGATGTTGCTGTAAAACACGGCTTTCAACTCAGCAGCCTCAAGCCATGGTTTGGTTTTCATTTAAATATCCTTTCTAGTGGTCTTAAATCTTTAGGTGTAGTGAAGTCTGGTGTGAAGAAACCAGCATGAATATTTACATATCCAAGAGTTTGTTGACGTACCCCGAGGTACCACAGCATGAGTATTGTATGTAAATATGGAAGGCATTCAATGCCGTGATGTTTGCCCTGCTGCTGTATTTTTAGTAAAAATGGTCAGATGCTTTTTAGCATATTTTACTGTTAATATAAAGTGTTGAATATATTTATATCAACTTCTAATGAAAACCAAATGTTATTAAGTGTTTACAGGGCTCAAAATTAATATATTTGGGAGTGTTTGTGCAAGTGCAAATTATTGTTGTGGTGCGACCTTTTTTAATTTCTTTACAAAATGTTTGCATATACTGTGGAATAATTAGCGAGTGTCTCATAGACACTAATGAAACTTTACACGGATGACTCAGTTTCGAGAGTTCACGCAGATTTCATTGAGAAATACGATCCGCAAATACACACCCATCAAAATAAAAGTCTATATAAAATATATTACTATTGCATAGCAAATTCTACTTTTAAAATAATACAAATAATGATTTTAAATATTTTTTTATTTCTTGGGTAATATAATTACCCTCAAAAGATTTGTACTTTCATTTTTAATTTAAATAAAGTTTGTTATGCAGCACTTTGACAACAAATAAAAATGCAATGTTTTGATGGTTTAAAGTTTTATTAGATTATTTTAAAAAAGAAAAATGATTACATTTCATAAATTCAGTTAATAAATCATGCTAGGTGAAATGTAATTAACCCAATAAAGAAAATTAAAAGTAAAAATACATTTTGTTGCCGTTGTTGCGGTTACCCGTTTGGACAAAACTTTATTTCCGTTCTCTGTTTGTTTAATGGTCTGACTAGTTGCTAAAATGAACTCTGGAACAAATACCTTGTCGAAAATAACAAATGTTTTGGTTTCCTAAAGACAAGGAGAGACTGTGATCATGGATCAGCACTATGTGAAGGGAGGTTTATCAGTTGATGTGTATTGTATAGGTTATATAGTACTCATTTTACACAGTAACATTGGCTCAGTGTAGTTTTTGATACGCTTTAGCTATGGTTTGAACTAAGGTCATCTACTTGTTGTTAATTTAGCTTGTTATCAGAAATAAACTACTTTAACAGGACTGTTATTGATTAGTTTTGCAAAATATATCATGTGTTCATGTTTCACGTGTAAAAAATGCAGTATTTTTCTCACAAGTTACTTTTCTCTATAGCGCTGTCCTAAAAATGGTCTGATGTCTTTCTTGTTCTATGAAGTCCCTGCTTCAGAAATACGTAACAAGTTTTGATTGTGTAGCTGGTCCAGTGTGTTGTGATTCGACAGCAGCTTAGCACACGTTGTCCGAAAAGGTCACGGCAGATTGAGGAAGCTGTCCTCAGCAAAGGCCAAACAAACGGGATTTGACCCCAGGATGAAAATAAAAGCATCTCAATGGCATGGCGACAAAAAAAATGTGAGCATTTAATGCAGTCTGCAGCCGCGATTCAGTCTTTTTCTTCTATTGTCAAGTGAGTCCATATTTAGCCCAGAGCGTCTGCTGACACACACAAAACACACTATTGGTTGCTAGCGACAGCTCACAGGTGTTGTTGAGGTTACCACTCCTTGCTTCCTTTCCAGGGCTTCTTTCTTTCAGATGCCTAACAGATGCACACATTCTCACATTCACAGCAATGCATACACACGCATGTCTTTCGCAATACAGAGCCTCTTCTCACCACGGGTAGCATTGGATTAAGGCTTTTCTGGGAGTGTTATCAGGTAAATAGACGCATGACGCTTGCTTGTATAGCTGGTTTGTACAAATGATAAACAGTGCTGCTGTTGCATGACTCGATGCATTTTTGTTTTCTGCAGATCGCATTTGTCATTGTGGTCGAGTTCAGTGAGCCATAAGCCTGTTTGTTTTCTTTTCTAATAGTGTTCATGATTGTTTTGTTGTTGTGCATGGCATGCAGGTATCCCTCTGTTCTCGCTCTGCCCCAGAAAACCCAGATGTGCTTATTACGATCTTTTATCCTCTTAGCAACTGTGATGCTGTTGCTAAGGGCCATCGGATGAAGGAAACTCCCCGTGTTTTGTCCCGCCTCCACGTTTCCCACGGGGCTCCTTGTTTGGTCTCTCGATCATATGACTGATAATGCGAGCTGTGTGTTAATAGCAAGGCTAATGATTTGTCTTATAAATTAGTAGAAATGATCGGGATGTATTAAACGGTTCCAGGAAATCCCTGTGTTTTCATAGATTCCTAGAACATCCCGTCTTTCCAGAATTGATATTCTGCCTACGCTGTGCTCTGCTTGCATAGCAAATTGAATGAAATGAAGTGCACCTAACGTCTGTGTCTGCAGAGCTAACCGTGTGTTTGTGAGTGCTGTAGCGAGGCATCTTGGTGAGGTAGCTGAGGTGTGGTAAGGAGGTTTCTGTGGTAATCACTCAGACGGGCTCTTCCTGCCTGCTGTCTTCTGTTCACCTGTCAGTTTGTCTCTCACGGCAGTTGTAAGCTCCTACGCTCTCATAACAACTCAACGCTTCAGCTTCTGTCATGATAAAATGCTGAGAGCGAGTGGCTTGAGCTTTTTTGCCTGACAGCAAGATGATAAGAGATTTATGGAGAAGCTCTTACCGGGAGATATCTCCAGTTCAGATTTAGTATTTGTGTTTGATACCTGTGTTTTTAAAACATTTACGTTCAGCCAATTGGGGCTGCCTTATGGGACGTATACACCACATGTGAATTCAACAATTTGTAGGAGGCTATGCGATATTTGCAGATACATCGAACATTCATTCTCACGAATGCAACATGAACGTTTAATAAAACACCTTGAAAATGGGGACATTTGGGACATTTACAACAACAAACTCTTTCGCTGTGTTTTCGCTGCTACAACCGCTTTGTTGCTTCATTGTGTTTGCTTGCCGAGACTAGCGCACGAAAATAAACAAAAATGTGCGGTTTGGCGAAAATGCGTAGATGGACATTACATCAAGCAATGGACGTGGAAAGTGTCAAAATTAAAGTACCTCTTAGCGATATTTTATGTGTTGTATCATTGCATACTATTCCACACAATTCCACAAAAACGCGCTATTCGACTTAAACGCGTTTTCGCACAAGAACAAAATATTTAACTTTAGCAAAAAATTTGCATGACAAGCTCAATCCTGCGAGGAAACTATGCTTCGCGTTTGATGTGTACTAGGGTTGTGACAATTAATCGGGCAAATGCGCGTTTTCTCAATGAATGAATTCGAATGAATTACGGTGAAATGCCGCCACATTCAAAAGCCAGAGGGCGCTTTCGTGCAGAAACCCCGTTTGTGCCACAGAAGAAGTATCATTACAAACACTGTTCCAGGAAATGTCTATAGGAAAATTTATATCGCTGTTCTTCAGATTGTTTCAGGTATTTTCATGATAATAGAGAATATTTTGAATGATTGTGTTTGACGAGTGTTGCTTTTTTAAATACTCGTTATAAATGACTTGAACTCATTATGACTTAAACTCATTATGACTTTAGATTGATAAGGACTTCCTACTGATCACGGAGCCATAGTACACGCACATGAAACACTGAATCGGAGCCTTACGATTCATAATCGATTTTAGACAGGTCTCTTTAATGGGAACGCGATGCATCGATGCACATCCCTAGTGTGTACACAGCATAATGATGGTTGACTATTTGTCCAGCCACTGGCTTGATCATTAGTCTAGTTGACTAATGTGTTAATCAAGATTATTATTTAAATTATTTTATCCTTTATTTAAGTGTTGAAGATGTATCTATCTGATTTTTTTTATTTTACAGAAATTCATTCATATTTACAACTTTGCAGCAGAGACAAGTTTTTAAATATGCAGTTAAACATATCCATGAAGTCCGGTCCTTCAAATGAAACCTCAACTGGCTTCTTTGTGAGACATGGAATAAAACAATTTAAAAAGATTAGACTGTATGATTATGAATGCTTGCTTGGTTTCCTTAATTAATTAACAACATAACCATCATTGGAGGCAGAGATCAGGCAAATACAGCATTATAGGCAATTTACACTTTAGCCAGTCATATGCTGACAGACGACAACCACTGAGATATTGTCAGACTTTGATCAAACACGTGGTTGTTTTAAATAGAAGAAACCTTGACAACTGATCCATTGTGTACTATACTGAAAAAACAACTTTGTTTTGCAAGTCAATTCAACCTACTATTTGGGCTTAAAAAAGTGGACATTACTTATAATTCAAGTAAAAATTATTTAACTTAATTTTTAAATTAAAGTAACACAAAAGTATGTGTTGATTTGACTGCGTATTTTTACAGTGTAGTTAGTGTGCTCTGTGTGCTGTAATGTGATGTTGTGTACTGTTTTTACTCTTTTTCAATGTGGTTCAAAATATCTTCAATGTTAAGTCGTTTGAAGAGATTATTTTGGTACATAAACGTTTCCTTTGCTGTTGTTTTCCCTTGCGGTTTCTCTTAACGCTTTTCGTGTTTTTTGAAGCGTAGGATGTTCAGAAACATTTCATCAGACTTCCTCTTTGAAATCTAAAGAGCTCAAATGATGCAGTTGTGAATGAATGAACAATGAATTAATTAGTGATGTAACAATACATCGATATGGATCGATACATCAATTAAATTTCTAGCGATTCGATGCCACACATATAAAATCCCGATATAATGTACTTTCATTTTGGCACTCTCAGCGTCCTCGTTGCTTGATGTAACGTCCATTTAAGCATTTACGCCACATTTTTGTATATTTTCTTGTGCTCATGTCAGCAGTGAATGCAATGCAGCAACAAAGCGGTTGTCAGAAGATGTTGTGACCGACTGCTATCAGACACAAATTGTGGGTTTGGAAATATTTTGTATTTGGAAAATGAATTGGGCAAACAGATTGGCAGAAAACCTTTGCCAGCACCAGCAGAAACACTAAAGACTAAAGCTTGATTTTATCTGCCATTTCCCCTCAATATTTATTTTATTTAAAAAACTAAAATTGAGCTCTTTTTTAAGTGTTTAATTAAACGTTCATGATATATTTTTGGGTTGCAATCGTAAGTTATTTCAAATTAAAGTTCTTAACTAGGCACATAATATTAAAGTTTTGATAAATTAATGGTATCGAATCATAATTGCATCAAAGTAAAGTTTGATGTATTTGCAAACATCGCGCCGCTGTTGGAGATAATTGACACGGTATCATATTGCAACAAACTGTTTACACCCCTAGAAGCAATTATATAATGACAGGCTGTATTGTGTGAATTCATGCAATATATTAAATGATTTCTTGTTTTATATTACACCTACTACATTAAATTAAGTTTAAACTCATATCTATATGACTAGTTGGTCTCTCTGGGTTATATACACTGTATATAGTGAAAATATCTGTTTTATAATCATTTCTGACAGTATAAGAGGCGTTGATGATGTATTTCTCTCTGTCTTGGGAAGTTGCGAATGACACGAAGGGGTTTTTCTGTCCACTGCCACCAGCATTCAGGCCAAGAGTTGTCATCTCTGTACTGTATGTACCAATTTAGTGCCTGAACTGCGGTGAGGAGTGCAGGTTACAGAGGGCACTCAAACTCAAATTACAGACAGTTTTTGGTTTCCATGAATCAGATTTTCAGTCACCCGGCTCTCTAATTATAGAGCAGGGCAGTTAGAGCCCCATTTGTTTTATGACCTTGGCAATATTACCGGATTGGGAGCATGCAAGTGTTTGCCAGCTAGAGCTCAACACAAACCGCTGTAGCGCTTGTAACACTGTTGTAAGTATTTCTTTCCTGCTGATAAACTAGATTAATGAATGACAAAGATTTTGACCTTTCCCGTGATAAAAAACATCTCTGTGTAAACAATAGTGACAGATTGTCATTGAAGTGGAGCGGTTATAAATGCAGTATGTGATTATGGGCATCAGTTAACCAGTATGAATCCAAACAATCTCGTCTGAAGGGTTGGGCAGGTTTCTGAATCTGACACCTTCTTATTGTTCGGTTAAAGAAAACAGGCCCTCCAGAAACAACATTGCATGACCGCCGTGTTTTGGCTGGCAGTGTGAAGGTGTTTTGGTTTTAACAGTGGAAGCCGTCGCTCTTTCTTTGTTTGTTTTTCAGACGTTGATTGGCTACCAGACTTTGTTTTTTCACGCAGTGGAATGTACGACATTTTTCACCTTCTCTCCCCTGTGTGTTGTTCGTCGACGGTTCTTTCATTCAGGATGTGAGGTTGACGAGTGGATGTTTGAAGTCTCCTAACACCCGTTTCTTTTCTTAACAGCCTATGTGTTTTCTCATTTAGCTTTAAACCTGCAGTGCTCTTTTGTTTACATAGCTTGGATTAGCAATGCTAACCCTGAAAGACTTCTAAGAATGAAGTATATCCAAACACTATGTGACATTTGTTAAACTGTGTCAACACCACAGGGGTTTGACTGGAAGCAGTTGATTGATTGTGGATTGGTTGTAGTCATCATGTTGTATCCTATTTAACATTTAACTGCTTGCAAGCTTATTTTTAATTTGCTTTACGGTGTCCTTTTTGACCTAAACAGATTGTGCCAGAGAGTGTCTCATGTTAGCCAACCAATTAAATGAAAGGCATCGTATTTGCAGTTACATTACAAAAACAATTACAATTTTCTTCAACATGACTCTTTAAGTGGAGTTTGTCAGTTTATTTGTTCGTTTCTTGGACAAAGAAGCAAATCAGTTTCAATCCCAACAAATGTCTTAAATGTGCAGCTGATTTGCTTCAGCTCGTCTCTGAAGACATTTTTGGGTTTTTTCTTTGTAACATTTTGAAGTATTTGTGCACACCCACCCACCTCTGTGGTGATTTTTGTTGTGGCTAGACGTTACTTTGCTCACTAAGTTTAAAGCATCTGTTATTTCCATTGGTGTAGTGCACAGCTGCAATGGAAATGCAGTTCAAGCCTTTCTAGTTAATGTGTGACACTTGTTTAACAGATGTGATTTTCCGCAGCTGGAGGCCAAAGCTCTTTTTTTTTTAGACACGTACAACCTGACCAACTTCCTGAGCTGGACCTAATTCAACGTCCTGAAGCATTTCAGTTTCTTTTTTTTTTGAGAACCAAGATATCAAATTTTCTAAATAATGTTGCGGTTTGGTAAATGAATGTAGTGAAGAGGTAACTCTAGCTTGAATTTCACTGCAAAAATCCTTATATCACGCCTTCCTTTCCTATGATACATTTTACGATCAGTCTTCAATGTTTCCAGTCTTCCTTTTCAGGCATGAAAGGTTTGAAGAGACCATTTGAAATGTAATCCACAGGGGCAGCAATTTTCGGCACCCCACAGGGTTGTGTTTTGGGTCCTTTGATGCTTTCCAGAGCTTTGATGGAGGTGGGCCTTAAATTGCAAACCCCTCTCCACTTAGGATTTCTTAGAGAGTTATTTTACAAGCGTCCTCTCAAGTGTCACTCTCGCTTGGGCTGTCTGTTGACTCAGAACCGTTTTGAGGACGCAGATAATGTTTCTTTCCTGTAGAAGGACAGGTTTCAAGCAATTGTAAGTCTTTCTTCAGCCCTGAGTATGATGTAGTGTTGAAATGATTTAAAGGATGGAAAATGACACAAGATTTATTTTTTCGGCTTAGTGTGCGAGTTGTTTGAAAACCCAATCTTGTGTTAACCACAGAGCAGGGTTTAAGGCTCTGTCGTGTGTGTGTGAAGTACGAGGCTGGTCTACTCAAAGTTGGAGGGAAACTAAAAGAAAACTAGCTCAGAACCGCTAATGGTGTGCTTCAGACCGCAAATGAGAACCCAAGCCAGGAAGCAAACTTTGTTTTTGTTGAACGTTGCTGTCTCTCCCTCTGAGGTTCCCTATTAATTCAGCTCTTGTTTTCAGAGAGTTTTTTCTCTTCTAACTTTTCACACTGCTTTCATTTCTCTTTTTTGCAGAGCACCCTTGTGTATGATAATGATAAAGTTCAGTGGTCTTGTGCAGTTGTGTGGTTTGGTTTCCGGTTTGAATACTGTAACGCTTTGGGTGAATGAGACGAGTGTAGGCATGTCATGATGCAAGCATATATTGCGTCCATTTTCTCATGATATTACATCAACAGTTAAGGTCCTTTTTTTCTATATGTGCATTAATATTTCTCACCGATACATGAGGAACCAGGAGATAAGTAAGTGGAAGCTGTTGCTGTACTGAACGACAGCAAGAGAGATTAAGGCTGATCCTACAGTACAGACTCAACATATCTAGTGTAGTGTGCATTGTATCATGGGCTATTTTCTTATAGAGCAGCGTTCCCTTTTTTAAACATAGGAGGTTTTTTACTTTTATAGTATTCACAGGTCTGGTTTTACAGTCGAGCAATCTCAGTGACACTTGTCAGTTTCATTTGTGGAGCATTGACCATGACAGAGCTTTATGTGACCTTTTAATAGTCATCAGGTAAAGAGCTGCTCATAATAGTGTATGTGTAAACACTTTAACTACTCAACCGAAGGAGCGGGTGTTTCCAATGCAACACCCTTAGCCTAATCCTCAACTAATCCCATCTGAATCCATGTGCTTGGTTTCTTATTGCCAGCAAAGTATAGACAATGGACCGAGTCCAGCTAGCAGGGAGCTTGTTAAAATAAACCAGGCTCGACATTAAAAGGGTACTAACTGTAGCTTTACACTCATTTCTCTTCTGCCTCACCCTTGATACTGAGCTTGTAAAAAAGCTACCGGTAAAAGCCAACACAATGTGGACATCCATTGAAACGTACTGAATACTTCTGCCACGACAAAGTGTGTCTTATTTTATGGCAAAGAGCCGGACAGACGGAGCGTCTATAACAGGACACTGGAATTACAGTGCGTGACTCCACAGTTCACTCACAAACACTGTGGTCTTGTGAAATTTTAGTAACGGGACTGAGTACTCACTGGGGAAGGGAGGGCCACACTGTAGACAGACGTGGTGTTTTATGTAACAAATTTGAACTATTCTTTTTGTTTTTGGTGTTTAGGTAATGATTTCTGTAATAAATTGGGGTGGGTGGGGTGGGGCGGTGATGGCGCAGTGGATAAGACACACGCCTTTGGTGTGGGAGACCCGGGTTCGAATCTACTGTGACACACCATTGTGTCCCTCAGCAAGACACTTAACCACTAGTTGCTCCAGAGGCGTGCGACCTCTGACATATATAGCAACTGTAAGTCGCTTTGGATAAAAGCGTCAGCTAAATAAGTAAAATGAATGAAAGTAAATTAGCTTAGGAAAATTCAGGGCTGAATGTTGATGGCCCTGAGGAGATAAATGCATTAGAATCAAGTACAGTTTATTTCACATCAGCACAATCCAACTCCTTAAACTTCTTTTTTGCATGATTCAGACTAATGCGAAAGCAATGATTTCAGGTTCAGTGTTTTATTCCTGAGGGATTGAGAGGTTTCCTGAGGTTGATTAGAGTATCAGCTGCTTTATACTTCTGCGTCGATTGTACGGCGTAGCCTACACAGAGAAGTAGGGCAGCAACTAACGATGAATTTTTTTATAATCGACTAATTATATAAAAACCTAAATATTTACCCAATTCACTGCTCGCTAAATAAGGTAATAAATTGGGGTATTCTCGTGTAGAAGTGTACATTTAAAAGTCCAAAAGAGTTTTCTTAATATAATTTTTGGAGTTTTGAAATTTTAAGCGTAAATGAAAAGTGTGTTGAGCTTTTAAATAGTAAAACATCCTTAAATGTCAAAATAATAATAAATAAAATGATAAAACAAAAAGAAATACCATTATACCATTATATTACAGTATTATATTGGTAATTACAGTATTACCAATTCGTTATTAACAAAATAAATAGTCCATATAATATGAAAGTGATAAAGCCCACATTGTTGCGTTGTTACTGTAATGCAGGTCCACTGGTCAAGCGGGGAGATGAAGCAGCACCTGATAAACGTGCAGCTCATGTTATATGAAGACAAAGTTCTTGACTTTAATAATAAGTGCACTAGGGCTGGGTAAAAATATCGATTCATCAATGCATTGCAATTATTTGTTTCTCAATTCAATATCGATTCATCAAATCCTATGAATCGATTCAGCCCCCCCGGCCAGTGGCGGCGCTGTGGGCAACACTCTAGTGAGAGCGTTCAGCGTTGTACAAGGCGCTATATAGAAAGATAAAACAGAAAGATCAAAGATGGCAAACAGCAGCACTTCTTTCAAGCCTGCACCATCAACGTGATCAAACATTAGCAGAGGTGGAAAGAAACGAATTACATTTACTCACGTTACTGTAAATGAGTAGTTTTTTGTGTACTTTTACTTTTTTGAGTAGTTTTTAAAATCTGTACTTTTACTTTTACTTTTGTTTGAAGTATTGTACTTCGCTACATTTTAAATCATATCCGTTACAGAGTATTTTTTTTTTTAAAGCAAGGTGATAAAGACGCGCAACGGATGATTGATGGGCGGGGGAACGCGCAAAAAGAACCATGGAGACGGACGAGACAGGCGCGCGCTAATGCAGACCCGCCTCAGTTCAAATCTTATGAAAGAAACCCCTGGCCATATTTAAGTGACCACTTTCCACTGACGCGAAGCGAGTGTTTCATTCCTATGAAAGGTAGGATTCATGCTCTCGAGTACGAAATTGCAGACCGGGTTTTAACGCTCATTTGCACGACGCGTTTTTAATACAATGCGCATTATCCATCGCAGCTTCGCGTCAAGTCAAACACAACTTCAGAACGTCCTCGAAAATGCGCAGGTCATTAGACATTGCAGAGAGAGAGAGAGAGAGAGAGACAGAGAGAGAGAGAGAGAGAGAGAGAGAGAGAGAGAGAGAGAGAGAGAGATCTGACATCAGGTACTCAGGGACGCTAGAAGACAATAAACGTGTCAAAAGTATGACATGGCACTCATCTCATTATATGCTCATTTAAACTAGATATATAGTTTAATAAAATAATGTATGTTACCAGCAATACATAAATTACAACCTTACTATAGTAATTGTATTTACAAGCTGCTGACCACCTTCAAAAGTGCATAACTCACATGTAAAATCATTAAATAATTCCATAAATGTTTCTTAGTTTAAAAAAGCTTTTTATTTTATTAACTTTTTGTTATTGCACTTTAATTGTAAAGATGTTCCTACAATTAAAAATAACTAGTTTGAGATTTATATTCCCTTGTCGTTTTTGAACTATACTAAAATCCTCCACCTCTCCCCGCTGTAAAAAAAAGTAACTTTTACTCTGAGTAAAGTTAAAATGATTTACTTTTTACTTGAGTAGATTTTTAGACCAGTAACTTTACTTTTACTTAAGTAAAATAGTTTATACTTTTCCCACCTCTGAACATTAGTAATACTACACACATTATTTAAAAAAAATATACTCAGGTCCTTAATTGCTTGTGTATTTACTTATTATTGAATCGATATCGAAGGAAGTAAATCAATATTGAATTGAATCGAATCGAATTGAATCGAAGCATCAAGAATCGAAATCGAATCGAATTGTGAAATTGCTAACAATACCCAGCCCTAAAGTGCACAGCTGGATGTGTGTCCACGTTGTCCGATGGTGGTGCCGGAGCATGTGACGTCACAGATCAACTAATCGATAATGACATTTTTTGACAATGAATTTCATAATAAATTATTATCAATTAGTTGTTGCAGCACTACAGAGAAGTGAACCCTACGCAGTAGCCTGACGTGTACCTCTCCAAAAATGTAACAGCGCTTTAAAGCTACGCGGACTGCTAGTGCTGTGATTGTTCTGCTAGAACCCCTCCTAGTTTAAGGTCCATTTGAACATTACTTTGCCATAGTTGATGGCTCATTTATCTTAGCTGTGGGTTTAATTCTGTGTCACCCATCAGAAGCTTAATGCAATTCAACAAAAGCCCATAATTGGATTATCAAATTGGCTCATGCATGCAGTGCTGAATTCGCAGCAACATTTGTAAACTCGGACTGAAACAGCGGTGGCAGCTTATTATCTCACAGCATATAATAAATCTACACAACTATACTTCATGAGCAATAATCACAAATAATGCTAAATAGACCCAGATTTTTGTTCAGTTAATGTCATTTAGTTGCATGATGAAATTAAACTTGTGCGTTTTTGTTGTCCTTGCAATGTACAAACTGCCCGCTCTGAACTGAGTGGATCATTTTTCTGATGCCGTGTGAATTATTGTATTAGTCTTTGTATTGTCAATCTTGTGGTATTTAAAAAAGATTGGCATAAAATGCATGCTTGTCACAATGTATTAATGGACACCATGCAAATATTATATGCTCAACTTTAAAAGGTGCCTTTGTCTTTATGGGCTAACTGTATCTCTTTCTCAATCTCTCTGCAGATGGAGTCTCCAGTGTCTACACCGGCACCACCACCTCTTCACCTCATTGCACCTGTAGGCAACAGTGACATCTCCTCCTCATGTGAACAGATCATGGTCCGCACGCGTTCGGTGGCCGTCAACACCTCTGACGTTTCTCTAGCCACTGAGCCTGAATGTCTGGGTCCATGTGAACCTGGTACCAGTGTGAACCTGGAGGGCATAGTCTGGCAGGAAACTGAGGATGGTAAGGATCTAAACTTGCATGAATTGCTGGATGTTTGATGTATATTGAATATATAGGTCATGTGATTTAGTTTTCCACAGAGCCCTTCCCGCAAGTCATGGAGTGGGAAGATGAATAGTGAATAGTTTTTTTCCTGATTTTTTTAATGCATGATCTCAGTACACAGTAGTTTGTCCTAGCAGCATAATTGATAGTTGTGTTGTGCATAATAAATACAAATAATAACATCATAACTGTCTAGAACTTATCGCCTATCGAGAGAAATGTACACCAGGGACACCACACTTAAAATTCCTTGATGTTTATAAAAGCCTTCTGCTCCCTGGACACTAATCCACTTTTGGTTTGAGGTCAACTTTAACTGGCACATGCACATGAAGATAAAAGCGATATAGCTATTTTGTTTCTAGACCAGTTGGGTAGTAATAATGTGTACCTGAGCTTAGATCCAAATATCAGCAGTAACTCATATTATACTTTAGCCATTTGTGTTTAACTCCTGATCAGTGTTGGGTAAGTTACTCAAAAAATTAGTTACTAATGACATCTTTAATCATGTAATGAGATTACTTAAAAAGTACTCTCTCCAAAAATTATTCTTATTACTAATTACTTTCTAAATCCTAATTAGTAAATTATAGAACAAAAAAAGGGCTGGAATAAATCATATAAAATTAAATAAATTATTTTGGTCACACTTTTGAAGATCGGATTCTTACTATTAACAACTTTTGCCTCAATATACTCCTAATTACTGCTTATTAACGCTTAATAAAGTGGTAGTTAAGTATTGATAGGATCAATGATGTAAACTAATGCTGCGTTCAGACCAGTCGTGAAAGAGGTATCAAGCGCGAGTGATTTATATGTTAAGTCAATGTAAAGACGCTTTGACGTGCGTCTGGAGGGCTCGTGGCGCGAATGAGGCGTTTAGCACCATGGTAGACACAAATTGAGCGTGCTAGTTAAAAAATGTGAACTTTGGCGGAAAAACGTGTCATGTTAACCAATCGGGATTTTGCTGTAGCAACAGTGGAAGTGATTACAGGAAGTGAGCAGGGTCGCAGAAGCCCCTCCCAATTACACGAAATTCCGTGAGAATGTCTCTATAACTAGACTTTCACGTGTGGCTTTCACGCGCAAATGAAGTGAGTAAACTCAAAATGTTCAAGCGGTAAACTAGACACGGTAGACGCGAATTTGATGCTTCAAACGTGGCTGGTGTGAACCCACGGTAAGGTTTTTCACAATAAGGCATCAATATCTGCTTTTTAATGGGTGGGTTCAACAGTATTTCAAGCATTTTGACTTGGTGAAGTGTCAAAAAAGCAGTTGAACGTACAGAGTATTTCTGTGCCGAATGCACTTCGCCAGGGTTCGTACAAGTTTCTGAACTTTTTTTTTTCAAATACGGGTCCAACTGACCTATCAGGGATAAGCTATATGTATCATTTCTTTACATGGGCACTTCCCCCGGAAAACTACGCTCAGACGTCAATAAGCGGGAGAGCCAGAACCTAGGACACTAGGACACAGGCAAAACATTAAAAAAAGAAGTGTGTTTTTGGATGTAAGGAGAAGAAAGCCTTGTTCAGTGGATATAGTTTGTTTATCTGGGGTAGCAGCTGAGTTTTGCACTGGATTTCATTCAAAAGTCTCAACCGGGTCATGAGTTGCATGCGGTAAGTAAGACTGTGTTATGTTAGAAATCGTTGCGCAAGTGCATATTATATCAACGACATGAACATGCAGTGAATCATAAGTCGTTTTGTATACAGTGTTGAATGACTCGTGACTCAATCCTCCCTTAGCCTGTGACGTCTTCTTCCGAAATATTTTGTACATTATTTTTCCGAACGCAAGCTTCATTCGCGTTTTAAACGTGTCATTTAAACAAGTAACCAGTGAACAATTGTCATTGCATCATTTACATGATGACGGCTCTCTCTGACTCCTCGACAGCACCTACGCATATTTCAATACTCCAGGTTTAATAAATAGACAAATCTTTATAATTTAGGAATGAGATCCTGTGGGTGTTTGAATCAAGATCGTGATCTTTTTTTTTTTATTAATCATGCAGCTCTACTTCTGATTAAACCAAAGCCTTTCTCTGTTTCAGGAGTTTGATCTTCCTTTAACACATTCACTTTTGGTTTTCTGTGAATTATGTTCTCACTGTAATTTGTTTTTTTTTGTAAACTAGATGCTTTTATTGGCAAATAAACCTGAAAATGTACAGTAGTCCCAAGTTAAGCAGGCCGATGGTACTGTATATTTTGACATGAATGAGTCAGGTTCTAGTTTATGTCTGTGTGTTATTTGAACCCCTGGCCATGTTTCACCCTAGAGAGAACTGCATTGAGATGTGACTAAAAAAAATACCAAGCAAGGTCATGAGATGTCATACAGTTGGCACTTTCACATTCGCCTACATGTTCCATTAGCTTCACTTTCCACAGTGTGCTCATGCCTCTGATGACACCAAGAAGAGTAAAAACACACCACATCAAATACTTCCTCTCTTCCTCTTTCTCTCTTTATCTATTATCTGTCTCGTTTCACCTCTCTCACACTACTTCTTCTTCCTTTAGATCTGTTTGTTTCATCTTTACTTTGTGACTTTGTCTCATAGAGCAGAGCAGTCGAGTGGCCTCCATTTGACAAAAGCAGAGGAAAATCTAACCTGAATCCAGAGAGAGTCACAGGAATGAGCGATAACAGTCAAACCAGCATGCCTTACAGTGTTGTGATTCTGCTTAGAGACGACAGTTTGGATGTCTTTGCTCTGTAGACTATTGTGTAATACATGGCATCTAGGTTATTAGCCAGTCTCAACCAAAATGACATAGATTAAACAAATGTAGTAGTTATGAAGTCCCTCAGATAAAATTCCTTGTTATGATCACAAAGTGTCATTAATGAATAAAAATAATGAGATTATTACAGAGAGAAGAGATTAACATCTCATGTTGTCTGCGTTACTAGTCAGAATAAATTACATCAGTGAATTTTTCTTGAACAGCAGGTGAGATTTTTACACATCTGACACATAAATTATTTCTGAGAGGGCTTGGGTGATTGATTTTGTGATTCTGCTTGCTATGCTTCTCAATGAACTATGGTGAAATGCTGCTACATCCAAAATCCAGAGGGCGCTCTTGGGCAGAAACTCAATATGCACTGCAGAAGAAGAACCATTTACAGACTAGAGGTGTTTCTCAATGTCAAGGATACTTCCTTGGCAGGACTAGTCCTTACAAGTCACTTCTTTCAAAGGCTAGGCGAGGCTCCTCTTTTGCATTCGGAGAACACGTAAATGGAACAGGCTAGCAAGTGCACGCCATTGCGTCATTACGTCAATGAAAAGGTGTGCTTTCGTCGCTGCGCGCATAGGGTTGTGGGTGATTTCAGCGCATGAAGGATACACATATGCATCCATTCTTGTATGTGGGATATTTCTCGAACAAAGGACTCAGTCCTTGGTTGAAATTCCGAGGATCCTCAACATTAGACCAGTCCTTCGACGGATGTCGATGACGTAGCATCCTCGAAATTCTGGCTTCTGAGGATCCTTCCTTGACATTGAGAAACTCCTACAGCTTGCTTTAGGAAATACCTACAAGGATATTTATATTGCTGTTTCTTAAACCTTTTCAGGTATTTTCATGACAATAAAGCATATATATAATGATTATGTTTGACGAGTGTTGCTTTTTAATGCATCTTTTAAACGACTGCCAGTAATTTTAGATTGATAAGGACTTCCTACTGATCAAAGAGCCTTAGTGCATGAAAGAGCTGTGCAAGCATCACCTTTACGATTCAGAATTGATTTCAGACAGGGATTATTAGTACGAATCGTCCCAGCTCTAATTTCTGAATATTTATGTGATTCGCATCCAAAGCTCTGCGTAACTAAAGTTAAGCTTATTTGCACCTAAAGGCAGAAAAACCTTTTGCTGTGTCATTTGACTACCAAATGCTGACCTTTGGGACTGCAGTGTTTATAGAGAACTGTACGGATCAAAGAGGAGTCTCCTCCTGGGCTGTCAGCATGAGGAGTCCTGGTGAACCTGAACCTCCTCCATCTGCCTGTGACAGCTCATCAGAATAAGAAAAACTAATGGGAGGAATGAATTAGACACACTGTTAAATGCAGCATGAAGTTAAAACAACTTGGTTTTGCAAGTCAAGTTAAAGTAGCATAAAAATATATGGTGATTTGACAAAAATTCTGTATTTTGTTTTACAGTGAATAGATTGAAGAGAGATTGAGACAAATTGAGAATTCCTTTAGCCAAAGGAAAATAAGAAAGAAGCAGCTTTGAAATGGTGACATTTTGTAAGAGCGGGGAGTAAAGTGTTGTCAGTGTTTTTTACACACTTGTTTACTGCATAAGTCCTTCAAACAATGTTCTGGTGTTGCAGTGGAGCTTGACCGCAAGTCTGTTGTGTTTTGTAAGGATTGTAAAGCAGCTGTTTAACGAAGATTGTTTTCCAATACGGGTCAAAGAGATAACAAACAGGTTTTGGCCTGGAGGGCTGCCAGATCTTTTCAAACAATTAAAGGTTGTTTACTTGGTCTTGAGAAGGTCCTCTTGAAAGCTTTTTCTCTTCGTTGCACACATCCTCCTCTCCAACCCAATCTGTTTATCATAAACACTATGAAGTCAGCCAAATGCAGAGCAGAAGTTTAGGGTTGTGGCTATTGTCTTCTTTTCCAGAAGAACGTAATGAAGCCAGACACTTGACATGTGGATGTCGGCTAAAGCAAGTCAGTCTGAAAATGCACAAAGCGCCCTGTTGGGCTGTCATGTTTGCCCATGTAGAGTATGGTATTCATTTCTTCTCTTAGTTTCGCTCTGTCAGTCAGACCGACCGGATTGTGCCAAGCCTACAGAATGCCAGATCTGCTCTGTCTCTTTCTATTCCAGCTTGCGGTCAAACCTCAGGTCAAATTTTTGGTTTTGTTCCATATTTCTCCTTTTGTCTTTATCATCCCAGATCTTCAAAGTCTTCCTTCTCATCTAACAGCTGTTATATTTTGCAGCAGGGATCCAGGTAGTTCCTGTCAGTACATAGCAGTCTGTCAATATTAGACAACACTGATCAGATGCAGCCCTTTCTCACATTTCTGGATTTTGAAGCAAAGCTTTAGAAGTTATTTAAAGCTCTCTGTAGTAATATAAAAGCGTCCAAGCAAATATTGCCTAGGAACAGGAAGTCATTACTTTGGTCCTCTGGGTTTAGGTTGTAAGATCCATTGTGTGGTCTATAAGGGTACACATTTCTCCTGTTTTACTTGGGCGACCATACGTTACGTTGTCCTTGGGGAATCTGTTGGGAAGTGTTGAGATGGATGGCTAGAGATGGGAAGGTAGTGTTCTAACCCCTACTGAGCAAAAGGTACTCAACTGTGCTAAATCACTAGTGTGGATATTGCAAAAGAAATGTCTCTCTATAGCTGGGTTTCCATCCAATCGTGAAGCGAATCTTTTCAAAAAACAAATGTGAATTAGGTGCTTTTCCATCAAATTATTTGAGTGAATGATGCTGGTATTGTTAATCTACTAACCAACAGTAAATAAAACAAGGCACACTTGGAAAATGAAAACAGGGCTACCACTGCATGTAGTCACAATGGGGCAAGTTTAATTCAATTAATTAATTAGCTGTGCAGCTTGTAATTGCCAAACTGAATGCTGTTCACAGAAGAAGGAATGCAGCATTTTTGGTGCAGGCACAAGCAGCAAGGGCATTATGACAACATCGAGCCTCAAATATGGTCAAGACAATGACAGCGGAGAAAGCTAGACGTCATTCCAGTGGGTTTAATGTTCGCTACATCAGAATTAATTCAGCGAATATGTTACAATCTTCTATTATTTGTATTTACTCTTTTTCTCAAGTCAAAAACCACCAAGCGAGCGTAAAAACTTTTTTGCAAATTTAAGGGTTTTTAAATCAAAATTTGGCGTTTCCATCACTTGTTTTTGATGCGATACTTCAAAATGTGTATAAAATCATGGTGATGGAAACACGGCTTATGTCTCCTCCTTCCCTTCTCTCTCTGGAGACTCCATCATGTGACCCAGATAATTAGTCGAGGCAGCCACCCACATCAGATTCACTTCATAGTGCTGTTGAGGATGCTAATGTAAACATTCAGAACAGTCACATTGTTCCTGCCCTCATCCTGAGAAAAAAAGAACAGGAATCTACTGACAGATTTGTGTTTCCCTTTATACAAATATTAGCACGGTGAACATTTCCACCCCATATTTTTACTAGGTGACTTCAATAAAATTGGTTGCTGCTGTGTCCAACCTTTTTCTATTCGATTTTATTTATATAGCGCTTTTCACAATTGTTTAATTGTTTCAAAGCAGCTTTACATTAATTAATGCAGAAGAAACACAGAAAAATCGGTGGACAACCTAAGAATCAGAGTACAGCGGCTAAGATTGAAGCATACGAGCGAGCGTTGTAGTAATGTAAGTATAAAAAAGAGATGCCAATGTCAGCTGACTCCCTAGGGGTTGAAAAAACTCCTGGGAGAAACCCCCCCTGACTTAGTAAGAAAAAATCCCTTGAGAGAGACCCAGACATTGCTGATTCTATAGATAATAAGATATTATTTTATAAAATATGATTGGAATTAAAACACAGGTCTAGACACAACACTGTGTTTAACTCTTAAATAAAGACTCCTTTCTGAGCTTGAGCTTTCGTAAGTGAATTGTTAGCTCATCTTTGTCTCATCCTGTCACATAGATGCCCTGTTTCTCTCCATTTGACCTTCAGCCGGTGAAATGGAGGTTGTGGAAAACCATTTAAAAGAGAATAGGAAAGGAGGTGCAGGATCAGTGCGGGGGAACCCACATCCCTGTAGTCTTGACCCCCCTCAGTGGGTAAGAAGGCCAGATTATGGGGGCCATGCTTGCCTGTTAATGAAAGTCTTCACAGAAAAAATTAGAGTGGTGACCCAAGCAGCGAGGGCCCCCTATTCCCCAGCCCCGTCCCCCTTCTTTGGGCTTGTCAGTTCTTTGTTGCGTTTGGAATACTCTTTGATGGGGTTATTGGGGGAAGGTTAAGCTAAGAGGCCCACAGAAATGCTGATGACCCCTTTATTGCTTGGAGGCAGGGGGTGCCTGGTGGAAATGGGATATAAGATGACAAGTGCACTGCCCTTGTGATGCGATGGGATATAGAGTTCAACTCTTCAAGTCACCAGCAAGGTGTAAATTTGCTCATAGAAAACTGAACAGAGCTTAGTTAGTGACTCTTGGTGCTTGGGAATTTACACAATGTTTGTGCTGCTTTTTCTTTTGCATGATAATGCTGTTGAGGTTATATTTTTCTGCACATCAGCATCTATAGACTCTGTCTGCAACCAAAACTGCCTACTTCCATACTATATAGTAGGCGAAAGCAGTAGGCGAGGCAAGTAGTATTCGTAGTATTTTGTAGTAAACAGTAGGCGAAAAGTACTCGGATGACCTTCTACTTCCGGCAAGATCCTGAATTGTTCATTAGATTGACCCTTTACTATCCCATGAGCCCCCGGGAGAGAAGTTATCCAACGAAGAAGAAGGAGAGGTGTTGTTTTATTAAAAAATGCTCGAAAGCAGTAACTTGGTTCTATTCAAATGCAAATACATATATTAAACAGCGGTCCCTTGTGGTTAAATTACGTTTGTTTAACGTCATTCAAGTTATCGACAAATTCGTTGTTATGACGCCGTATCATCATGTATCATCACGGCGGATGTAGTACGTCCCAATTGATTGATACTATATAGAACGTACTGGTTTAATGGTCGATGAGTAGGTATCTCTAATTCAGTACCTACTGTCACAGTATGAGATTTTGGACGCAGTCTCTGTCTTTTTTACCTTCTTTCAAAAGCTATTAGCTGCCCTTGATAGCATCACATTTATTGCATTACATAAAATGCTTTGTAGTTTGAGCAAGTGCTACCTGTCCTTTAAAGTAAAAACAAACAAAAACGCCTTCACTTAGCTACCTTTAATGATTTATAGTCTTTAAAACAGCAAGCTCTTCTCTCAGCTCAAAGAGTAAGCCTGCAATCTTAGTTTGGACTTGTCTGGCTCTCCAATTTGCTTCTCTTGGCAGCACAGAGGTATGCAAAACAGCCACTGAGAGCCCTGCACAGCAAGTGGGAAAAACAGCCAGAGCTGAACACAATGAGGCAAGTCTGTTAGTCAGAATGTGTTTATCTACGTTTTCTGTCATCCACAGTCTTGTAATGTTTCATCCTCTTTGCTAAATATCACACGGTTGAAAGGCATAAAGTGCGAGTTTGGATAAGTACTTGCAAAATCAATAAACAATACCATGGCAGTTTAACGTGATGATGGCTGTGAACTTGTCAAAATGAATCGGCTCAAAGGTAAATGCATTTGTGCAGCTTTTCAAGATGTTTGTTGCAGATGAATGGCATTATGATATGTTCAACAATTTACAGAACTGCAGATTGCATAAGGTTTAACTGGCATAGAGAGAAGGGAAATGTGTAATGTTGAAAGAATTCACCAGATAAGTGGAACCAACTGCCTGAGGCTCCATTCCCCAGAGAGAGAGAGAGAGAGAGAGAGAGAGTGTTACAGCTTGGTTAATGATTGGGTGGCCATGAATAAACTGCTGCTTCATGAGCAGATGGAAACAAGGTTTGGTTTTACGTCTCATTGTTCATAGCTGTTCCGGCAAAGCCCCCATTTTTAGCATCTCATTCTCTTTAATCTCTGCAATTAGGAGTGTTGTCATAATCTGTCCGAGACCAAACCTGTGGGAATGTCAGGTTTTTATGACTTAATTACAGACAAACATAAAAAGATTTTTACTATAGTATTTTCAAAACACTTTGAAACTGAATTTACATTTACATTTAGTAATTCAGCAGACGCTTTTGTCTATAGCGACTTACAAATGAGATAAACAATAGAAGCAATTATAGCAACACAAGAACAGCAATACATACATAAGTGCACTGGAAAAGTCTCATCAAGTCTAGCACAGTATACATAGCCAAGGGTTCGTTATTTTTTTTTGTAAGAATGTATAGATAGAGATCAAGAAAAAGGAAAATAAAAATATTTTAAGTCTTTTATTAGGAAGTGAGGTAGTGGTGGAAGAGATTCGTACCCTTGAATTTAGTTGTGTAGAGTTTTTTACTTGGTTCCACAAGTTTACAAGATAAGTGTTTTATCTATGCTGTAAATGTAGGACAAGGGTTTAAGGCCATTTGTGTTTGGTAAACATCAGAAGGCTGCTGGTCTGTGCAAGTTAAAGGTTTCATTTCCAGAAATAAGTACCTACGTAGGAAATCTGAGCCATGTAGGAGAATTTCTGCAGGTATACAGTGAAGAAAGCGAGACATTGTACTATGAGCAAGTGGCTGCGCTCTGAAATGTTGCTTCAAAGCTGACGACCAGGGCTCAGGTTTCATCAAGAGATTTAGAGGTCACTAGCATGTAAGGCAGCTTAGACACATTTACTGTATTTTGGCTTTGCCTGGCAACACACCTGTGTCATAATACTCGTGTTATTTCTGGAAGTCGGTATGCACCTGTTTCCCTGCCTGCACTGCACTGGATTGTTTGAGTGTGTTTTAATGAGACTAAAAATCTGACAGGGTTCCAGTTTAAGAGAGGACATGGCTTCCTTTTTATGATGTGCTGGTATTAGCTGTGTGCCAATTGAAATAACATTATACATTTCGTTGAATGACAATGAATTGGCACGTCGGTTAACTTTGTCTTTCACCCTGCCCTGTCGGTGGTCCCAGGTTCAATTTCAGTGGTAACGATTGCCATTCCAACAACAGCTGATGTCATGCTAATTGTTAACAGATGTAGTGGTATTTTTTCAGTCTTGTACAAAAAGCCAATTATCGACATCTCCCATTTGGAGACGTGATTTGAGTATTCTGCTCAATTTCCCCACTTGTGTCATGGAGATGGAATGAGTGCCGTCGCAGTGGCTGCGTGCAGTTGCCAGTTGTCAAGGAAACGCAGCGTGAAAGGCAGAACTGAACACACGGAGGGTTTTTGTCTCTCTTTGCAGTCGACTGCGGTGTGAAATTTTTATTGCCTGGCACCTCTTGATAAGCTATTTTTGAAGCTGGCAATTGATGGCCCATTGCGAATAGCACCTTGCAGCTTGAAATCAAACAGATATCTCTTGTGTGTGCTTTGTCGGTCAAATGAGAACGGTAGAAACTGACCTTACAATTACTCTAGATAGATTTTGTGTTCGGTTTGGGAAGGTCAACTGCATCGCTGTTGAACTGTGTGTGTCGTAGAATTACATTGGGAAGTTTGAGAGGTGTGTACCATATATACTAGGGACATGACATTTTCTGTGACTAGATTCTTAAAAAATGATAGCTACTGCCACCTGGTGTCAACGCTCTTGTTTCCAGATATCTATGGGGTTGTGTTAAATGTCAGGTAGACTGTAGTGTGCAAATATCTTCTTTATAAACCTCTGCTGATTCAAGTAAAAAAACAAAAACAAAGAGGAACTGTGTCCCTGCATACCGCAGCAATGTCAAACGAAGGACGCAAACTGACCAGTCTTTCCCCCACCCTCTTTCTTTATTTCTCTCCATCTTTTATTTCGCTCCCATTCCTTCTGCATACTAATAGCCTTTTGTGCACCCCACTGTTCCAGTCTTAATACAAGAGGCGTTTTTTGTTAATAGAGCCTCTATATCCAGATTTTGACATCTGTGCTGTGGAATGTTCAATCCGTTCTTGAGTGCTTGTTGGCACAGGTACACTGGACTCTTTATTTCCCCTAACCATTACTCTGTATATAAACATGTACCGTAGACGAAGAACTACTGCTAAGATCTCTTGCACAAAGGTGTAATATTAGTAGCCTGAATACTAATACTACCCAAACCCAGGAAACCTCTAATAATTGTTTGGATATGGTGGCCTCAGATACGTCGTTTTGAAAAAATATCTCCAAGAACATTACTTAGATATGGTAATAAAATAAAAACTTTAAGGTTATATTCACACCCTGATGAAGGCTTGTAAGCCGCAGTGCGTAATTCTCACTTGTTTTTTATAAGGTTAAGCCATGTTGAATTAAAGGCTTTTTAACTTTTTCGACGCTATTTGAGTGCCTTGGAAATTCTTTATTTATTGAGTTAAATCATCCCTTACATCCAAAGAGCACAAAGATGTGCAGCACTTCTTTTGCATTGATAAAATAAAATCTTTGTTTGTAATAAAATACTGTATCAGAGACTAAAATCGTCTTTGTTGTTGCAGGTATGCTGGTTGTAAATGTTACCTGGAGGAACAAAACCTATGTGGGCACCCTTTTAGACTGCACTCGACATGACTGGGCACCTCCACGGTAAGACAACAATCTTAGAATGTTTAAGTCTTATATTGTAAGGTATTTACCAATTTATATAAACATTTTGCTATGAATCATTGTAGAGTTTGACCATATTTTGTCAAATTAGGTAGAATGGAATGATGGGTAAAAGAGTCAGATAAAGAAAACACCAATCTTTCTGAATTCATGTTGGCTGCTACTTAGCCTTGCCAGACGTGTCTTCATTAACTCTGGCTTTTGTGTGCTGCCATTGAGGTAACAAAGAAAACATTGAGGAGTAATGTCTCAAAACACCCCGCCCTGCTGACAACCACCTTTTGAAATGCAACATCATGGAGGAATTGATTTTTTTTGCTCTTCTTCTCTTTTATTGATTCAGAGGAGCAGTAGTAGTGGTCCATCACTTCTGCTCTCTACTGCTGGGTCCTAATGCTATAAACTCACTGTCTGAGCTTTTTCAGGCTTAAGTATTTGTATTCTCTAAATGAGGCCCTGTTGGAGCAAGTTTTGACTTTGCAGATATCTGTTGCAGCACAGGCGCTCCACACAGCTGTCTTTATCCTGCAGAAGGTCAGATATCAGCAGTGCTTGGTACAAATCATTTCATGTACATAATGCTCTGTACATTTAAGGAACTGGCCTCAGGAGACAGATTGTGATTTCTAATCGAGCCTTTCCAGAAAATGCTGTATTTCTATGGTGCGCTTTATCTGCTGGCTGCAGGCAAACATTATTAACACAGCATTAGTCCCTGGGGAGAGTGCCAATAAAGACGATGCAGTGCATTCTTATAGGAGCATTTCTTCTGTGTTTGGTTTTGAGTTGGAGCTTTTTCGAGTCACATATACAAAATTTCAATGAAAAATCAAGTCAAATAGTCCGTTTTTATTTGTTAAAAGTACTTTAGTCGAAATGACCAAAGTGCACATCCCTATCTCACAGATCTTCCCATGTGAACGTGTATAACAGACTGATTGGCAAAGTTGTAATGTCTGGAATATTGTTATTCTGCTGGTCCTCAGAAATATCAACTTTAAATTTTAAAAAATGTGAAGGACCCTGAGGTCGTTTTATTTTAAGGCCTGGATGCTTTTGTCTGTCTCTTATCTGTTGGAGGATGTTATCACACTACATCTAATCAGCAGCCAGGTCACCTCGGCCTACTACTGCCGCAGTGTGCCATTCATCAGAACAAGCGTTGCTGTCGAGATCAGGGATAACGAGAGGATAAAAACAGACAGCAAGTTGCTAGCTCACCTGGGCCCACTGGAGAGGCACTTATAGCATCCAAATGGAGAAGTGTGATTTAGAATGAGGGCCATCTCTCATCAGTGAATCTCTGCAGCACTGTTAGTGCCCTTTGTGGTGTGTGAATAATTGTGAGAGTTTTGGCTGAAAATGGATGGCACTAACTTGAGTCTAATGACATAGAATTTCATGTTTTTTGGATCAATTCTGTCTTTTTATTGAATTGAATTATAGCACAAATAAATGTCTTTCTCTCTATGCTGTATCCTTAGGTTCTGTGAGTCACCCACAAGTGATTTGGAGATGAGGAATGGCCGTGGACGGGGCAAGAGAATGAGACCCAATAGCAATACGCCAGTCAATGAAAACAGCAATTCTTCTGATAATAAAGGCAGCAACAACAGCAAGACTCGAGCTGCATCGAACAATAAGGGGCGACGGGGCAGTCAGAATTCCTCTGAACGTCGCACTCCGCCAAACAGTAATATAGAGGATGTAAAGACTAGTCCATCATCTGCTAACAAACGCAAGAACAAACCTGCTTCAGACATGGAACCCAACTCAAGTTCAGAGGACACAAAGGGTAGCAAACGTATGCGTACCAATTCAAATAGCGGAATACCTCACCCTGTTCTTCCACTCTCCAACATCAAAGCAGAACCCTTGCCCCCCTCTTTGGATCGCAACTGCCCTTCACCGGTGCTCATAGACTGTCCCCATCCCAACTGCAACAAAAAATACAAGCACAAAAACGGCCTGAAGTATCACCAAGCTCGTGCTCACAATGACGATGACCTCAAGCTGGACATTGACGGTGATAGTGAGTATGGCGAGGACTCCACCTTGCACCCAGAGGCGAGCAGTTGCAATGGTGCATCTATTTCCCAGAAGGGCTGTTCTTCTCCCGCACGGTCGATCACCCCAAAAGGCAGAGGATTCGATGCCCAAAGCCCATCACCGTCATCAGGAAAGTTCAGCTCTAAGCAGCCTGGCAAGAAGAAGCTGGAGGCCGAGCATGACGCAGGTGTGCCCATGGACGGCTGTGAGGATGGCCCATGCCTTACAGACGAGGCGAGTAATGATGGCATTGATGATAAGAAAGATAAAGCCAAGAAGTCTGGAAGTGGTGCGAAGGCAGACAAGCTTGCTCAGAAGGGAATGAAGTCCACAAAGCCCCTTGGTCCCTCTTTACCTCCACAACAGTTGTACGGCTTACCAACTTCTGGCTTCCCTGCCCCCAATTCTGGCTCTTCAAGTATGGGCTCTGTTGTCCAGTCCGTTAGCAAGAGTCCCCAACTAAAAACCATTCAACCCAAACCTGCAGTAACGGGAGATCCCTCGATAAACCCAGCTTCGAGCGGCTCGAAGGACAAGAAGAAGAAAGAGAAGAAAAAGAAGGAGGGTGTTAAGGAAGGGGACAGTCCAAAGGCCCCTGGAAAAGGAGGAAAACCTGAAGAAGGTAAAAGTCCATATTCTGAAAGCTCAGACCAAGGCAGTAGGAGCGAGGGCATGTTAAATGGTTCCTCAGATCCACATCAAAGTCGGCTAGCCAGTATGAAAGCAGAGGCGGACAAAATCTACAGTTTTTCTGACAATTCTCCAAGTCCATCCATTGGTGTGGCTAGTCGGATAGACAGCGGGGGGATGCCACAACCTCTCACTCCACTTCATGTGGTTACCCAAAATGGGGCAGATAACTCTTCTGTGAAGACCAACAGCCCAGCATACTCGGACATTTCTGATGCAGGGGAGGATGGAGAGGGCAAGGTAGAGGGCATGAAGGTTAAGTCTGAGGATCAGACTGCTCGAGAAGGTGCCAAGAAATCACTTTTCCCATCCCAGCCACCCAACAAAGATTCCACTTACTATCCCAATTATGAAACGTACTATTCGCCCAATTATGGCAACCCAAACCCCAGTCCAGGAGTCTCTAATGCTGCCACATCACTGCAAGATGGTGCAGTGAAGGTGAAAAAAGAGGAAGACCTAGAACCAGTTATTGAGAAGGCCAAATCTGAGCAACCTGAAGAACGAAAGCCTGACATTAGTGCATCCCCTCAACAGCAACAACAGCTGCAGCCTTCAGTCATTCAGCAGCGTTCTAGCATGTTCATGCAGCCACTTTATTACAATCAGTATGCATATGTACCTCCATATGGCTATGCCTCCCCAGATCAGGCGTATCATAACCATATGATGAGCACAAACCCAGCTTACAGGCAACAGTGTGAAGACCGACAGCGGCAAGCAGCTGAGCAGCATCGTGCCGCTGAGAAAAAATCAGATGCTGCTCAAAAAGACAGGGAAGCCTCCCTAAAGACTGAAGAATGGAAGCAGAAAGCTTCAGTTCCCCCTAGCTTGTCTAAAGCTCCAAGCCTCTCAGACCTAGGTAAGCCTTCCCCACAGGGCAAGCCCAAAGATCCCTCAGAACCAAGCAAGTCAGTCATTATCCCCAAAGTGGAAGATGGCAAAGGCCAGACTCAGCAGAGTGAGGGCTTGAAAATGAAGCTCAGTGAAACAGGGCATCATGGAAAGGAGGAGCAAAAACCAGGCCTTGAGTCTGGAAGATCAGCTATGGAGCAGGCCATGTACATGTATCGACAGGTAAGGAACCCCAATAACTCCTTGAACAACGTTTCCTACAAGAGTTCTAGTAGCTAATACTTTTTGTTACAGTTTTAAATTGTGTATGACTTGTGAAGGACTTTTTCATACTGTATAGACACAAAAACACTCACCATTCATTCCAATCTCCACTCTTTTCCAGGAGCCAGACTCACGACTGTGGCCCTACGTTTATCCCAGCAAGTATCCTGATGCTCAGAAACAGATCGACGAGGAGAGATGGAAGGAAGATAGAGAACGTGAGCGGGAACGAGAACGCGACCGCGAGCGAGAAAGGGATCGAGATCGGGACAGAGAACGTGAAAGAGAACGTGAAAGAGATAGAAAGGGAAAAGATGAAAGGCCACGCCATAAAGACACTCCCTCTAAAGAGGAAAGCAAGGAAAGTGTGGAGCCGAGAACCTCGTCAGCTTCAGAGGAGCACAGAGGAGTCGGCAAAGATCCACGGGCACACATACAGTTTTCCTCACCTCTGCAGCAGCACCAGTATATGTCCTACATGCACGGATATCCCTATGCTCAAGGTTATGAGCCCAGCCATTCAGGTTACAGGATGCCCACAGTCATGATGCAAAACTACCCTGGTAAGTGTGGGCTCGAATCCTAGAAACATTTTAAGAATTAGTAATTAGCTGATCATTTTAGGAAATATTTTCAATTTCATCAATGTTACTTCTGGTTTAGGGTCGTACCTTTCGCCAGGATTCTCGTTCTCTCCATATGGCTGTAAGATGCCCTCTGGTGAGGAGGGTGAGAAGTCTCGTGCCAGTCCTACAGTGAGCAGCAAGTCTGAGTCCAAAGCTTTGGACATCCTGCATCAGCATGCAAGCCAGTATAAAAGCAAATCGCCAACAGTTGGTGAAAAGATGCCTCATGAAAGAGACAGAAGCGGGAGTGACAGGGATAAAGACGGTGAACGCCCAAGATCTTCACCCTCACAGCGGCTCATGCCTTCCCACCATCACCTGGGCTACCCGCTACTCCCAGGGCAGTACGACCTGTCCTATGCTGCAGGTACATTAAGGAATACACAATGGGGTGGTTTCCCGGACATGGCTTAGATTAAGCCAGGACTAGGCCTTAGTTTAATTAGGAAATATAACTAGTCTTGTGTGCATTTTTAAGGGAAAACAAAGGGCACTGATGTTTTTTAAGATGTGTCCGTTGTTTTCAGTTGGGACAGCTCTTATATTTATTTTAGTCTAGGACTAGTCTAATCCTATATAGCTTTATAGTTTTATATTTTATAATATAATCAGTGAATTTTTCTTACCTTCTTATCATAGCATACGTGCTAAAAGCTTTTCATGCCGTACTAAATTGACAGTGTTGACTGAAGTGTATTTTTGTTTGGATTTTCTGTTTTCCATCTCACAGGTATTTCTTCTTCAGCCATTGTTGCCAGTCAGCAAGCCTCTGCCCCCTCAATCTACCCCCCACCACGGAGGTGAGAATGGTAAGAAGTATAGATTTCACTTTTTATTTTGATGTGATTTGTTTAGTCTCTGAATCAACATCTGCTGTCACACAGACTTTGCTGTCCTCTAGTGGTCAATCTTTTAATAAAATATTGTAGAGACATTTTACACTGCAATGCAAAAAATGACTTTCTAACTTAGCATTGTTGTCTTGTTTTCAGTACAAATATCTAAAAATTCTTAAATCAAGATATATTTCCTTGATGAGTAAAATTACCTAAAAAAAGGCAAAATTTTAGACCAATAAATATAGAATTTACAAAATATTTTCTTAGTATTTTTGTCTTGTTTTCAGTAAAAATATCTAAAAATTATTAAATTAAGATGCTTTTTCTTGATGAGCAAAATGACCCAAGAAAATAAGTCTAGTTTTTACACCAAAAATATCAAATTTGAGTGATTTTGTGCATAAAACAAGCAAACAAATCTGCCAATGGGGTAAGCACATTTTTCTTGAATTTTGTGTTTAAGAAAAATGTTCCATTGGCAGATTTATAATTTTTTTTGCTTGTTTTATATGACTTAAATTTGATATTTTTGGTCTAAAATCTAGACTTATTTTATAAGGTAGAAAATTCATCTTGATTAAAGAATTGTTTTATATTTGTGCAAAAATACAATGTAAGAAAGTCATTTGTTGCAGTTTGACAAATGTGGCTCTTTTTCGCATGTTTTTACATGATACTTGTGTGTTGTTTTTTCATCATTAAAATCTCATCATGTTTTGAGAATCATTTTTTGTTAACGTCTTTGTTCTCATTTGTCCTCTAGGGAGAAGTGACTGGCTGCTTTTCCACAGACATGTGACTGGTTCACATGAGGACATGGTGTTGAGCGTATGGCATCAGTTCAATGATGTTCCTGATTTCTTTCCGATTCCTTTTTTTTTTTGGTGTCTTTGACCGCCCACCATTGTCAGAGAGAGAAAGTGGAAACCCAGCTGAACTCCCCAACACCTGCGCTCACATCTGGATGTGCGTTTATATCCAGACGCTCCTCTCTCTGTGCTGCTGGCTCCATACTCAGGAGAGAGGAGATGCGGCCCGTCTTCATTCGATGCGCAAATGGACCTGAGTTTGGGACATTTTGAATGATATTCTGGAAGTCACTACGTTATTTTGTGTTAAAGCCTGGGCTTTTATGAACCGCTGCTCTAGAGGATTACAATTTTTTGGGCATCTTTGTTGTCGCCTTTCAGCTTTCTACATATACCATGTCACACTCTCTGTGGACTCTATGCAAGTGGATTAAGCTTGATTTTCTCACTTCAGTCAGGGCACTAAACTCGGTTTGTGTTACATTTAAAGCTTTCCAGTCCACACAATTGAGCTGATAGACCACACATCTGTTTTGTTCAGGATGCACTTGCCTTTCAAACGTTTATTATTTTCTTTTTTTTTATTATGGATGATTAACAAATCACCCACAGTCACTCCATTACTTGTTTAAGCACTGGACATTTGCTTTGCAAAAGCAGCAGTAGATGGGCTTTTTCTTCAAAAAGACGACAATTATTTCAGCGATGGTCTGTATTTCAGTTCTGTGACATTTGGATCATCTGGGTTGTGGAGAAAGATGAAGCATTGGTTGCTCTCTGACATGTGGTGTCCCCAAAGGCAGGACCTTCAGATTGGATTTACGTGGAGTTTAGTCCTGTTTTTTGTTGCTGTACCATGCGGCATACATGTATGGACACATTGGGATGCATTGATATGTTGCTTGTGACTCTCAAGACAGCTTAAAGCGATCTGAGTAAGATAACCCCAAGTGCAAGTTGTCAGTCCACACTGATCCACAAAAGACCCGAGCTATAAACTCGCTCGCTGCCTACTGCTGTCGGGTTCCCTCACTTTCGTCTTTGTGTTTGCATGGTAATAATCCAGCACTCAGTTAAAGCATTAACCCAAACCGAGAGCAATGTGACCTGTGCGGGCGCCTTTACTTTACTTTTCTCCCCTCACTATGTGCTTTCTGTATATATTGTACAAAGGAATTATTTTAAAAAAGGTTGTTGGATGCTATCGGATTTTCTTACTTTCTCTCTTTCGTCTGTTAGCCTTTTTTCTACCATTGTTGACAAAATATATCAACATGTAGCTGATATAACAACTTTATATTGGAAGGTTTTTTTACTAATTTTTCTACCCCTCCTCTTCAAAGCCAAGTCAGTCCCACTCCGCTTTGAACCATTTGGCCTGGTGATGGTGCGTTCAAACAGCAGGAGGAAGTGTTGGAAAAGAAATATCCAGAGTTGGGTGCTATCCTAAGCTTATTTTTGCCAGTAAATCATCACTTGTGTCAATCTTAATCTCTCAGGAGAGCATTCATAAAATTACAGCCCTTTTAAAGGAATACATCAGCCAAAAATGATATTAAAGCCATGATTTACTCACCCTCAAGTAGTGCTGCCTCACGATTAATCGCGACTAATAATTTGCAGAATAAAAGTTTTTGTTTACATAATATGTGTGTACTGTGTATATTAATTATGTATATATAAGTACACACACAACACACGCATGTATATAATTAAGAAACATTTGCATGTGTATATACATGTTTATATTTACATATAATTGATATTATATATGAATATAAATATTTGTTATATAAATATATTTTTTCATTAAATTATACATGTGTGTGTGTGTGTGTGTGTGTATTTATATATACATAATTATTATACACAGTACAAACACAAATCATATGTAAACAAAAACTTTTATTCTGCAAATGATTAGTCACGACTAATCGTGAGGCAGCACTACCCTCAAGCCATCTAAGATGTCCATTATTTTTCAGACAAACTCATTTTTTGTTATTTTAGAAAATGTCAGTTTTTATAATATATGAATATGGGGTCCTCCTCCTTCAAGCTCAAAGATTGTGCATCCATTCTTCAAAAACGTTATCCAAATGGCTCAATGAGGATAAACAAAGGCCTTTTGAAGGTAACCCATGCACTTTTGTCATAGAAATATCCATATTTAAAACTTTACAAACTAAATAACTAGCCTCTCTCCTGAATGCAGAGGCGTCTAAGATGGTGGTGTTACGGGAAGCTAGTTATTTTAATTTGTAAAGTTTTAAATATGGATATTTTTATGACAAAACCGCATGTGTTACCCTAAGAAAGCCTTTGTTTATCCTCATGAAGCCGTTTGGATGACTTTTGTGAAGGATGGATGCACATTATTTGAGCTTGAAGAAGGAGGAACACACATTTCACAAAGATTTGGGACATTTTCTAAAATAACTAAAAATGTGTTTGTCTGAAAAATGATGGACATATGGATCTCGGTCAGCTTGAGGGTGAGTAAATCATGGGGTTTCATTTAATTTCTTGGCCTAACTTTCCCTTTAAAATGCTTGGAATGTCAATCGCTCTCAGTTTCGTGTTAGACAACAAATTTCAATATATCATCCTTATTGTTTAGTCCCAGTGCAGATCACCTATTCATTTCCAAAAATCTCCAGGGAAAGTTCTTCAGTCTTGTATTTGAATTAAAAGCATTATTTACTGTACCATCACTTCCTCTTGTTTGTTTTGAACGACTGCGTTTGCTTAACACATCAAAGTTTAATTTTGTTGCAGGACCGGTCCGGAGGTCAGGTCTCTCTTTACCTAAACCTAAAAACAAAAGGATACTGCAGCACTGGTCTCTCTATATATATTCAGATGGTAATAATCTGACTTTTAGTTGTTCTGTGTTTAGCCGGTAAACCTGTGCTGTGTGGTGACTTGATTTATAATTGTTTGAGGAAAAAGCGCTTGATTGTTTTAATTTATTTTTCCAGGGTTCTTTTTTCTTTTTGTTTGTAGAAAGACCGGTTTGGTTTTAACAGGTTCACACATTTGTTCACTATTGTCTCAGACGGTGCTAATATAGTCTGCCCTGTGCGATCATCGCAGGAAGAGGGAATTTACTTTTGCTTTCGTTTTCTAGTTTACTTTAGTATTGACTCCTCCCACCACCTGTTAAGCTCCGCCCACCCCACACCCACAGAGTGCAGTGGCTCAGTGTTTGTCATCATCGGTACTTGAAAGAAAGATGTTTACACTTTCTAATGTCTGTGTGTTTGGATACATTTCTCTTTCCCTGCCTCTGTCCCGCTCTCTCTTCCTCGAGATCTCTCGTGTAAAGTGTAAATTGCTACATTTTTTATACAATACTGTAACTTGCCTTTGTACATTTAGGCAGAAAATAAATCTTTTTATGAGACAATCACTCCTGTTAATCTGTGTATTATTGGTCTGAAAGAATATTGTGTGTGTGTTTGTATTGTAAATTCTGGAAATTCAAGCAGGAAGCTGAGAGAGAAATTTAAAATAACTTGGTTTTGCAAGTCAATTCAACATACTACAACATTCACTTAAGTGTCTTGAGTTGTGAATATTAAATAAAAAAAGGTATAAAAGTTTAAGATAAAATATTATAATAATCCAATAAAGTATATATTTTAAATTTGAAACCCATAAAAATTCAAATGTTTTACTTTCATAATGTTACAAAAAATAAAGCCACTAATATGTTCACTAACTAGTTCTGATTTAAATTTCATGTTAAAATCACAAACAATTATGTTTTTGTCACATTTTTAGTGGTTTTACCAACAACGACCACTAGGTGTTAACAGTTTGCTGCATACTCACAAATCACAAATTAATAAATTACTGTCACAACATCATTATTAATGAAAAATGCATAATTTGAACTATGTTCTTAGAGCTTTCCAATGCCATAGTTTGTCAAATTTTTTTTTTTTGATTTAACATAGGATATTACAATTATGAATGTATAATAGGGGGAGTGACATTTAACAAAATGACTGACAATACTAATTTACTAAAATAGCCTTGAAATATTAAAACTACCTTCTTAGAGCTTTCCAACAATAGTTTGTCAAGATATTTCTGGATTATAGGATAAATCTAATAATAAATATGAAACAACACCTTGGGCTCACCTGTTGGCCAATGTCATTTTTGAAAATGACTCGTGCTATATCATTATTTTTACAAAATGGTGATAAAAAAAAACTTGGAGAGCTTTCTAACGATATATAGTTTGTCAAGATTAGTGCTGGTTAAGACTAAGAAATGATTGTTTTGAATATGTAATAACAAACATCCCACCTGTGGGACAGTGACAGCTGTATTTTGTTTTTACAGTGTAGCTGTGTGTAGGTGTAAAAGTCTCACGTGTGTGTGTGTGTGTGTGTGTGTGTGTGTATGATGATAAGATGCAAACATATGACATCCATTACAGGGTAAATCTCAGAAGGATTAAAATAATAAGTTTAATCATTTTAAATAATAGAAAATCCAGACGACAATTACAATAAACTTGATTTTTTTAGACCTGTTATATGTTGTTCAAACTGATAAAAAAATAATTGGCCACTTTGTTTAGGGTTAGTTGCAGACTTTAACCAGTAGATGGCTGTATTTGCACTTAAAGTAAAGCAGCATTTGGTGGTTTTAAAAAGAAACTTTTATGATGGAAATAAATGTGTAATATTTGTTGGGAAAGTAGTCTGAAATTGGTGTATAAATGAAGTACCTCGACCATTAGATGAGACTGGCATTGTTTCCTCTTCAGCCCCCGATCGAAACTTTATTTAAAAAAAACTAGGGGTGAGCAGTGAACCGGTATTAAAGTGATTACCGGTATTGTGTTGCTTCCATGATATGGAAATTATTGTGTTTAATTTGATTCTCTTTGCAACTTCAAACACTAAATTTACAAACCACTGCCATCCATCTCTTATCTTTTCCGCAGGCGCCCTAACCCTGAGCAGCTGCCCATGTTACAAAATATTTTATAAAATGGGAAATACGAGTGTGAATATGATGTTAAAGTGAACTAAAGGGAAAATCCAGAAGCACAATGTTCACTTTATTTGAAGTTGTTGTCAAGTATAGGGACCAATGCTCACTTTTAATTAGTTTCTTATTAGCTTACATATTGGCTGTTTATTAGTGCTTATAAAGGACATATTAATGCCTTGTTCTGCATTACCATATTGAACAATAAACCCAATCCAATACCTAACCATAACTGCTACAACAACTACTATTAATAAGAAGTCAAATGGGAGTTTACGTAGGCAAAAGTCATAGTTAATAATCAATAAAGTGTTCCCCATACTAAAGTGTTACCAAGGCATCTTTGTAAAAGCATCAACTATATTCTGTATGTGTTAAATTATTAAAAAATACAGTGTTTGTTCAATTTCATGAATAAGTAGCGGTTTTAAAACCGACAGTGACGATATGCATAATATTCATCATGAGTCCGCCTATCCACACAGTGGCACTTTTTGAGGTAAAAAAAAAATGAGGAGAATCTTTATGTCTATGTCCAATTCCTCACTTTTTCTAGTTATATAAGGTTAAAAATACATATTTTGCTAGTAATTTAACTAAGGTTTATTACAATGTGATTCCAAAACGTTTTTTTTCATATGGCAATACTTTAATACTGTATTGTGAAATGAATTTTAGCTCATATCGCTCCACCCCTAACAGAAACTGTGCTTATTTTGCTTACCTGAAAGATATTTTTCATTTTAAAAGGAAAGCAGTATCTGTTTTCATGGCTGTTTTCATCCTCTGAGGTATTTTGTTTCGCTCCTCGAGTCATCAGGTGACCAGCGCGGGAACAGCGCGTGCCCAGAAATTCAGCAGTTGCTATGGAAACCCGTGAGAGTGTAGGAGCAAAATCAATCTCAAGAGGCAAAACATTTATTTATTTATTGGTGTGAAGTATTACAAGTCTTTGTGTGTCTGTTTGCAAGAAACATGCATTAACAAACATAATGTTTCTTAAATAATAAATCCCGCATGTTAAAGGGATAGTTCACCCCAAAATAAAAATTCTCTCATCATTTACTCACCCTCATGTTGTTACAAACCTGTATAAATTGCTTTGTTCTGATGAACATGAAGGAAGATATTTTAAAAAAAATTGTAACCAAACCGATCATTCACTTCCATAGAACTCTTTTTTTCTACTAATGAATGGTTTAAGAAAAGGTTTTGTGCAGACTGCAGAGCTTTCGACGACCTCGTGATCTTCCTGTCGATTTATATTCGAAGCACGTGCGTGATTAGAATTCAAGGCGCGCGCTGGTGGTGTGCAAAACACGAACATCCCCACTGTATGAGATCACACGAGCTGTTCTGCATTCAAATCAATCTGTCCTCTCTACACTGCAAAGCAGTATATAATGTCTCACACATCATGTGCTTTAGCTTCAAATGCATTGTAGAAATATTTCTTTCCTTTCAGCAATGTTACGGCATTCAGCAGATTTATTTATAATTGCATTGTAGTGTTGCAACCAATAAATGCAATACTAGTATGTTTTATTTACTATGCACTATTGAAGTAACAGCAAAAAATATAGTTTAATATATATATATATATTTCAAAATGGCCAAAAATAGCCTATATTTGCTGAAATATACTGATAAAAATGTATTTTTCACCAATATATTTAATTATATTTTGAATAAATAATTACATTTTAAAGCAAGGAAATATATTCACGTTGCATAGGAAGAAAATGTTAAAGGGTTTGAAAAGGTTAAAGGGTTTTTGTTAAATATGTAATATGGAAATGATAACTTGGTGAGCTTTGCCAGCGTCAGTGAAGAAGTTAAATAAAGATTTGACCACATGCAGCTCTTCATGATGATGATGATGATGATGATGATGATGATGATGAGAATACAGAAGACACTGACGGGAGAGGAAGTCTTATTGCAGGTACATCCGTCCACGTCGGATGTGAATGCTGAAGCACTTGGACCGTGATGGGGCGGAGTTAAGAGTCTAAGCCACACCCCCTCTGCGACCGCACGGAGGAGCAACAAGTCGCAACCGGTCGTGCAGAATTTTCCGTTGCACGAGCTTTCGGTTATGATTACCGTGTGTGTGCTCGATGGATATTTACATGAGATGATCATCAGTGAGGTTTAATGGAGACACACGAGCTTTGTTTGTTGTGAAATGTCGGAGCTGAGATCTCTTTGAAGGTAAGCGATGATGGCTAACGTAACATTCATGTCCGCTGTCGTACTCAGTACATTCTGATTGTTATAAAGACAGTAATAGAGGAACAGATTGGTGTATTATTACAGTTAATGCAGTAAAGTCATACAGTAAAATGCAATCATGTCACTCATTCTCCGATTATGTGTGGAAAGAATTTTGCGATGTTTGATGCGTTTTTATCCCAACATCAACGCAATTCAGCCTTTAAAACGCCGAATTACTCATCAATAAATATCAGATAATGCTTAGAAAACTCATTGTTATTGTTTTATATCAAAGTTGTCATGAATGTCATAAAACTTTAATGCAAAAATAGTTTCACGATACTCATAATAATATAAATGTGCATTCACTGATCTGTTAAGCATCATATAACCTAGTGTAATGTTAATTCATTTTTGATTACCAATTAATATAAACTGCGGCTTTTCTCATTTTAAAGGTGCCAAAGAATGCATTGTAATAATCTGTTAAATTGTTCTCTTATATCTACACAGAAGGGTTGTGGCTTTTTTAATGATCCAGAGTCAGTTTTACATGTTCATTTATAACCCTTTATAATGAAGTGGTCTATTATTACCTTATGTGAAAGAGTCATGAATAATAATGTTGAGCTCTGCTCTGATTGGCTGTTTCTCCTTCAGTAGCTCTGTGTGTGTGTAAACAGATCTTATGTTTGAGTCCGTATCAGATTTTAAGGAATAATCAATTGTTTGGAGATTGTTAATGGACGTTTCTGTGTGTTAAGTTTGTGTTTTTTAAGTATGGACCTGCAAAACGTAACTGTAACATCAATAGTAGAACTTCAGACTAAACGCTAGCATATAGCGCTAACTAGCATATAGCGCTAGTCACAACATTGTTTTTGGCATTGTAACAACATTGTAATTAATTTAATGTTGGGGTGTCCATCTGGACTGTAATGTCACAGTTGGTGTTATGTTGAGATTGGTCTGTGTTTGAGGTTCATGATATTTTATTACGATGTACACAGCTCTTATTATTCATCTATGCCTTCATAAATACAGTTTTACATTCTATGGCATTCCATGTTATCTTTGAAAGGGTTAAACAAGAGCTCGGTAACTCAAGGAGAGAAAGTGAAGCAAAGAAATTGAATGCCCTGAGAGTCTTTTTTGTGTAACTGTATTCCACATTCCTACTGAGGTTTGATGAGAAACAGCCGAATGTTTCACTTTGTTGACCTCTGATCTTTAAGTGTAAACATGCACTCATTGTGTTTTATGACTTGTATTAGCATCTATTATTAAAACTGAATTAGGAGGAGGATATTATTACAGTAGGCAAGAGATTACCGGTTAGCAGTGTATGATTGATAATCTTCATGCATTAATGTGATATGTGTGTGTTTTGTGGTCAGTTAATCTTCTATTGATGTCAGAATCAGAAGTCAAACAGGAATGTTTGGATCTTATTACAAATGTAAATGTTAAAAATGTTTGCGCATTCATTCACGTCACGCTGCAAAACCTCCTTCAACCAGAACTGAGAATCCAGACGTGAAACTTTTGAATGTTTCAGGTTAGGAAGTAGGACAGAGGGTTTGCTGTTTCGGTTGTTTGTTGTACTGTAGGTCACATTCATTTCATTTCTTTTGGCCGTATTTTATTTAAGATAACAGAAGAGGAAGTGATGATGAAAATGGAAACATGAGCACCCACTGATCAAATAAAAGCAGATATTCACATTCAAGTTTCAGTTTAGGTTTGTCCTGTAAGAGAAGATGGTTTATTTTTGATCAGGTTGTTATGTTTAAGACTTTACATGATCACAGGTTCTTATAAATTGAGTTATGGGAGATTTTTCAGCTCTGTTAAGTTTATAAAAAGGTTTTTCTTGTTTTCATCAGGATCAGATGGGACAGATTGGATTAAACGACAGGAATGAGTAATCCACACTTTGAGCTGTAACGCTGGACGTTAAGAAGCTACAGAAGCTCTGCCCCTCTCATCATACTGGTGAGTGTCACTAAAGTCATATCTGAATCATTTATCACAGAGTCAATAACAGTAAGATTGGTCAAAAATGTTGTTATTATTATAATGGTATTAATAGTTGAGTGTGTGATGTTGTGTAGATGCTGGATTTTTCTCATTTCTGTGATATGAGGTTATAGTCTCAGCTGTTGGTGATGGTGTTTATACAGTACGGCAGGTGTGGTTTCCCTGAAGTTGTGGTTTTCTTTAGACAGGAATTCAGTGAGGGTGTGATGATATCTCATTAATCCGTGTTTGTAACATCATTCGTCACAGTGGAGTTATGTCATAGCTGATTGTAGATGTGGGCGGAGTCTCTCTTATGAAGACTTGAGCTCTGGTTTGTGTTGGGAGGAGTTTATTATTTACTTAGATTTGCATTGTTTTAAATTCATTGCTCAGCTCAAACTCAAAAGCTGGTGCTGGTCAAAGGATGATGGTTTGTAAGGAATCTGGGCACTCCATTGTGTCTGGAGGTCTAGCGAGACCAGGAAAGCTCAAGTTGGTTAAAGGTGCCAAAGAATGCATTGTAATAATCTGTTAAATCCTTCTCTGATATCTACACAAAAAGTTTGTGTCTTTATTAAGTGCAAAAAAGTGTCAGTTTTTCATGTCCATTTACAACCCTAGGATTTGTCTTTATACTGAAATGGTCTATTATTACCTTATTTGAAAGAGTCATGAATAATAATGTTGAGCTCTGCTCTGATTGGCTGTTTCTCCTTCAGTAGCTCTCTGTGTGTGTAAACAGATCTTATGTTTGAGTCTGTATCAGATTTTGAGGAATAATCAATTGTTTGGAGATTGTTAATGGACGTTTCTGATTTGTAAGATTGTGTTTTTTAGTATGGACCTGCAAAACGTAACTGTAACGTCAATAGTAGAACTTCAGCTTAAGCACTAGCATATAGCGCTAACTAGCATATAGCATTGACTAGCATATAGCATTAATTAGCATATAGCATTAAAGGCGGAGTCCACGATGTTTGAAAAACGGTTTGGAAAAGGAGACGGGCCGACTACCAAAACACACTTATAGCCAATCAAATCAAATCAAATGCCGGGTTGCGTATGTGTGGGGCGGGTCTATCAACAGAAGGTCCAGATTCTATTGGGGTAGGGGCGTGTTTGTTTAGGCGATTTCAAATATCAACACTGGCTTTCAAACATCATGGACTCCGCCTTTAATTAGCATATAGCATTAATTAGCATATAGCATTGACTAGCATAAAGCATTGACTAGCATAAAGCATTGACTAGCATATAACATTAATTAGCATATAGCATTGACTAGCATATAGCATTAATTAGCATATAGCATTGACTAGCATATAGCATTGACTAGCATATAGCATTAATTAGCATATAGCATTAATGAGCATATAGCATTAATTAGCATATAGCATTAATGAGCATATAGCATTGACTAGCATAAAGCATTGACTAGCATAAAGCATTGACTAGCATAAAGCATTGACTAGCATATAGCATTAACTAGCATATAGCATTAATTAGCATATAGCATTAACTAGCATAAAGCATTGACTAGCATAAAGCATTGACTAGCATATAGCATTAACTAGCATATAGCATTAACTAGCATATAGCATTCATTAGCATATAGCATTAACTAGCATAAAGCATTGACTAGCATAAAGCATTGACTAGCATATAGCATTAACAAGCATATAGTGCTAACTCAACAGCCACAACTTGTTTTTGTCATTGTAATAACATTCTACTTAATTTAATGTTGTGGTGTACATCTGGAGTCAGTGAGCACGAAAACAAATGATGTTCTGGATTCAGTAAAAAAAAAGATTTTTAGGGGGATTGTACAGGTGGTCTGTTTTCAAATCAAACCATATTAAGCACATCTTTATGAAATAAGTACTTGAATGCTCTCGATACCTCACAATTCCCAACAATATCTGATGACAATGTGCTGATGGGAGAATATTTCATATAATAGAATAGATGTCAAATGCTTATTTTGTGTGGGTTAACCAGGCAGATGAGTAAATCTGATCAAATAATAAACACAGCATCATGAATCTCATTTTAACAAAATAATATCGTTACAGGAAATATGTGAACCATTCAGAAAGAAAACACAGTGTATTATATTGGATCCATGCAGTACATGCATGTCTTAAAGCGACACCACACCAAATATGGTTAATGAAATGAAATTACTAATTGATATCGGATTGAATCAAAAATCATATAAAAATAATCAAGTTGGTAACAATACCCAGCCCTAGTAAACTCCTCAGATAATCTTATCAATCATTTGACAGCGTCCTGTCTGCTGATGTAGTTCATATGGTGGTTTCCATGGAAACAGTCATGAAGCAGTTCCACTTTTTTACACTGTGTGTTACACTGAAATACACTTAAAAGTCTCTCTACATTCAATGTGAAGTAAACTACAAACAGAGCAGACATGAAGTGATCTGTGTTAGTGTTTTTATCTGTAGCATGAAAGTGAAAGTACTGAAAGACTGTAAACATCAAGTCACAGATTATAAAAGTGTTACCATGATGATGTGAAGGTTTGTGAGATCTCACACCTGTGCTCAGTGACATCAAACAACACAAAACATCTCAAATTGCAAAGAGATAAATAAAGGTTTTACTCTTTAGAGTTAAGATGGATTTAGTGATTTTTGTTTAAATGATTAATAATATGATAATGTTGATTTATTCAATGATGTTTGACTGAGAAACACAGTGAATGTTGTATTTTATGGGATGATAATATCTACACAGGCATCAAGTTTGTGTTGTGTAGGGAGACCTTGCCAACCTCTTCCTCTCTGTCCGGGCTTTACCAGGACTCTGACTGGAGATTTTCCCAGGGGTCAATGTGTGTTGTGTGTGTGTGTGTGTGTGTGTGTGTGTGTGTGTGTGTGTGTGTGTGTGTGTGTGTCTGTGTGTGTTCACACGTTGGAAGAGCTCCAGGAAAAACAATCACTTTCCTTGCTGTTTAGAAGCCATGAGAGTTCCCATACTTGTGCTGATCTACTGACAGATTCATTGTGATCAAGACAGACAAGATTTTATAAGAAAGAGATCCATTCAGAAACTCTCAGTAACTATGTTTACATAAACCAAATTTTGTCAATCTGACTGAATTTAATCTGATTTCCGGTTATGACAATACAGTTTACATGCACCCTAAACATTGCAATCTGATTCAAATGTTTGTTTACATGTACATTATATATAATCCAAAGCAAACGTCTGTGCACAGCCAGGGTTGCCAGATTTGCCTATCAAAGCTAGCCCGAAAACATCCCAGTGACTATTCACAACCCAAATACCAATAACTGATAAACGAAATCCTTTAATCTTAAACCTACAGAAAAAAACTAACTGGTTGAAACCGTTTAAAAGTAGTCCAATAGTAGAGGATTTGGCAACGCAGCACACAGCATCTCTCCTCAAGTTCACGCTTTATCTTTGAATAAATGTACAAAATCAAAGTTGAAGAAAGTTTCTCTTAAGAAGTTGTTCAGATATAAGCAAAGAAAACACATTTTTCAAATAAAAAAAATGTTCTGAAAGACATTAGCACTGCAGAATATACAGCGCGTGACCTCATTACGTTAATAAAGCATGTCGCCATTTCTATTGCATGTTTTTGTGATGAGAATCACGTGATATAAGAGGGAAATATAAGATGAGAACTTAAGCACAAATGTTCTACTCATGTGCACAAAGTGTTTTTGCATCCGATTCAGAAAATACCATGATTCACGTGTTTACATGCATAGTTTTCTCCTGATGACAGGATCACAGATCAGACTACACCACCCCTTTCAAAACGATTAAAATTAGCATCTGATCGACCTCAATCATATTGATTAAGGTGGTAACATGAAGGCTTTTTAATCCAATTGAGCCATCAATACGATTACTAATGCATTATTTGGTTGCATGCAAATGTAGCTAATGTAGAAGATTTGTTGATAATAATAATGATCGCTCTCCTGTATGCCCACAATCTCTAAATGAGAAATTTGTATTAATATTAAGCTGGTGGTGAGCGTCTGTCCTCCATCATCATCATAAGCAAACAGGAACACATGAGGAACGTCAAACCTCTGGAGATGTTAACAGACTCTTCCTGTTTAGGGAATATCAGCCTGCTCAGGGATTTCTTTCAGTGTCCTTTAACTGAAGTTGTGATGAAGTGAAGGAATTCATTGTTAACTGACTGTAATGTTGTACGAGGTGTTTGACATCTCTCTATATTTAGTTTCTCTCTCACACCATCATTTTCAGTCTTGCGTGTAGAGATGACGCTGGTTGACAGGTTTATATTTAGAGTCGGCTGTGAGCTCTTATCATCATCACTCGAGTGTTTGATCTGTGACGACTTTATCAAGAACATTCACCAGAGACTGAAATACCATAAACATCTCAACACACGCTTCTGGAACACTGCATTCATTTTAATAAACAATGATTCAGTTAATGCTGTAAGGATATTTGTGTCTGGTGTTTTCAATCCGACTGAAGGTCTCTGAATGTTTGGGATTCACAGAGATTTGCTTCTGGATGTTTGTTGATTATTAAATGTCCCATTTATAAAAACAGAAGTGGTTTTACACACAGCAGTCCATTCAAATTTCAATGTCATTTCATCTTTTGAATGTTTTGATAAATGAAAACCCACATAAATATGACTGTGAGATGTTCATTTTTAGTGTTTTGGAAGCTGTGAGTTTTTTCTGGTTTTCTGCCGTTGAAATCTAAAACGATGTTGTTGTTGTTTGTACGGTGGATTTTTATTTATTCCTGCATGACTGAATTAAATAATGCCATTTATTCACATGAACATATTTAACTGATGCCTGTTTTTAGGTGTTTGCTGGGCACACTAAACTCAATAAACCTATTCACCGACCTAACTAGGTCAGTTCCTCTGTGGTCATTTTAACAAACACAAGCTTCAGGTCTCTTGTTTGTATTTTATTCTGATGTTTGTATAGTAAAGGTTTATGTGTGTGTTGGTTATAAAACGTGTTTGTTTGTTTTGTCAGTTTGGACCCTATAGCTCTGAGCTGGCTGTGTTTAAGGGCAGAAATGTTAGGACAGCTGCTCTCTGAAGTACTTTGTTATTTTGCCCAAATTGTAGGACACCATGACAGACGGAAAATTTAAAGTTGTGATTTTCTAGGCAGAAATGGCTGCGAACTATACTCTCATTCCAGTGTAATAATCAAGGGTGCAGTAATATTACGCAGTGCCGAAAACAGTCCTCAGCTCTGCAACTACACAAACTTAGGGGTTGTGCACACCAAAACATTTAAACGTGGCTGAAAACGCCTGGAGGACACCGATTGCCAGCCGAGTGACACCGAGTAGCTGTGATACTTGAGATGTGAGCCGGTTGGTTGTTGTGATACTTGTCCTGCCCATTCTCCACAGTGATTGGAAGGCCGTTTGAGAACTGACATTGACGAGCGGCGCTTTTCACCCAAAAGTGAATCTCTTTCAACTCTCGACGTTCAGCGTCGAGTGCGGAAAAACCGCCAAGCGCTGGCTTCCAGTGAAGAAAAAAAAATGCTAGCTGCTGGCTTATTGGAAAAACGCAAAGTTTTCATTCGAATCAATTAAAACATAACGCCGTTTCGGGTGTAAAAGCTTTGGTGTGCATGCCCCCTTAGTGCCGGTCACATTCGGGCGCTGTTTAATATCACTACGCATCCTGCAGCCATGTTACAGCAGCAAAGTCCTTGATTATTACGCCAGTATAAGAATATAGTTCCTAGTCATATCTGCCCAGCAAATCACAACTTTTAATTTTAAAACTCTTTTTTTTAGCGTAATGCTAATGGTCTAATCAGATTCAATGGATTGTGCTAAGCTATGCTAAAAATGCTAGTGCCAGACCCGGAGATCAGCTGAAAGGTATAATTTGAAAAGAGTATATTTTCAAAAAAAGTGCTGTGTCCCTTTAAAAAAAACATCAGACTATCTTAAGTATTTTGGACGAAATAAATTGAAATATTGATAAATAATTGGGTAGATATATCATGAGTCTGCATTATGTCTCTTTATATAGACAGCAGATAGAGAGACATCTTGTAATGTTTTGAAGGAGAGCTCATATTTGTTGTTGTTGTATTTAAACAGTGAATAATGACAACGCTCATCGATCAGGGAGATGATATGGGCCTGGTCACACCAATCGACCTGACGGACCCCCAAAAGGAGGATGAGACGCAATGCCCCGACCACTTCAGACAGAGTCTAATGTGAGTACTAGTATCAATAGTATATACTTTAAATATAGATGTTTTAAGTAGAGCCCGACCAATTTATCGGTTTGCTGATTTTATCGGCCGATATGAGCTTGTCGCAGATATATCTATATCAGCATATGTATGTAGTTCTGTTTGTGTTTTGAAATTATTTATAATAAGTCAAGTTTACTGTTTAGTGTACTGATATCAGACTCATTTTGGATAATAAAGTTTATTGTTGAACTGTTAAACACATATTACATATCTTTGTTTCGTCATTTTAAGTGTTTGATCACCACATTTGTGAGTGATCATTGCAAAAAATGGATTTATATATATATATATATATATATATAGTAAGATATTCTGTTAATGTGTGTATATATATGTGTGTATTTTATGTACATTACTGTAGTATAAGTGTACTGTACTATAATATACAGATAAAGAATATTGGTCGATATATCGTTATCTGTCTTTTTTACTCCCTAATATCTGTATCGCCATCGGCCCAAAAAAAATGCATATCGGTCGGGCTCTACTTTTAAGACATCATGTCATTATTGCTTTACCTGGTTAGCATAGCTCAGCTCTTGGTGGTAGATGTCATAACTACAACATTTTGTACTGTATGTTTCTTTACTGATGGAGAAATCAGGCAATATATGAGAAATGTCTGTCTGTCTGTCTGTCTTTACAGTGCATCCATTGAGTGAGGTTTGTCCGTACAGTAACATCTGTGTTTGTTGAGTAATTTCAGTAAAATCTTCTGGTGTCTCACAAGCCTGTTCTTGTTCTGGGTTGGGCAGGAGTTCATCCATAACGTTACAAACACACACAAACGCTTCTCTTTACACCGTTTTCTCAAACTTTTCTAACCTCTCTGTGTGAGTTAAAGAAGCTCTTCTGATTTAACACTTTAACCGGGTTTGAGGGTAAATAATACAGCCGGTGTTAACCTCAGTTATATTGATCAACAGTTAAAAGATTGTCAGCCTTTCAATAGTTTTGAAATCATTGCTCTTCTCTGTGTAAACATTCTGTTTGTTGAAGCTCATGGGTACAATGGGTTACTATGGATAGTTTTGAGAAAATACTAAACACAACACAACCAAACACGCATCTGAACAACACATTAACCCCTGTGTAGACAGATGGTGCTGTAGGGTATGCACACCAACACACGCAAACACAGACGCACAAACACAGATGCACGCACGCACATACACACGCAAACACGTGCACAGACACACACACATGAACATTCACACACACATTTTATGTTTCAGGGTATAGATATAGATGTGTTAGAGCAGATCTGTCACGACTTAATGTGATTTCACAGCTTTATAGAGTGTGTGTGCATGCGTGCGTGCGTGCGTGCGTGCGTGTGTGTGTGTGTGTGTGTGTGTGTGTGCGTGCATGCATATGTAAGAGTTTTCCAGTGAGGTAGTTCCTAAGCATTTCTGAATGTTGGTTCTGTCGATGTGTTAACATTTAGTAGTTGAGTTGAATCTGAATGGATTGTTTAAAGGAAAACATCACAGTTTTTCTATATTTTACTATGTACTTACCTCAACTTTGACAAATTAATACATCCCTATCTTTATTCATTGCATGCACTTAATCTTTGTACAGCGTGTCATGAATGTGTTAGCATTTAGCCTAGCCCCATTCATTCCTTAGGATCCAAACAGGGATGAATTTAGAAGTCACCAAACAATAGTTTTCCCTATTTAAAGACTCTTACATGAGTAGTTACACCAGTAAGTATGGTGGCACAAAATAAAACGTGGCGATTTTTAAAGTGGATAAACTTCAAACTTCTATCAATATTACTGTGCGCAGAGGTCAAAGTGCTGCAAACTAAGCTAGGTGCTCTTTCGCCATACAATATAATTCTCTCTTTTTTTTTCACTTTAAAAATCCTTACGTTTTATTTTCTGCCCCCATACATACTGGTGTAACTATTCATGGAACAGTCTTTAAATAAGGAAAACATGGAAGTGATTGGTGGGTTTTAAATTCATCCCTGTTTGGATCCTAAGGAATGAATGGGGCTAGGCTAAATGCTAACACATTCACGATGAGCTATACAAAGATCAAGTGTACGCATTGAGAAAAGATAGGTGTGTATTAATTCATCAAAGTTGAGGTAAGAACACAGTAAAATAATGAAAAACTGTGGTGTTTTCCTTTAACAGAAAGTATCATGACAATTTTACGCTCGATCACTATGAAGGTTACTACACCACACTACACTACACATGAATGATTGAGTAACTGTACCATGATTACACCACAGCACTGGTTTGCTTCAGGCATTACAGTCGCTTTCATAACCATCATTACTCCATGAGGAGGGGAAATTGTGATATTTTGAGGATGAAATGTGCCGTTCGGTGTAAACAGATGATCTGTTACAGGAAGGAAAACAACATCTGAGCCTCATGTGAGCTCACTCAGACACCAGAAGCCATTAACAATGATGGATTGTTTGTGGTCAGGAAGTTTAGGGATTTGGGTGAAAGAGGAACTGGAGTGAGATGGGAAAAAACCTCTAGGAATATACCAACTCTTAACTTACCAATCTTCATTTATTTCTCTTATTTAAAAAAAGATTTGGGTTACACTACCCTACCCATATCCATTTCATAGCTGTGTGTCTATTTTTATGTCTTAAGAGACACATTTTCCTTCAGTCCCCTATGATCTGATGAGATTTATGATCACACAGCAGCACTTTCTGTCCTCCTCTCAGATTTCGGTTGAGATTTGTTTCTCATATATATATATGTGTGTGTGTTGTGTTGTCAGGAAAAGTTTCTGGTCCATAAATGCATACTGTGGTGATTTGCACATATTTACCTGTGGTTAAAATGAACTCATGTCTGTTTGTCATAACACATTTTGCATGAGATTTGGATCAGTCGGTTTTAGCTCGGCCCTGTGCAGAAAACTTTAGGAGTACGTGCAGAAGTAAGACATGTTCCTGTTATCGCTGTGCGTATGTAAACACATGTTTGTCTTTCTCCAGACGTTTTTTGCATGGAAAAGATATTTGTGAGGAAGAGATTTGCATCTGCACATTTACAGATAAAAATATGCATGCCTAAAAGTGAATATGTCCATTCATTCAGGGTTTTTTTGTTTGTTTGTTTTCAGGCTCCAGCTCATAGACGATCTGTCTTATGAAGATGTTAAGAAATGCTACAGAGGTTCAGTAAGTATTTCATCTGAAGGAACATGAAGTTTAAATCTGATTAAGTCTTTAATGAACAGATCAAATTGTGTTGTTTAGATGTTATCAGTGTCATGCAAGATTGTGGTTAAACATTTCAATCCTCTTTCATCACAAGTCACGACTCTCTCGCCACTTTAGTCTTAATGTCTCTCTATCATGAAAGACCCTGAAGCGTTTGACTCACACGGTGTGGGCTTTTATCAGGTGGATGAAGTTTCCAGTGGTTTGTGTGGGAGTTTCCATCACTGGAGTTTATATATGATGTCTCTTTATATGACAGAGATGAGCAGCTGAACTGTTTTGGTAAAATTAGACTTTATCTATTTGGTCTTATTGATGTAAATGAGCGGGCAGAAGATTGTGGTTGTTTTATAGATTGAGTAGATTTGTGCACACACGACCAATGAAACGGCTAGATTGACAACATGTGTCGTGTGTTTGAGTAAATGAGGAAAGGATTTTTCAGATATGATGAAAAGCAGTTCATTTGATCTTTCATCATGATCTCTTCACAGACCGTCAGCAAATACAACTCCCAGTATCATAAACTCTTCTCAGCCGTTCCTAAAGAAGAGATCCTCATGAAGGGTAAAGGATTATATGTGTTGTTCATCAGTGTGTAGATGTGTTGTGATGCAGACAGTCAGTTGTGTTGTGTTTTTTTCCTCTAGTATACTCCTGTGCTCTTCTACGGGATATTTTACTTCAGGGGAGACTTTACATCTCTCGAAACTGGCTGTGTTTTTATGCCAACCTGTTCGGTAAAGACATCAAGGTTTGTGTTTACAATTGTACAATTTCGCTACAGTATTATTATTTATTATAGTTTGGAACGGAGTATTACTTTACTATTTAAATGCATTTTGAATAACTTCATGTTCTCCTGAACTAAACTATATTCATGCTTTGTTGTTGTTTGTGTTTTCTTTGTTTCAATTTCATGTTAAAGCTGCTTTGGAACGATGAACACTTTTGAAAAGCGCTATATAAATAAAATTCCATTGAATTAAACATTTTACATTTATAATAAGTGTAAGTTTAAGGCTATTGATAATGAAATTAATTTAAAGTTGCAGTCCCTATTTTTGTTCAAATCAATCAAATCGGTTATTAAACAAGCATATAAACATTCGGGGGGGGGATGGTTATCTTAGTCCTAGATTAAAATGCATGTTTGTGCTGCCTTCATTTAAAAACACATCATATCTTAACATATATCAGTGTCATTGTTTTGTATCAAGATGCTCACCAGTATTGTTATATGTAAGGTATGTTTGTAAAAACGACTTAAATGTCCTCATATAACTAAGAGCTAGTCATGGATTAACCTAAACCCTGAGATGTCTCACTACTGTTTTTACCACAATTCACCACGGTAAACTTATAATAATGCTTTCTAAGTTGAGGTGTCATGCAGGTCAGATTTAATAAGAAGTGTCCGTTGTTTCTCAACTAAACTAAAGTGATGTAAAATATCCTGCAATTGAATGTTTCAAACAGAGATGAGGATACAGAAGTTAGTTCAGATCTTCTTCTTCTTCTTTCTGACAGGATTGCTAAACCGTTGAAATCAGTAATCCAGATTTTCTACCATAATAATAGATTAAAGATTTACTGTAATAGACAAGTAACAGATCAGTCAAGCTTTGTAATCTCTGCTTTATCATATTAGATAATCATATTAAAATATCACAGAGATCCAAAACTGTGATTTCCAGGTCTGGAATTTAAAGTCATGAAGATGAATAACATCTATAAAAAACTGTATGAACATCTGTTTAGTCATTATAAATTAGGGCTGTAAAACGATTAAAATATTTAATCTAGATTAGTGGTCTCAAACTCAGGGCCATTTATGCGGCCTGCGTCACCTTTCAACAAAGATGTTTATTCACTTTGCTTCATAATCGTTTGATTTGTGATTCAAATGTTTAAGGATTCATTCACATGTCGCGTTCGACAGTAGTTATTTAAGATAAGGTTAAGAAGAGATTTACTTACTTTTATAAAATAATGTATATTAAAAAAAACACTACTTATATATTTTCAAGTATTATTATTTAAATATATATTAAATAATAGAATTTAAACAGTACATTTAAAAGAATATTGTAATTTTTTGAATGTTAAAATAGCTCTGTGGCCCTCCGATGAAATGTCAATCTCAGAAACCAGTTTGAGTTTGAGACCCCTGATCTAGATTAATCACATGATTGTCATGAGTTAACTTGTGATTCATCACAACTTAATGGCACATTTTTATCTGTTCTGGATTTAACACTTTTCCAGACAGATCTTAAGTCTAGTCCCAGACTTAAATGCATGTTTGAGTTGCCTTAATTTTAAAACATCTTAAACATATCTTAACATAAATTGGTGCCATTGTTTTGTCAAAAATGCAGACCAGTAATGATTTTTTGTAAGGTTTGTTTTTAAAAACTACTTAAATATCCTGACATAACCAAGGCCTAGTTCTGAATGAATCTAAACCCTGTCTGGGAAACTGACCCTTCAAGTTTTTAATATTTAATCAACATGGGCGTGGACAAATATGAATGCTTTATGCAAATGTATGATTATTATTATTAGTGAACGAGTCAGCAAAGTTAGTTTTGAGAAAAATCCAGATAAATAATTTTGTAAGATTCAAAAGAAAAATCACTGAATACTTTAAAATCACTGTTAAAACTAATAGATATAGCACACACAAAGTCAAAAACAATATCTATATATGTTCAACTTTTTTCTTTCTTTTATTGTTTGATTGACATTGAGACAGACAGCTTTAAGATCCAATGTAATGTAATTAGATCTAATATAATCTTACACATCAGATCCCAACAGTTAATCAAACATTTACATAACAGATTATATCTGTGTGAAATCTTGTCAAAACAGATATTTATAAAACTGTGATTCTGTCTACGTGTGCATATATCGGCCTCGTGCACTCGCGCGTCTGTGTGCATTCTTCAGATGTGTCAGATCGTTTTCGAGTGTCATCTCTCTTCACAACTTTTTTAACGTCAGTCAATACACAAATCGCATCTTTGTATTAAATGAAGCACTAATGATGGTACACCTCTCAGAAAACATACAAATAAAGATCATTTTAGACATTTGATGACTGTTAAGCTGCGTCTCAATGTATCCAGCAACATGCTAAACCAAAGATCAAACAGAAACTGTGCATTGCATAAATCCCATGTTAATGAAATTAGTGTCGTTGATATGAATTTATGTTAATGCATTATTAACAAGTTCATTTTGACAGCCCTCAATAGTCATATCTAAATATTTAACAGGCTTTAAATGTTATGTGTGAGCTTTTTATGTCATTTGTTTTTTTATCATATGCACAGTTGACTGGAAAAGACATGAAAATGAGTTTAAAAGAAAAGAAACTCAGGATATGAGTTTTAAGAAATATAATACCTAAATGTCCATGTAAGGGTTGGGGGGATAGATAGATAGCCTCATATGATAGATGATAGATAGCCTCATATGATAGATGTATGTACTGTAAGTTTGTGCTGTCGTAAAGGGAAGTCATAATGACACAAGCGAGTAACCGGATATTGAGCGGATCCTCTCTCTCTATAACTGTTTACATTTCATCTCTTAAAGACACGATGACCTGTTTCTCTCTTGAAGGAGTTTGTGTTTTGTTGTGTTGTGTTGTGTTGTGTTGTTAACACTGATTAACTGAAAGTACAAAGATTCAGACTCTGATGTAAATTATTTCCACTACAGTTAAAGTCTTTATTATATTTGTCATTTATTTCTCTATAGATCAAAGGTTCTCAACTCTCTTTGCTAAGATAACTGTGTGTAATTGTATGGATGGTTTCGTTTATGATGTATTTTGGGTTTAGTTTAGACCTGTGAATGACTGATCTTCTGAGATTATTAATCAGATTATTGCGTATCTGATCTAACATCACTGAATGTGTTTAGGTGGCGATACCGGTGGTCTCTGTGAGATTAGTAAAGAAACACAAGACAGCCGGACTGGTGCCTAACGGACTCGCCATCACTACTGACACCAGTCAGAAGGTACTGAAACACATCAATAATCTCTATACACTTCATCAACACCTTATTAAATCATCTGGTCCAAACCTTCATGATGCCAAAACACAAAGTTCATATCAGGATGTTCTGTTTCACAAAGTTCATCCTACTGTATCTGCCAAAAAAAAAACACAGAAAAATCACAAATCAGATCTTATCTATTAACATCACAATTATAAATATCACATTTGAGTAACAAGAGAGATCTCAAAGTCTGCAGTTTAAAGTCTGAATATAAATGTAGAGATTTTTATTTAAACACCAAATAATCTGGGCCCTCATTTATAAAATACTGTGCAGAAAGTCTCCTAAATTTAATCTTACCATCATTTTTTTAAAAGCATGTACGTGTGATTTATAGAACGAATGTACAAACAGAAAACATGCGTACGCCACACATCAGATGTGAAATCTGTAAATCACAAATTATCTTAAAATAGAACAGCTTCAGATCTCTGCCTTTAGATGATGCAATAATTAATCTTATTAACAAATGAAAGAGCTCCTGTCAATGTTTAAGTCATTTTCATGTAGCAAGAATGCCTTATATTTCAGCGTACATCTGCTCAGACGTGACAATAAGCCTTTTTTCCACGTCAAAGACCATTTTAAAAAATATGCATACAGACAACTCAAAGATCACATCTGTGTGTATGCATGCTTTATAAATGAAGCTCTTGATCTCAACTTTCTACATAACTTTAACTTTTTCTCATCAATTAAGAGAAAACTTTCCCTGCCAGTGATGAGTTTTTATGCCAATCCATATTTCTGCGATTATCCACTAGGTGTCACTCTTACCCAACTTATAAAACACTGAAGCATCCACTGATCCAAAAACAGTAAAAACTCTGTGTATGTTTTGATCATCGCTCTGAATCTGATCTCTAACAAAAGTCCTTTACAAAAATGCAATTATTTCAGCTTATATTTTCACCATATTTAAGAGGTGATAAAAAGAAAACAAATGAAGATAGGATGTTGTTTATTTTATCTTTCATTTAATATACTGCATGTTTATATATTTAAAGAAGAACATTTTTTTTAGAAGGCATTAAACTTTTGTGAAAATCATTAAAAAAAATGCTGGCACTGGCTGACAACTTTTTTTATAAAAATGCTGGCGGGGAAAGAGTTAAGAACTTTGAACTCTGGGCCGGTTTCCCAGACAGGGATTAGACTAGTCCTAGACTAAAATAAATGTAAGAGCTGAAAACAACTTACACTGACACATCTTAAAATACATCACTGCCCTTTGTTTTCCCTCAAAATGAACACAAGTAATGTTTTTAATAAGGCATGTTTGTTAAAACTAGTTATATTTCATAACTAAACTATGGCCTAGTCCTGTCTGAAGCTAATCCCTGTCCAGGAAACCACCCCATAGAAGCGGTTTCCTGGACAGGGTTTATCCCAGACTAAAATTCATGTTTGAGCCAAATATCTTATACTGGCGTATCTTAAAGGCGGGGTGCATGATCTCTGAAAGCCAATGTTGATATTTGAAATCACCTAAACAAACACACCCCTTACTGCTGATTGGCTACAAGTGTGTTTTGGTGGTCGACCTGACTCTTTTTACCAAAGTGTTTTTCAGATATCGTGCACTCCGCCTTTAATACATATCAGTGCCATTGTTTTGTCTCAAGATGCTCACCAGTATTGTTTTTTTTTTGTGAGGTATGTTTGTAAAAACTACTTATATGTCCTAATATAACTAAGATCTAGTCCTGAATTAATCTAAACCATGTCTGGGAAACGACACTTACAGTTCACATGTTTGTCTCTTATTTTTATGACTATGAGATGAATGATCTGAAATAATGTTAATACTTCATCATTGATGACACTTGTGTTGTATTTCTTTATCATAGTATGTGTTTGTATCTCTGCTGTCACGGGACAGTGTGTATGATGTGCTCAGAAGAATCTGCACACACTTACAGGTGATACACAGACACACACACACATGCACACACACTTACACACACACACATGTACATCATAAATCTTTGTTGCTTTATGGCTTTGATGTTTCTAATAATATACTTGAATAATAGCTTAACATGTACGATGACTCATAATACGTTCATTTATTGTTGTGTTTGTGTATTGTGATTTATTGTTTATTTTCAGGTGAATGGAAAAAAGAGTTTAAGTTTAAAACAGTTTCTGGAGGAGCCTGGTTCTTTGTCAACGGTATGTATTACACATCTACAGTAAATCATATTTATTATCATACATTCAATGATCTTATCATATACTCCTCTCTTTTATTCATATGAAGTGAAAGGTTGAGTGTTTACCAGCAGTTTGTGATTATAACACTGATGTCATATAGCACACAGTGATGAGAAGAGATTTTATCACACTAGTTTGAAGTTCTTGTACTTTTAAAGCTGAGTGTATCTGTGTGTTTATCTGAGGCAGAAGCGCTGTGTTTCACATGTTGTCATGTCTTTATTTGTCTCTCTCACTGGTTTCAGGATGAGTTTCCACTGACTACTGAATTTACACCAGTGTTAAAATGGCGCAGAAAACCATCAGTACCATCGGTGTCAGCGTCTCTGCCCGACCTGTTGGGAAACTCCACCAGCAGTCTGAGTGTAGACGCAGCTTACAGCACTGAGACTCCACTGGAGGGTAACACACATACACACACATACACTTACACATGCACACACGTATTCACATACACACAAGCATACACATGCATGCACAGACACATACACACAAGCATACACATGCATACACGCATTCACATGCATGCACATACACACACACACACACAAACACATTCACATGCACATACACACATGCATATATATATATATATATATGCACATACATACAGACATGCATGCACACATACACAGATGCACTCATGCAAACTCTCCCCAACTTTAAACATTAGGTCCATTTATTGGCTGTTCAAATATACTAATGTTTGTCACACAAGAAGTCAATTATTCTGTTTGTACAGTTTATTTATCAGTTTTGTTATGTTTACTGTGTGTGTATTTATTTCAATATTTGCACATTATTCTGACTCATTGTCCAGTTCACAGCGTATGAAGCGCTTTTATCTGGGCTAAAGGTGATGTTGTGTTGACACAGTGATTTTTGGGATTATCAAAAATATTTAGACAGTGTGTTTGTGTGTGAGACACATATTAAGTAAAAGTTAAACATGATTTTTTACAGCATCAAGAAGTTAAAGATATTGCATAACACAATGTTTTAAATAAACAGACTTCCTTTCACAACACACTCCTGTTTGATTAAATATAATAATTATTATTTCTAGGCTCTTAATACACGCCCCTCATATTTTTTTTATAAAATAACTTATGGCTGATGTCACCTATGCCACATGGGCTACTGAATAGTTTCCTGTGTGAAATCTTCATGCTGTGATGTTTTAATGTTTGTGCAGAGAGACGTCTGGAGGCTGAGAAGATTCTGCTGTCAGAACCGGTTCAGGATTTGAGTCATATGGAGTATCATCTACTCAAGTTCTTCATACTGCTGTGAGTTCAATAAAAACATGAAGTAATATTGTGTGTGTGTGTATGTGTGTGTGTGCGCGCGCGCTTGTGATGTCGCCCTCTCCTGGTTCTTTATACTGCTGTGAGATCAAATAAACACATCAGAGTCATATTGTGTGTGCTTGATGTCACCCTCTGCTGGTCTGAAGTATTGAAGTCGATCTGCATGCATTGTGTTTAAGAAACATGATTTATCAAAGCTTTATTTGTTTGTATTTGACAGCATCATTCTGCTGATCTTCTCTTCATGTTATCTGGCGTTTCGTGTGTGTAGTCTGGAACAACAACTTTCATTTCTCAACACACAACCTTCAATGTCTATGAAAGAGAGGTACACAAACACCCATCCACTGCATCCCAATTCACTTATGCTATAGATCAGGGGTCTTCAACTACTCTTCTTCGAAGGCAAGAATTTTAAAAATATGGTGCTGGGAATATATATATATATTTCCTTTTTTAAATTCTGGATGCACACATCTTGTATCCAGTATTTGGCCTTTTAATTACTGAAAACTTATTTTCTTTTTAAATACTTTAAAAACAATTGCAGTTTAACAGTGCAAGAGCCAAATGTTAATAGTTCAACTATGAACCTTGCACAAGAAAGTGCAAGTGTAAAAAATCATCAAGTTTTTTTATAATGCAGAGCTCTTCTTTTGTTTATAACTGTTTAACTTTCATAAATTGTTAAATTTCAACTATTCACAACATATAGTCAGTCTTTTACTAATGACTAAAATTGCATTTCATGTTTTAGTTTATAATATTTTTAAAATATAGGCTATAAACCACCTTTCCACTGTACACTACATTTGGACACGACGGTCTGAGTTCGCCCCCTAGTGGCAGTCGTATTGAAATTTCAGTTTAATCGTAAATCCTTGTCAACATTTGAAAGAAGCTCATTTTACGAATATTTACCATAGTGGAATAAATAAATAAATAAATGCAAATAAATGAAACAATAAATAGTTATGCATATATGCCAAGGGTTACTGATAAAGTTAAACAAAAAATGAACTGAAGCACATGTGTTTTGATGATATTTGGGTTTGACCGTTGTCAATAACTTACATGTGACTTTAAACTCTTTCTTTAGGTAACCCCTGTTGAAACCTGTGCCAGCAGTGCAGATATGAAAGGCGTCGCAGAAGAGAAGCGCAGTAGTGAAGTAGTATTTAACTATTCAATCATCAGAAGATGACAGCGTTGTGTCCCGCTGCAGACATCTGAACTACTGACTGACCGCCTGCACAGAGAAACCAGCAGGAATATATGAGCCATAAGAGTCTGGCTTTACCTTACACTTCTGCCTTCACGATAAACAGGAATAAAGCGCTCACGGTCGGACAGATTATGGTTGTGACTGTTCAAGCTTCTGAAACCTTCTGGTGTTATCAAACTCCAACATCGAGAGACTGTAGATGTCTGGATATTTAACCTTTATAACACACTTGTTGTGTTTGTTGATAGTTGTTTTTGTAAAGAATAGAAATATCAGTGTTTACTACACTGCAGTCAATGTCTTCATCTGGATCTTTGTCTTGTTTTCCTGTACAAATATCTTTAAACTTCCTTAAAGGTGCAGTGTGTACATTTTAGGAGGATCTTTTGACAGAAATGCAATATAAGAAACATAACTATAGGTTCAGTGGTGTATAAAGACCTTACATAATCAACTGTATTGTTTTTATTACCTTACAATGAGATGTTTTCGTCTCCATACACAGCGGGTCTTGTTACATCGGAGTCGCCAGTTTGCACCGCTGTGTTTACAAACTGATCTATAGGATAACGTGTTTGTCCTATGGTGGCTACCGTAGCTTCTCTATGCGTTTTGATAGAGAGGGATGAGCGGTGGAATGAGGGGTTGGTTGCAATACACAATCTCACCATAAGATAAAAAATCTACACATAGCACCTTTAAAACAAGACAAATTTACTAGAGAATTTAAATTATGCAAGACATAACATAAGAGAATTTATCTTGAATAGCATTTATGAGAATTTGTCTAAAAGTTTCCACGATTTTACAAGTAAATTTATTTTATATTTTTACAGATTCTGCATGTCTGAGTTTTTACAGCTGTCCAATGTACATTTCACAGTAAATAATTTCAAGCTAAAGTAATAATGTTATATATATTTCAGTGAAGGGTGAAAGTAAAGTAAATATTTGGAGCGTTTCAGAGCTGGAGAAACATCTGAACATTGCTTGAGTGACATTACAGGACATCTGACTGAAAAACCTTGAAATGTTACAGAGATGAGATGTTACAGTTTTCAGAAATGGATTGCTTGTGATCGTAAACATTAGCTGTTGATTATGTGATGTATTAAAATGCAGTGTAGCGGGCGTCTGTAGGTTGTACTTGAAATATTTGCTTAGAAAACATGCTAGGAAATCAATATGTAATAGAATGATTGGTTAAGTTGTGATGTATGTGAGAGATAAGTGTGTTGATATTTTGTACAGATTGAATGTAAAGGTGAAATTATTGTTCAACACATGAATCTGACCAAACTGTAGAAAATAAAGATGTTTTATAGACAGAGAAAACTAATAAACACATTCACCACATTATTAAAGATGATGACTGATTATTTAAGATGAGCTCGTGACTGAGACTGGGGTCGTTTTGTACTGCGCTATGAATAACTGATGTATAGAGGGTATGCACGTGACGTCACCTTTGGCGAAAGTGCCTGCGGTTCCGCCCACTGAGTGGCAAAAGACAGAGTGGCAGAATGAGTGTACAGTGTGAAATAAGCGAAAACTCGTCGAAATGGGAAAAAGCTTTTGTATGATAGACTGTACTAACCAGATTAACAAGAATTCAGAGCTATCGTTTTACAGACTGACAAAAAAACACGGAAAGGAGAAGTAAATTGATCGTTCATGCCAACGTCCACACAGATGGGTTGATAAGTTGCTAGGGTCACTATCAAGCAGATGTTTTACTTTCTACTTAAACCTGTTTTTTCAAGTATTTGTATTTTATCCGGGTTTTTCTTTGGAAAACATACATTACAAAGCATATCAATTATCATAATTTTTACTCTATTACATTTGATAAATAATACGTTTTTGTTTTAAACGTAATATTTTAAGTACATTAACGTACTTTTACTCAAGTAAAAATACACAATTTGTATGTAATTAGGTATTAAATAAATTTTAATATGCAATATTAAAGAATAAACAGTATGATTCTATGCTTTAGAATGTAGTGAAGTAATGTTTTTCAACAAATAAACACCCTAATAAAGCACAGATGCTTGGAAAATGTAACCAATGTTACTAAGTACTGTCCACCTCTGCTATCAAGTCCAACTAAATTCAATTGAAGCTGATCATAGTCAGCTTTACTGGAATTTTCGCAGCAGCCCCTATGAAAACCAGCCATTTTGTTGAACGTTTGCCACTCAGCAGGGCGTGCTCCGGTGAGGTCACGTTGAAAAGTGACGTCAATGCATACCCCTTTATTACGCGTGTGCGCTCGTGTGCGTGTGTATCCGGTAGAGGGCGATAGAGTAAAGTCTCATTTTGTTCTTCTCATTGGAATTGTGTATGAATGCAAGAATAAAAGACAAACATATAAAATGAGTTAAGATTTAATCAAATGAACAATGATTAGTTGTCAGTAGGAAATAATGAGAAATGTAAATAAAAGGAAAAGGGCATTTGCAATAATGTTTTATTAATTATGCACCAGGGTGTTTGTGCGCGTGCGTCTCTCTCTCTCTCTCTCTCTCTCTCTCTCTCTCTCTCTCTCTCTCTCTCTCTCTCTCTCTCTGTCTGTCCTGCAGTGTCACACCTGGTTCCTGAGCTGTGAGGTGAGTTATGTCTGGAATGTTCCCAACAACCCCTCAGAGGCTCACAGTGAGCCCCTACACTCCTCCTGACAGAGACCCTCTGTGTAACACTTATTACTGTGTATTTACTGTGCTACTGGAACAGACATGGTAAAATATCTCATTGAGATACATTTTTGTGTGAATTAATAATTATAAATCAAAGTTAATCATGAATCACAGTCACAGATCACTTTAACCAAATATATCTGCTCAGTCTTCATACAGATTCATGCACACATATATTGCACATATTATATATCATGCATATATAGAGATTGTTTTGTAGTCTTTGTGTGTATATTCTGTTAACAGCATCATTTGTGTCGGCACGGGTCAGTAAAACTCTTTTATGGATCTTTTGTGGTCTGAACTGAGCACTCATATAATGTTTAAATACAGACCACAGGCTCAATCACACAAAATCCCTTTAACACCAGACACAGAGACTGAACTTTAACTATTAGAGTAAAATACATTCAATAATACAGTGATGGTAGCAGATGGTGGTAATGTGGTACTTTGATCTTGTGGATATCATACCCTATTCATATACACTTATCATGGTATTTACATGCTATACCATGGTAGCAGAAAAACACATAAATGTTCATGTTTTTCACATGCAATCCCTTGGGTTTCACACAGAAATGTTCCAAAACCATGCGTGTGTCTGCAGGGACATCTAAGAATACCAGAGTAACTCTTACTAATACCATGGTACTTTTTGTGAGTATTTTCTGAATTATCAAGAAGTAAATAATTATCACTGAATAGACATGTTAAGCACATTTGACCTGAAACCAATCACATTTTTCTTTTAAAGAACACAAATACTTGGCATATTCCTATCAAATACTCTGTAGTCAAACACAACCGTTAGCTGGTAAACAGTGTAAGTTGAAAAAGACAGATGAGATCATCTGAGGTCTTCTAGAGAAGAATATTAAACTGGACTCTTATGTCAGAGTTTTATTTATAAAAGTGACTTAAGTGTTTTGGGTGTTTTTGTGTGTGTTGCCATTATGAAATCTCAATATTATGTCTTTGCTTCCTTTAATGTAAGTTTATGGGATGTTTCCTTAACATTTAGGAGTTTCTTTAACTCAATAACCTGAAGTAAGAGTTAAAGATCATTATTGCACCAAAAACTTAAATGTAAAATTCAAATACTTGATCTTGATCATTGAGTCTAGACCTCATTAAGCACACAAGGTTTTTAAACATGCATAAACTTTGGGAATAAATTCATTTACCAAACTCTTTTGTTATAGTTTGCTAATAGATTTGATTGTGTTGTATTTTTGTGTGGTTTAATGAGTGAAATGATAACTGTATCTTCTCCCTCCTTTCATTTGTTTTGTGTGCGACATCAGTTTGATTTAAACATCAGTCTCGGGTAAGTCTTTAATGAGCTTTAGTATCGATTCAGGTCATAAACTAACACACGCTGCACATATAATCTGACAACTTTACAGTTTCAGGAGCCAGACGAATGACTTTGGGTGGGAATAAATCTTTCTGTCTTTCTGTTCTTCTCTCAGGCAGTGATATCATTTACAGTACAGACTTGTGAAGAAATGTTGTGATCTGATTCAGAATCTGCTGTTCAAGTCCTTCAGCAAACAAATGAAGAGTTTAAACCCCTACCATCATCTTCATCACAGTACTCAACTGAAGATTGATGTTAACTACACACAGGTATTTCAATACAAATGTTATTCTTATCTCTACAATATGAATAAATGATCAAGTATGATTCTTAGATATTTATACATGATGATAGTATGTGGAAGATTTTCATTGTTGTATTTGTCAAACATTGGTCCTTAAAAAAATTAATATTTTATCTTAGATGAAACATGGACTTCACCAGACTCTGTGTTGATGTTTGACTTTATGACCCGTGAGTCTTTGTGAAATCCAGTTTAACCTCATTCATCTGATCAGAGATCAGCAGCGGGTGGGAAGATCTCATTGTTCACTGTCTGGATTTCACAAACCTGTGTCGTCTCACGGTCACGCCATTGTTTCAGAAACCCAGTGTTAGTTTCAGGATGAGATGATCACAGTCAGTTGGATCATACATCAGATTGACATCGCTCTGAGACAAACATGACCATCATTCTTCATCATTCTCCAAGGATTAGCTGAAGTTCAGACGCATGTTCACACCTTGTACCGCTGACTGAAGCTGTGAGATGTTTTAGCTGTGAAATTTCCCACAGAGATTTTCATGTCAAGCTGGTGAAGACTTGTAAATAGATTCTGAGCTGTTAGATCAGGAAAGAACATTTCTTCATAAACATTGTGCTTACATGCGTTAGTCATAAATTAAGTTAATTAAGTTAAATATGTTGCTCTTTTCCAATATATGTTTTGAAAACATTGTTCTGTTTATTTAAGCATCAAGAACCTCATGTTAAAAATGAAGAGTTTTGTTGTAAAACGAGATAACTCCATTTTTTTAATTTTTCAGAAATCTCGTTTTTTGGTTGTGCATTCCAATTAATATCAATTCAACTGCAGTATGTTTGTTTTGATTTAAACCTTCATAACTTTAAAAAAAACCCAGCTAAGTAGCACCATAAAACAAAATAATAACATGATAACATAATAATAAACATGTTTTGACAAAAATGTTAAAAACGGATTTATCTCGTTTTGCAAAAAAACTCTTCAAATCTTGAATTTAACGTGCTTGAGAAACATCTCTTATTTGAACACATCCATTGGTGACAGTAGTGCCACAGACTTTATACACTTTATCTTTTATTTGAGTGTCCAGACATGCTGTTACAAGTTGATTTAACTTAAAAAAAAAAAAAAAACATATGGTAACTCTAGATTTCTGAACATGCAATTTAAATGTTTTGTTCACTAAACGTAAAATGTCTCGTTCCAGCAATATATCCTTGTTAGATTAATAAAACATTTCTTGTTCTATAAATGGTCAGTTAATATTATGAGAAACTTTATTTCATACATCTTATTTTAACATACTTTATAAAACTTGTAATGTTAAGAGAACTCTGCAAATGTTTACCTCTTAAAGCAAAGGTTTCAACTTCACACAGACCTCACTACACAATCTCATGATGAGCTCTTTAATTTCACCATAAAAATAATAACAATCATAACAACAAAAAAAACAACGGCAGTAGTAGAAATAAAGATAACAAACAGCAAAACAACACTCAGTAGCAGTTCATGTATGCACGCTGCAATGCATGATGGGTAAAATGTTTAAATCCAGAGATAAAAATAAACTAAAATAAATCGATTAAACTCAAAATTTCTTGTTAAAATGTCATGCATTTTTCAGGGTTTAGGTTAAGTGTAATTGTGTTTGTGAATGTGTGTGTTGTGGTTTTGTTGTGATCATGAGATTCTGCCGAAATATTCAAACATACATGGGAGTCATTTAAATCAATCAATATTCAGATTATATTCATGCAATATTACAAGTATATTTTAGATCTTATTTGTGCAGATATATGTAAGTTACTGTTTCTGGCTGTCACTTTATGAAAATTTACCATGGGTTTACCACAGTAAAAAAAAAAAAAAGACTTTGCTCATAATCATAATCATAATCAATACACAAAAAAACATGGTTACTGCACTTTTATCACATAAAAAACATGGTTAATTTTCCTAAGGGCAGACAGACATAATCAGATAATGAACTCAGTAAATGTTTAATATTATCAGACATTTGGTCAGTCTCAGTCCACACAATGTGCCAATAGCATTATGGTATCAGATGGCAGCCTGTTTACATTAATTATGAATGATATACAGCATTGAATGAATATTGAATGAAATGGTATTTTCATGGTACTTCCACTGTTTTTTTTTGTAATTGTAAGTATAAGCCTCATGTCTGGATTCATCTGTGGTGTTTTTATCACACATCATATAAATATATAGCAGTCAAACACATAATCCCTTACGAAAATTAACCATGTTTTTTGTGGTAAAAGTGGTTTTTTTTGGTGTATTGATTACTATTAGCAAAATCATGGTTTTACTATAGTAATAATTATTTTTTTAACTGTAGTGCATGGTTAATTTTGTGAGAGACAACACACAATCTAATGCAGTGGATCTCAAACTCGTCATGCGCCCCCGCTTGTGATGGGTGCACCCATTTCCCCCTCAAAGAAAATATATGACATAAAACATTCACATTTTTTTATAAAAAACATTTTAAATGATACAATGACAGTTTAATGATGCTGTTTGATCAGTAGGTTTAATTACAACGAAATTATTAAAAATGTATTTTATAAGAAACTTTTCATAAACTGGGGCACCATCTGACGACCCTCAGTTTGAGATTCACTGATCTTATGAACGACATCACTTTGATATTAATACACGCGCCTCCCACCCTCCTCCGCGCGCTCTCGTCACCGCACAGCAATTATCAGTCAGAGCGACGCGCGTCCACGGGCGGGGATATCGGAGGAGGCGCGTTCGAGCGAAATGAATGAGCGCGCATTATTACGCCGCTGTGAGAGTAGCTCGAGTGAACGGCGTGGACGCGGATGTAACGACACGAGCAACTTTCAGTCGGGTTAAATAAAGCGAGTCGGCGCGTTCAGACCGGAGACCCGTGGGGAAATGGACACGAGCGTTTACATTCAGCATTTTAACGCAGGTAAGGAGAGACACGTTTGACGCAGAGGCGCATCGGGTCTGTCTGTGGTTTTCTGTCTGTCAGCGGGTCTGACAGGGTTCTGGTTCAGACCCGGACATCTCTGCAGCGAAACACTTCTGTCGGGTCCGTCTTTGAACCGCTTCTCTATACATTATTATATATGGCAATGCAATGCAACCCAAGCTTTTCCATTGTGACATTAATACTGGTCCTGGTCCAGATCTGTCTTTGTTACGAATCGATGCTCTGTGGATCTTGTTCATACCAGTATGTCGTCAGAATGTATGGATGGATCTAAATGTCATCAGGACATATGGATATATAGGCCTACATATCAATCTATATAGCATTAGGACATATGGATACATCAGTCATTGGGATATAAGGCGGGGGTGCATGATTGTCATGTGATGGTTCTGATCGTTGGGTTTGTCTGTTCATGATATAAATAATCTTTTACATGCACACAAGAGACTCGTGCACACGTGTAACGCTGGGTTTATTTGCATTCATGTCCATATTAACGCCTGTATGTGAGCTCCATATTGTCAGTGAGTAAATAAAGCAGGATATCGCCCTGTGGGTTTGCCTTTGTTTATTTGGGTCTGTGGATCTGTATGGCATCTGTCTAGCTGTTCTGGAGTCAGTCTGCATTCATTTGATCAATGCAGTCATTTGTCAGGATCAGAAAATCAAGCCGATGAGGTTGTGTTTTATGCTGTGTGCCCACATAGACAGCATTTATCATAGAGAGAGATACCTGTGTAGTGAACTTCATGCATCTGCATTATGAAGGTAGGGCTCTGCAATTAGTCTTTTTTTCCAATTATTGATTTAAACAATTACAAAACAAGATAATCGAGGTAAAACAATTATTGTGCGATTAAAATATAAATTGCATGCTGCTGGACTGATGTGTTTGTAAGGAACCACTGCTTTGACACGTGTAGCATATTGCAACACTTACTTAATAAAAAAGATTTAATAAATGCATGTTTTCAAAGTCACAGACTGAGCTATCGTGTTAAATAATAAGGTTTAAAAAAAATAATAATAATCGTGATTTATGATTTTGTCCATAATCGTGCAGCACTACATAAAGAGCCATCTGCATGGAGATTTAGGCATCTTTGTCTCAAAATTTAATCAACTGCATTGTAGTTCATTATGAGACACAATTGCTCTGTTTTAGGCGATATGCATTTAATCCACAGAACACATTGAATAATCTGGCTTTGTCTCAAAACCTAGTGAGTATGTGTGCATGCTGTGCAGTTTACTAAAGTTTTCAGTCTCAGAAATGACACATTGTTACTTTGTGTTGAATTGTGTAGATGTTGAAAGGATTTGATATCATGCATTGACTAACTAGTCCTTATCTTTATGATTTGACATTAAAGCTGTGAGTAAACACAAATATAATCCATTTTTATTGAGTTCAAAATCTTTATGAGCTAAAGCAATGAGGGTGTCAAGCTGTGAGCCCTGTAGAGTTTAAATCCATTAAAGCTGATATGGATTATAACGTTTCATAACAGTGGGCTATGAATAGTCTTAATGGTTGTAAAGGGGTTTTATTCCATTGAATTTCACTGGAAATGCAAAGCATGATGATGTGCGTGTGTAACTGGTGTCAGGGCACTCGCTGAACTGGTTTGCGTTCTTGTGTAAATTTGACTATACGTTTGTGACAGTTAATGTGAGTCAATATATATACAGTATATAAGGTACAGGTAACAGTAAATATAAATTGAATACACACACGTATATGAAAGACTCATCACTGACCCAGAAACTTTTGTCTGGTTTATGTTTTTAGTCGTTTTGTGAAATGGTGGCATTTTAGCCTGCAGTGGTCAATAAAACTGGACAAACACCACTAATGAAAGGTTATAGGTGAAGTTACGATGAAGCTTAGATCAGTTATGTTTATACTAGTGTTAGTGATTTAAACAAACCTTTGACACTCTCTTCAGTGTCTATCTCATCCTCATCTGTTTGTGGTACAGTCATGAATGATTTCTCATATTGTGTGACTTGTTGGGAAAAGATGTGATTTCACTTTTTTAAGCAATCAGACTGCTTGTGATTGACTAAAAATCTGTAGCATAAGCTAAATCCAAAAATAGGGCTGTCAAAAGATTTGCATGAGTTGTCAGTTTTCTGATATATTGTTGTGTAATGGTGGTCACATGACATTTAGATTGAGATATTTAAATAAAATATGATTTAATGTAAGTGATAATATTTTTTTAACAACTCACGAAGCCCCTGCAATTCCTATGTGAACCCCAGTTTTGGACAGCCTGTCTTATAAGATCTGATAAATTGTTTTAATGTATTAAGAAAGATTGGTCGTTGATATACAAATGGAAATCAGGTCCAGCAGCAGTCTTTATTAAATCAAAACAGGAAATATAAAAATACATTTTGGAAAAGGTTTGTGAAGTCTGACCTTTGGATGAATAGTTAAAGAAGAGATGTGATGTTTGTTTGGATCCAGAAGATTATTAAATACAGACAGACACATCACACACAAACTGTTTTATCATTTCTGTTTCTCTTTCTGTTTTTCCATCAGTTGAATTCGATGATTTCATCTAAACATCTGCAGTTTTGTTTGCAGCACACCTGAGCCTCATATGAATCATGTCGCTCTATTTGACTCCAGATCTTTCTATTGATTGGATGAAGTGATAATAAGCAGAATCTTATACAGTAATAGTATATACACGATCAATAGACTGCATGGTTATTTTTGCTGGAAAATCTCATTAATTACTTTTTGCAATGAGGATTAAACTGGTCGTATGGGTTTGACCCTGACAAATTGGAACAAATTAAAAGCAGTTCCTCATTTTGCACGCTTAATGGCAGTATGATTTAATCTCAAGGTAAAATCATTTGCTTCTTATACTAATGAGAGTTATTGGATTACGTTCAGATGAGTTTGTGTTAAACTGTATTTGCGTTATTGTGATCTACTGTCCTGGATTTTCTCCATGTACTGAATTGGGTGTTTAAGTTTGTAGGATTGATGCTTTGCTTATAACCACATTAGTGAGATTGTGACATCACAAATTAACGTTGTGTCAATAGGGTTTTTGATCCGACCAATAATTTCCTCCGATCTTGTGAGTTGACCTGGACCTGCATAACATCACCTTCATTCTGATTTCTAGTTTTGCATGGCCATGCACGCTTCATATTTCTCTTATCTAGTGTTGTCTGATATTTCTCTTGGTGCTTTAATTTAAAATTTTTTTAATAAGGTGTAGACATTTAAGGTTGCAAAATTCTGGTAATTTTTGAAACTTTCCACAAAATGAACCCAGGAATATATTGGAATTGTGGCACACAGATGAAGATAAGTCAGATGTTGGGGAAGCTAGTGTTTATATGTGGTATAGTTTGTGTAAATGACCTGAAATTATCAAATAATTTCCTTTTAATTCCTTAAGTTTCCAACTTTCCAAAATTCCTGAGCTTTGCAACCCTGGAAACTGAGCATCTTTTGCACTTTATATGTGGCACATAGTTGCTGCCTACCGTATGTATTGTTGTGTTTTTGTTAGGGTGTTGTCTATATAGACAGCAGGGGACTTCAGTGGACTTTGAAGCTTGTTTTTACCTTTAATGCTTACACTGGTAACTCTGGATCATCATTCAGATCTCTGATCATTTTTAATCACATGATCTACTTCCTCCAAACCTAATGAAAACGATTGGTGGTTAGTTTGTAGGAACTCATATACAGGAAGTTTAGTAGATGTACTTCCATATTTCATAGTTAACTCTGCATGGTTTATATTACAAATGGTCAAAAATGTTCATGTAGCTCAATCAGTAGTGCATTGTATTATTAACAGTGTAAAGGTCATGGGTTTGATCCCTAATAAACCCAAAACATGTATACAGATTAAATTCACTGTAAGTTGGTTTGGAGAATAAATGCATAACCTTTGACTGTTAGAGTACACGTGTAAACTTTTAGTTGGGGATTGAGAGCACACACAGGCTGGGTTTTTCGATATGCTTTGGTTTCTATTATAAAGATTGAATCATCACAATTAGATTGATGAAAAAATGTTAACTTGTTCAGTATTGCGCTTCTTGTCGGCTCAGTTTTTGTCAAAGGCTCCGCCCACTTGTGCAGAACAGCTGGAAACAGCCACGCCCATCTGTTTCTGTTCTTTCATCACTGCTGTTTATTTAACCCTCGCACAAATCACAATTCACATGCAAATGAGTTAAAACAGTGAAGATATTTTCAGGCAAGATGCAAAAGCAGTAAACCCCATTCAACCAGCATGTTTATCTGTCTCTGATGTTCAGATCAAAGATGTGTTTGTCATTAATGTGTGTGCGTGTGTTTCTCAGCTGTTAGACAGATTGATCTGCACTTCATTACTCTACAATAGACATTAAAGGGCGAGTACCTGGTCACTTTTCATATGCATTTGCAGTGCGTATGATGTGTTTGTACAGTCTGAAGACGAGGATTGAATCTTCCTCTATAGAAAGTAACAAATCTAATGTGTTTTAGTTTAATTATGAAGGTTTACATGAGTTATTTTTAATCATGCATTTGCATGCTACCTCAGTCCGTTTTTACATATTTCTGAAATAGTTTATTCTGTATCCATCACTCAAGTTAATTAAAACAAGAGAATATTCCAGAATAGTGTAGGCGGGTGGCATATTTTCTTCCATAGAGATATAAATATGACACATTATTTGATGAAGTGATACTAAAATCGTGACTCAAGGACAACGGCCGAAGATGTGTATGTGTGTTTGTGTGGTGGAGAGAGAAGGAGAGAGAGAGAGAGAGCACATTCCTTCAGTCTCAGTTCATGTCGATCGTCCTTGATGGGTGTGTAACTCCTCATGCTGGTTCGCTGTATCAGATGTCGCTTGACTTCAGGAGATACAGTATCAGAATAAAACATTCACACGCATCTTCTGAGCTCAGAAGAGATGAACACAAAGTTCAGTGTTATGTGAAGGATGTCATTTCTGTGAGTTATCTGAGAATCAGACACTAATATTTACCGCAGTAACCCAAGATGATATACTGTACCGTTGTATTAAAGTATTTCTACTGTTAGATTTAATAACAAATGTTACACACAATTAGGGTTGCAAAATTCTGGGAGTTTTCAAGGCTGGAAACTTTCCATGGGAATTAACAAGAATATATGGGAGTTAAGGGGAATATATGGGAATTAACGAGAATATATGGAAGTTAACGAGAATATATGGGAATAAACGAGAATATATGGAAGTTAACGGGAATATATGGGAATAAACGAGAATATTTGGAAGTTAACGGGAATATATGGGAATTAAAGAGAATATATGGGATGTCATATTTATTACTTAAGGATAGCCTCTTGAGATGCACCTCATCTCTTTTTCAACAACAAAATGACACAGTTCACTCAAGCTTATTCAGCATTACATGAATACGTACATTAACATAATTAACTGGAACATATGGGAATTCAGGGGAATAAACTGGGAATTTGAAAAAAATTTGTAGAGTTGCCTATAACAGGGAACATAAATGTAGTAAAATTTCTACCTCAGTCACATGCACAGTGCATACAGCCTACTGAAGACCACACCCCCTCTTCCATAACATGCACAGATCATTTCTTGAAGCCAGCTCATAAAATAATCTCATGATTTATATCAAAATAATGTCCATCTCTGCATGTATTCACGTAAATTACATAATTTTGTTTTAAGCTGTATTTAAGCTAGTGTGCAACAACATGATACCATTGTAAAGACAAATACACTGACTGAGAAAACATTTAGGTGAGACAATTAAAAATCGTACCCCAAAACCACCCAAAAGTTTGGACACATTACTATTTTTAATGTTTTTAAAAAGAAGTCTTTTATGCTCATCAAGCATTTTTTTAAATCAAAAATCCTTCAAAAATAATTCATATTTAAATGATTTCTGAAGGATTTTTGATCAAATATACCCATGGCTTGATGAGTGTTAAGTATCAGAATTCTTAAAAATTTGTATTACCCTACATGCATGTTTGCTTATGACCAAACTAAATGGTTATTTATGTTTGTATATGATATAGTTTATTTTCCTAAATTCCCATAAATTACGTTAAGTTTCCAATTTGGAAATGTTCCCAAAAGTTAAGTTCACATGTAAAGAAAAACTTACTGGAAACTTTCTGCCCATTTGTAACCCTACACACAATAAATAATGCTTGTGTCTCAAGCGAAATATGCAAAGAAATCAATGCATGCTCTTCTCTGAAAGCAGTTCATAAAGCAGTATGAAAAATGATGCTGTTATAGATTTTATTCATGTGTCAGTGGGATTTTAACATCATCTTGTTGTTACTGCGTTGCAATGTCACTGATGAATCAACTTTAAAACTATATATTTAAGTTAAATTCAGCAGTTATGGTCAGCACGAGCGTCTGTCTCATGCCACGTGATATTTTAAAAGCACAGACCTCTCTCTGAAAGTTCATTTGTTGTGTTTCTTCTTGGTGTCACAGGGTACAATCATCCTTTATCTCATTTTCCTGTCGGCCGCGTCCAGGGACTCTTAAATATAGCTCGCGCTCAACATTTACTCTGTGACCGAGCCAAACCAAGCTCATCTCCAGCGTGAGTCGTCCTTCACATCTGTGAGAAGCAGAACAATGTCTCCTTTCAGTCGTGTATGTGCATCTTCACAGCTGCAGGGAATTATGGGATTGTTTATAGGTGTCATGTGTTCAGGACGTTTGTAGATCAACTGCTTCTGTACGATTGTGGTCTCCGTGATTCACTGACCTACTTCACTTTTACTTTAGTGTTTATTACATCCAACACCTACTAAACAGGAATTGTTAAGACAAGCATCATTATTACTACTGTATTCTTCTTCATTTATTACACGGCTCTCTGGAATGCTTGATTCTGATTGGTCAGTTGAGACATTTGCAGGTTCGTTCTTTTCGAATAATAACCGCTCCAAAATAATAACGCATAGCCGGTACTACTTTTACGAGTAAGATCGCTCCGCGCCAATAAAGATCAATAAAGATTACTGTCTGTTTGGCGCCATCTTGTGACAAACACTGGACAACCACGACAAGACACAGAGAGCTTACTGAGACTGAACTTGACAAAATAGAGCATGACAGCTACGAAGCCAACACACAAAAAAATACAGAATGGGCATTAAAACTTCTCAAAGACTGGCTAAAGAGAAAAAATGGAGACAGACAAGTATGAAGCAGAGGATCTTAATAAGGTATTACGATCATTTTATGCATCTGTGCAAAGTTTCGCGGAAGGATAAAAATGTTAATTTAAAACAAATATGCCAATAAAATGTTTCAAATTCATATTCATGTCCAGTTTTTTTTTCTTATGTGACAAGTAGCCGTGTAATAAGCGGGATAATGTAGAGTCAGCCGGTAGTTATCGGGAAATAAGCCCCTTCAGTGTGATACAAGACCCTCCGCTTCGCGTCGGGTCCTGATCACACTGTCGGGGCTTATTTCCCGATAACTACCGGCTGCCTCTACATTATCCCTTACATAATCCTCTAACATGATACCTGAAACTTTACCTTAAGAGATGTGAGATTTTCCTCCTGGTGGTTTTATGTTAGTTATAAGTGTACAAGTTATGTTTCCATCTCATTGGTTTTATATTTGAGTTTTTCTTTATTAAGATCTATGAACATACAACCGCATGAAGTTTAAAGCTGAAAAGATTTGTGTCTACCCAAAACTGCACTGATCCTGGACCAGTCATATAAACAGTGCGGTGGAATCTGACCCCAGATCAGCTCATTTGAGAGACTGGGAGTGTCACAAGACTCTGGTTTGACCCGGTCTGGGAGGAGACAATAAAATGTTTGATGGGTGACTTCTGTCAAACACACGTCTCTGGTTTCAAACCCCAGCAGGCCTAAAAATGCTTTATAGAGAGAAAAAGACGGCGGAAAGAAGGGTAAGGTGAAATTTGATTAAACACTAACAGACTTGCATCACTTTTTAAGAGGAAAGGTGCTTCACGATGCCTTAGTAGAACCAGTTGTGTTTTTAAAGAGCATCTATTTTACTGCTAAAAACATTATTTTTGTATTTGGTGAAATGATGCTTTGATTTTGTGCAAAGCTCACCGATCTAAAAAGCGCAGTGTCTTCTGATTCGCCAGCTAATTTATAAGTTGTGATTGGTCTGAATACCTCTGATTTCAGGCAGAAATGTGACGCTTCTTATCGTGTTTAAAAGATTAGCTCATAATGCAATGCTGACAGTAGTTAATATCGGCTTTACTACTTTATCAATACAAGCCGAAAAATGGCTTAAGGTAAGAGTACTAAGAGGCTGTTTACACCTGGTATTAAGATGCATTTTGGTCTATTGAATCACAAGTGGACGGCACTAAAGAAGGGTGTAAAGGAGATGTAAATGTTTTGAGCTCATCCACTTTCGACCACATTCATAGGTAGTCAAAAAAACATTTGACTGGATTGCTTTTGTGGTGTAGACGCGCATCTGTTCGAAATGCCACAAAAGACCGCCTACTCTTTGTCTATTGATCTAATGTGATGTACCAAACACAATGTTTGGCATTATTTATGACTTCTAGCGCAAACGCACAGTGTACAGCGTGATCTTTAGGCTATTGTTGATAAAACAGAAGCGGCTACTCTCAGGGTCTTTCATTAGTTTCAATTTGCAAGTGTGTTAAAGTTGCACAAGCTTATTTCATTAATTCCTCTGAAATATCAGAAAAAGCTTACATATATACATACGTTTACTAACAACATAAGCAGCAGACTAACATTATATTTGTGCACGTCAATTTAATCCCGTCATTTCTCCCGCTCGCGTTTACATGAAAGCAAAGGGACTCGCCCACAGATCGCAGTAATCAGGACAGAAGCTGATGACAAAGTGGACAAAAGAGATGTATTAAAAAACCAGGTGTAAATGTGAATGTGTCTCTCTCTCGTCCACTTGTGATCTGATCGACGAAAACGCATCTTAATACCAGGAGTAAACAGCCCATAAAACATAAAGGTTTGTACCTTTTGGATATCGTTAACATTAGGGGTGTAACGGTTCTCGGTAAAGAATCTCATCGTCCCGTTATCCTCCCACGGTTCGGGACGCACGTGCACCACTGTGCACCGTGTTTGATTTAACCACACATTTCTAATATAGTTTGGTGAAAAAACTACACATAAAACTGCTAATGTATGGTTCTGAATAAGCTCTGCATGTGTTTAGGTGAGAGTACCTGTCCAATCAACTCATAGGGGTTGTGTACACCAAAACTTTTACGCCCGCGGCCAGCGCACGTTTTCAATTGTTTCCAATGGAAGCTCGGCGTTTTTCAAATAAGCCAGCAGCTAGCGGGTTTTTTCTGCGCTGAAAACCGGCGCTCGGCGGTTTTTCCGCGCTCGGCGCTGAGCGTCGAGAGTTGAAAGAGATTCAACTTTGGGAGAAAAGCTCCGCTCGTCAATGTCAGTTCTCACACGGCCGCCCAATCACAGTGGAGGAGGGGCGGGACATTACCACAACAACCAACCGGCTCGCAGCTGAAGTATCACAGCTACCAAAGCGCTCCGCTGAAGAAAGCTGGCACTCAGCTGAAAAACAGCTGGCATTCGGCGTCCTCAAGGCGTTTTCAGCCGCGTTTAAAAGTTTTGGTGTGTCCAGCCCCTTAGTATGCAAATCTGTTGCCAACCTCACAGTTCCTCCTCACATGTTGGTGTGTGTGGGTGGCACGGACCGTTTAGCATGGCAAGCAAAGGAGAAAAGCCGCTAATAGAGGCACCGCCAGCTTCATTTAAGTCATTTAAAGCAGCAGCGATGCTCAAGAAAAAACTTGAAGATAGTGGCATAAAATATAAAAAGTAACCCAGTGTTCTAAGCTATTTTACATGCATTTTGAAATTACTGTAAAGTTGGTACATGTAATATAATAATAAAAGTGCTCTTTTTTTGGCAGAGGTTAAAAACGGCAAAGGTTTTTATTTTTGTAAAGAAGCCTGTTGTGATCAAAGTGTACCGAAAACCGTGACCCTAAAACCGTATATATGTGCCGAACCATGAGTAATTTGAACCGTTACACCCCTAGTTAACATGAACTAATACACACTTATACACCAAAGGAAATGTAAAATCGTGAATCGGATAATAGGTGCTCTTTAAATGGTTCCATAAAGAACTTTCACAAAAAGTTCACAAAAGGTTGTTAATGATTCTTTGAAGACCCTTTAACTTTGGCATCAATGTGAAAAACATTTGAAGCACCTGTAATTGTTTAAAGGTATAATTTTGAATTGTATTGGGGAAGGCATTGTGCGGTAGAGGTTAAATTGCTGTGGTTATTCTGGTACATCGGGGTGCAGGATATCCAGCAGAAGTGAAACCCTTAAAGAGGATGTGAAGGATATTTTGGTCATGCTCTCTGAAGAAGATGACCAAGCATGATAGATTTCAGAAGGTCAAAGGAAGACGTTTGAATACAGACACCGAGTTTAATCATGTTGTCTTCTGGTGGTTTCGTCAAGGTCATGGACAGCCAAAAAAAGCATTCATGTTTTTCTTTTAGCATCATTTAAGGAGAGAAAACTCCATAGATATATCTCCATGCATCTATAATGTCTAGTGTTTATTTGACCATAAATGTATTCATAGTACCTAAGTAAATGCAGATATTGTATGGTATAGCTGATGAGTTGTTAGATCAGATATGGGTTATGATGTCATTGTAATTTGGTAGGTGCTATCCAGGGCATAGGTGATATTAGGTGAAGTTTTTGTCTTCAGTTTTGTGTCTTCAGGAAGTGTATGCAGAAGGTCACTGTTGTGAAACCTTGGACTTGTGTGTTTTAGTTGTATATGAATGTGAGTTGTGCTCTTGAGAAGTTGCTGAGTCTCTGCTGAGCGCTGCAGAATCTTCCTGACCGGATGAAGATACGTCAGGTCATCATCACATCAATTCAAATGCCTCAATGTGCACTGTCACTCGCTATCAAAACATGTCTAATATTTCATATCTGCCTTGACATGATTAGTAAAAAATCAGGCTTCATTATGGTAGTAAGAATTGGAAATATGTCAGAATGCAAAATAATGTGATGACAATACACATAATTTCTCTTTTGTGTATTTTGGGTTGAACTTTGACCCAGGTGTGTTTCTATCTTAACACTGGAGCTTTAGACTTCTGTGAGTTTCAATTAGGCTTGTGGTGAGCTCTTTATCCTGTTTCTATTCAAACACAAACTGTTGTGTCACTATACATCTGACGAGAGAGAGAGAGAGACTGGGTGAGTTAGACATTTGATCTGTTTTTATTTCTCAACAGGATTTTGCAATGTTATAATCCTAACCGTCAGAGATTAAAGACTGTATGTTATGTTTATGCTTTTACATTGATTCCTAGATCCGATGAAATGCTTGTTATTGTCTGTCGAACATAAATCTTACATCTCTTAAGACTCGCAAAACTTTTTAGTTCATATATTACCCCCCCAAAAAATCTTTAAAAAACGTCATCTAAGGCCCTGTTTACACAAGAACGTTCAATAGTGAAAAGCAAAAATATTTTATCGTATGTGCCTTAGGGCTGGACCAGAAAATTCGAATATTCGAATATTCGTTCGGTGGGTTGACATTCGATTTTCAGTTTTGAGATTCGAATATATATATATATATATATATAAATATTTTTCAGCGTTAATGCAGAGCTTTTGCCAAGCAGGAAGTGCGCTTCACACTCCCGTTCTGTAGGTGGCGCAGAGAGACCAACATCTATAGCCAACAGCCATCAAACTCCACCAGTAGAAGAAGAGATCGCCTCAAACGGAAAGCGCGCTTCCTGCTTTGGCATTCACGCTAATAGTGTTGTAAATAACGTTCAGTTTCTTGCAAAAACTGATTGATTTGCTTCACAAGACGTCAATATGTCACACGGAGATATGGGGGATTACTTTTGTATTGGATATATATGCTTTAGCTCTTAAAGTGTGCGGATCGGTTGACTTGCATGACGGAGCACTGGGGTTTCTGCAAAATATCTTCATTATTGTTCTGATGAAAAAAACATATTGGATGGTGTAAGTGTTATAATAAATAAACTTGATTTTGAAAGTATGCTACCGTTTTATTACAGTTTGTTGAACTTCGTTCATTTATTTTCGTTGTTTTATTTAAATAGCCTACCCTACGTTGTCAGTAATTACTGTGCTGCTAATTTCTGATACGGGAATGTTTGTTTGTTAGACAAATGTTGTTAGAAAATAGGCTACCTTATTAAAAGTATTGGTCTTGTGTTTTGTTTCACTAATGCTGTTCTCGCATGACGCATGACAGGCACGCCGGTTCCGGCTTGCGCTGTTCTATAGTATTTTTAAAGTTTATTAATTCTAGAAGTGTCACATGTCCATATTGCACGAAAAAAATGCAATACACTCCCTTGAGTTCGCAGCAACACATCCGCCACATAATAAAACTGTGGATAGACAGACACACACATACACACACACACACACACACACACACACACACACACACAGATTCCTGCCTTTATTAAAGAGAAAAAATATGTTCAGCCCCTCCTTCCGAAGCTTCGAATATTCGATTTTATTTCTACTAGAGCTTCGAAGCTCAAAATATGGTATTCGGAACAGCCCTAATGTGCCTTTCGTTTACACGCAACAGCGTTTTTGGTGCTTAAAAACGCAAAAATTGAAACCACCCTCTAGAGTGGAAATCTTAAAAATGCTCTACCGTCGCGTTCCCATCCAAAGGGTAAAAACGCAAAAGTCTGCTCACGGTGGCTCTCGTCACGTACGCGTTTACATCACAGGCATGCGCCAGTTCAGGAAAATAACAACAAACATGTGGGATTATTTCCATACGTCAGACCTTCAAGTTGGCATAGCAGCTCTGATAAATATACAACAGTCTTTCCAGCAGTTGTACGAAATATTCACAGCTAGTATTACTGATCAGAGAAGGTGCATTAATCACCTCCATCAAATTGTTGATGCGGCAATTCGTCGGAGGCAAACCAGATGGCTTTGGACGAGATCTGAGAGAACAAGGAAGAAGGTTGTATACAGGCGCATGGACTTGGCGTTTTTGTTTTGTTTGTCAGTGCTTCACATTGCCACCTAGCTGCCTGGTGTGCATACTACATCGAATATCACACACTTTTGCGTAGCCGCGACGGCGTAGGTTCCGCGTCGGCTTTCATTTATACTTTTGCGTTGTCGTCCGCGTCGACATGCAAACACACGCGCAGACCGCTGGTAGGCAGTAACCACGCATGTAACCACAGTAGCAGCGCGACCCACAAAGAAGAAGAAGCTTGGCAAGTTAACCCACAAACGAAGAAGAAACAGCAACTTGTTGTGTATGTTTTGAGAAGATCAGCAATGATGGAAGTAAATAAACAGCGACTTTTGTTGCAGTTTCAGTTAAATCACTCCTCAACTTGACTCATCTTTGTTTTCACCATCGCAAACGGAAATACCTATGACACAGTTTTTTTACCTGATGGGAGGGGTTCTGGTGGACCAATTACAGCGCTTGCGGTCCGCGTAGAGCTATGCACAGGCTACGGATAACCTACGGCGTAGCTACGGCATAGACCTTACGCACGACTATAAATCGGGATTTAGAAGCAAAAATGAATGGTTAAATTTTTTTTTATGTAGTTGTACATATGCAAATCACTGTATAACCACAATGTATAAAATCGTTTACAGTGTAATAATTCGTTTTTTTTTTATAAATAATTCATTTTGGGGGAAATGTTTGATTGTCGTAAAAAAGGTGAGAGATAAACATAAATCTTTTATATAATCCCTTATATACTAGTCAACATTTGAAATGGATCAAAACCTTTCATAAAAGTAGGCCTAAAACCAATACCCAATATTCGTTCTTGTCTTATGACAATTTTGATTAACATTTTTGATCCACTTCAAATGCTGACGACTAGTGTAGTTTGGTAACACCTGATACTAAATAGAGGTCATAATCTTGCTAATATAACAAATAACCCTTGTAACTAGTTACTGTGGGTTGTTAGTTGCTTTGGTGTGTGTGGTTTATTAACCTTACATCTCTGTGATATTCTGCTCTTTAGGTCTCAGGTCCATCAGTACGATGGAAGTCTGAGATATGGTTTTAATATCAGTGTTAATATTGATAGCCATAGTGAAATGCATGATCAAACATCATCCAGAGAAAGAAAAGAGTAGCTGAATAATTTAGTGATGATCTCACTGCAGCTCCAAAAATGAATTTAACACCTCACATTATAAGTTATATCTTTCATTATTTCGGCTTCATTGTTCAAGTGTTAATGAAGTCAAGCAGCTCTAATGATGACAAATCTTCATCTATTTTAGTTTGTCTGTAGGACGGATGTTTGACATATTAGAAGTTTATTTTTGAGCCCCAAAAACCATCTTTCCATTTGTAAACGACAAATGACGGCCAAAAAACCGGAAGTCATTCATTCCCTATGGAGAGTCGCAAGGGTTGCGTGAGGTGACGAGCATCTGTGGATTTTGATTCATTTTGAGCCTTGGATTCGTAAATAATTGGAACTTGCTTGACTACACCGCATTCGATATGCCGACCAGAAGTGATGTATTTTAGTGTATTACAAACAAAAACTGTGTGACGTAAAAATTATTTAAAAAAAATTACTTTATCAAGAAAATATGAATTACCTAAAGAATAACTGACGACGGCCCATTGAATTATTAGAAAATAATGCACACCCAAGGTGGTAATGTGGTGCGAAGCGGAGTGCCTTTACACCGCAGGTGTGCATTATTTTCTAATAGCTCAATGGCCCGTCGTTAATTATTCCTCTGATACCACGGTTAGCACAAATATTGCTCTGGTGCCAATTTTTAAGACATTAAAAAGGTTAAGCGTGCGGTTTACAGAAAAATAATCAACACCCATATTAAAATTTTTAGCCAATCAGATTAAAGCATTCAACCGACCCGTGGTGTAATGATAAGTAATACATTATTAATTGAATTTGTTTACGTTATTATTTTAATCTTGTCTTCATATTTTCTTTTCAAAAAATATATGCTAAGAAAGAACACTTAAATTGCATACATTAAGACATTCAGTGTATCAGATCTTGACTTCACTTGTGTCCGACACGTCTTGACATGTAAGAGGAAATCCGACAGATCCTCACACAATTCATTATCCGACTCTGTCATTGTGTTAGATGCGCTTTGAGCTTCACGTCTAGTCGAGCTCATTGAAATAAAAGCAAAAACATCAATCAGTGAGATTTTCAGCAGGTTAGTTTTCTTATTGTTGTATGAAAATGAATGACTTCCTTTTAGAAAGAGCGTTCTGTATGTGTTTCCATGCATTACTGTGCCTCTCATGACTCTTTCTGCACAAATGCTGAAGTTATTGATGACACAGAGAGACTTTAAAGAGATGAAAGCAGAAGTAATCTGGATTTAATGACAGGCGTGGGCCGGCCCGGATGGGAAAGCAACTGACACATCACCACTGGCGCGAAAGACTTCACTTCTAAAGAAACTCAAAAACTAAGTTTGTCATGAATGAGGATCAGCGTTTAATTCTGACAGCCAATCAGGTTTCAAAGATTGATGCCAGAATGCAAAAATAGAAAACCGTGGATAATGTTGTAGTCACTACTAAAAGTCGCTCATCATTTGCATAAATTATGACTGTTTTCAACTTTGTGGCGTGGCTAGACACGCCCACTTCCTGTCGCCAACAATCACTGTCGCTCGTCTCGCCAGAAGTAGCCAAGCTTCCATTGAAATGAATGAGATCACGTGTTATGATCAGTGTTGGTGTTGTCAGCAAACCTGTCAAGTGTTTTACTTTACATTTACTATTATAGGCTTGTGCATTACCAAACATGTTTATATGTTGAATAATTGTTCAACATTTATGGGGTTTCCAATACGACAAAAAATATATTTTTAAATATACAAAAAATTTCCAAAAATATATGTACTAAAATATATTTTTAAATATGTTTACAAAAATGTATTCACAATTTTTTTTGAAAATTTTTTGTATATTTTGACATATTTATTTTAAAATAAATATTTTTAAAGCTTTTATATTCACGTCACATTTGAAATTTTTTTGTATGTTACAAACCTGTAAACATAACAGCAAAATTGTACTTATAATTTTATATTTTATACATACTTTTTTTTTTTTACAAATTTTTAAATTTTGGCCAAATAAAAATATATATTTTTTTGTCGTATGGGTTGTAAAATTATAAATGTATTTGTATATGTTAATATATGAAGGTTAAAAGTAAATATATTTTCAAATTCAAAAATATTATAAAATATAATATATATTATAAAATACTATATTATAATATAAATATAAAGTATTTTGTATATATTTAAAGATATACAATATTTTTGCCAATATTTTTTGCTGTATTGGTTAATAGTAGGTGTATTGCAGATACTGTATTGTGCTTGGACCCATGTCATCTTCAGCAGCAGGATAAAATCTCCCGCGAGACCTCGGGTATGCGTTTACTGTAAGTGTAGACTAATGGACTGAAATGATTCTGTCATTATTGATCCAGTAATTCCCAGCAGCATGGGTGTGGTGGAGTGGGTTTGTGTTTCAGTGTGATGGGTTTCTAAAGCGACTCGTTTAGGATCTCTGTTTGTTTGTTTAATAAGACTCATTTGAAGGAGCTTATTGATATAAGAGATGATAAACTTTTACTGTATACATAGGCAAATACCTTCTAATACTGCACCCAACTGAACTTTGGCTGGATGGAGACATTCAACATACTCCTCATGTGAAGCTCGCGAGAAATATCAAATGAATGTTGTCATAATGGAGTTGGATGTTTGCAAATTGCAAAGCTACTGACAAAGCACTTGTTTCACATATTGAATTCAAGTCTTTATATTAACAGTATAGTCTAAGTGCTTTGAATTAAAGGGGGTACGGTTTAATGCTATTTCATGCATTCTGACTTATTAACACAGTTTAAGAATTGTAATCCCTGTGCTAAACAAATGCAAAGTGTCAAACAAGCAGTTCAGTGTGTGACAATCTATTTCTGGGCCAAGCTCACACCTCTTTCAGTTTCAGAAAGTTTTTTTCAAACATGGGTACCTGTTATGTATCAGTGACCCCATATTCCTTTTATGGGCACTTCCTCTGGAAAACCACGCCCACACGTCAATCAGAGTGAGAACGTTGAGGACGCTCATTAGCATCACTGCACGAGACAGCTTTGTTTTATATCAAGACTGGCACAACAATGGCACGAAAGAAGAAGTGTGTTTTTGGATGTAAGGAGAAGAAAGCCATGTTCAGCTTTCCAACTAAGCCAGCCTTATGGAAATAATGGATATAGTTTGTTTATCCAGGGTAGCAGCGGAGTTTTGTTTTTACACTGCGTGATTATCTGGGAAACTGTTCAGTCGCTGCTGTTTCAGACTGCATGATGGATTGGCGCCAGGGATTTTCACACTGCATGACTTTACCGTAGGAAGAATCGCTGACAACTTTGTCCCAGTCCTTAAAATACGTCTCACAACCAAACGCACACGAGAAGTGACGCGAAAGAAACAACTGGAGGTCACGCGTGCAAGACAGGAGTTCTCACTTGAGACTGGGATTATTATTAAGGAGGAAGTGGTTGGAGAGACTCCTCCCCGAACTTCCAGCTGTCCAGTATGTTGCTCTCTCATTGGCTGTAGGTCATCGCCAATGTTATTTTCAGTCAAAACACATTTCACACGGCATGATTTCAAATCACCGACAGGTCCAGATATTTAGCATGCCAAATATGTCATGGGTGTCGGCGACTCACCGGCGATTCTCTCAGATCACACTGTGTGATTGTCACTCGTGTGCACAAGCAACGATTTGCCTGTGATTTCGGTCATTTGTCTGTGATTTCTCAAAACCTGTCGGAGAGTCAAAATCAGGACTAAAATCGTGCGATTCTGAGGCCTAGTCCTGGAATAATCTAGCTGTTAGAGCATAAATAATAGCTGTAAAATGATAAAGCTCAAAGTTCACTGTCAGGCCATATATGTTCTTTAACAGAATTCGCCTTTCAAAGCCTACAGCAGTCGGCCAGTTTGGACTACAGCCCTCTCATTCCTGCTTTAATGACATCACTAGAACAGTTTTTTGACTAAACTCCGCCTATACTTTTTCCATATCAAAAATGCAAAAAATATAACTTTTTTTAGTGGTGAGGTTGCGAATTGCAACCAACGGCTCAGTCCACTGCTCACCCTTCGCTTTGAAACACATAGAGAAGCTACGGTAGCCGCCACCGGACAAACAGGCCATCGTCAGAGACAACTTAGTAAAAACATTTTGTCCGTTAAGGGCTTCTGTAGAAAAATGGCGGCACAAAATGGCGACTTCCATGTAAGGGGACCCTCTGTGTATGTAGATAAAACATCTCATTCTAAGGCAATAAACACATAACGGTTCATTATGAAAGGTCTTTATACACCACTGATAATATAGTTTTGTATACTATTTTGCATTTCTGTCAAGAGATCCTTCTAAAAATTCACACTGCACCTTTAAAGCCAAAGTGCTTCCACATGTCGACTTTGAAAGCTGCAGGGCCGAATGGCCATATATGACAGACAACTGGACAGCAGCAGCGGCGGAGGAGGTTGTTTGATGCGTTTCGACAGTAAAAAATATCGACAGTAGAGATTGAAATACCGATACACTATCGTGGACAAATGTATCACGATAGTTAACTGTATCGATATTTTTGCACAGCCCTAATAGAGATAAGTAAATTATGTTTAAACACCGCGTTTTCTTGCACGTGAAACATGAACACATGTTATATTGCACACTGTAAACACAATCAAAGCCTCTTAAACACATGAAATACATGACCCTTTAAATGCAGATCAACATTTAAGACCAAAAATGTCTGCAAGCTGTAATAAATGAGAGATCAGAGAGCTCCTTACTATCAGAGTACCCCGTAACAAATCCCGGACACATTATCCATGTATTTTCTGGAATCTCTGTATGAAAGTGCTTCTGTTTATGTAGAGTTTATATTTCTTATAGATTCGTCTGGCATCATGTATCATTTTTTACTTATTTTTATTGATCTGTTATTCTTTTTCTTTGTTCCTCTCTGCATCTTCCGTATGACCATATGATGCTCCCTCTCTCTCTCAGATCATATTTCAGGAAATATCGTCTCTCTCTCTCTCTCTCTCTCTCTCTCTCTCTCTCTCTCTCTCGCTCGCTCGCTCTCTCTCTCTCCCCTCCCCCTCATTGCATTTCCTCCTCCCCCTCTCAGCTGCAGCTGCCACACATACACATGCGCTTCCACATGCGTCTGGACTCAGTCTGGAACAACAGCAGATGAGCATCCGTCTCTAACATACACACACACGCGTGTCTTTCCTTTCCTCGCTCATTTTTCTCACATGGAGCTGTGCGGCGCAGAGTTCATTGATATCTGAAGGGGTTCTGATGGACTGTGAGAGTAAGGCGGGTTCTTCAGTTTGACCCTCTTCTGATTCTTCACCTTATAAGGATCAAACCGCAGCGAGCGGGGTCTCCTCTGTGGACGCGGGCCGGGTGACGGTCGCTGTGGTATTCGTGTTTGTGTCTTTCCCGTGCTGTGGAATGTCGGTCTGGAAGCTGGAGCAGATTCCCAGATTTGAGTCTGAAGGCTTGATGCATGAGCTCAGCGCAGACAGTCCATCACAGACGCTGACCCTGAGAGAGATCCGACTTTCAGGAGGTCCGCGAATGAGAATCTGGAATCTTCTGATGATCTTCCTCGAACCTGATGAGATTCTGAGTTTCTGAAGTTTTGTTCATGCCTGTCATTACTTTGCAGGTCAAGGGGTAAGTGAATGTGTCATGTGACTGATCTGAGGACAGATTAGATAACTTGATCTTGAAAGTTCAGGCTGTTTGGAGGTCAAGGCTTCTGTGTGCACATTGCATGAAATTTTTAAGACCAGATTCGCTTTTGCACATTGAAGTTTTTACAAACTTCATGCATGATGATGCATGCTGATAAATTCTCTTTTCATGAGGATGTTTTTAATAGCGTGACGTTCTGTGGTTGATGAAAATTGTTTTGGTTTTAAGCTATAGTCTATGTGACCCTAAAGTAAATTCAATGCTCTCAACCTATATTCAGATTTTGTGTCACACAGATGACAGCGCTCATATTTTTCAGGTCATTGGTGACAGCGTCTCGTCTCTCCGTCCTTCACAAAAGTCTGTTGTTTATTACACTTCTGTATTTTCAGAAAGAGTCTCTTGCTATTGTGTCGTCTTGAGAATGACGGCGTCACACCCTTCCTGTACACCTGATGTATGTGTGTGAGGTGTTTTGTAGAGGCATGCGTGATGCATCATGTTGTTAATTGTCGCGTTTTTCAGTTGTTTTATTCAGTTTGGGGTGCACCTCATTCTGATTGGTGATTGGAGTGCATGCTGGGATGCTGAAACCTGTCATGGCCTGAGCAAATATGTCCCCACAGCTCCTTAGTTTGACCTCTGACCCTGACACCAATCATTCTCTTCAGCCGCCCGAAGAGCTTATTATGAACAACCAATCGGCTTTGGTCTTTTTTTGGTCTGGTGATGTAGAAAGTGATGGACAGGATGATTGTGTCATTATGGATTCTTGAGGTCATGAACCTGATGCAGCGATGACTGACAGCTCATCTGATGTCATCACAGAAAGTCTTTAGTCTTGAGTTTGTTACTGTGTCTGTCTATAAAGTATCAATAATTCAGAAGTGACTCACAAAAAAAAAAAAAAAAACGATTTCGGGAATATTTTTTAAACACTTTGCAGTGTGTATGTGGTGGTCTTTGTTTATTTGGGAACGTTTTTCCCAGAATTTCAGGTATGTTGTGGTATACTCTGTTATCTGTTCAGTAATAGTCGTTCATCTGTCTTCATTAAGAAAACACTTTCCCAGTGAGTTAGCTGACAGTCCGGAAAAATCCCTGGAAACCACCAGGAATGTTGAAGCACATGGACACGTCTGTTATCCGCTCCGGTGCTATACTGCAGCTCATTACGTTCTGCCAGTCATCTTTATTGGTTAAGGAGAAATATTACCGCCGACAGACCTGACAGAGTCAAAGCAGAAGTCATGTGTACACAGACACTGGATGATTTTGGCAAACATTTCTGATCGTCGATATACTTCTACATTTCAGACAATCAGTACAGTAAAAATCTGATAGTGGTATGAAGGTAAATAAAGTCTTGGGATAAACTGTAAAGAATCCCACAACGAACGTTTGTACCTACAAACTTCTGAACAAATACATTTGCCAAGTCTATGAAGCCTCCACCTATAAAACTATAAAATTAAAAAAAAAATTAAATGCATAAATGTTCGTCTTTAAAGGTGCAGTGTGTAAATTTTGTGGCATCTAGTGGTGAGGTTGCGTCGACAAATTGCCAGAAGAAAAATGCACAACTATATAATTCTGAACTTTCTAAATGGGGGCGGGTCTTGAGGCGAGATGATTGACAGTAGATGATAATGTTCTTTGATTGACAGCTGCACAGGATGAGCTAACGTTAGCTTGCTTTGCTCGTGTTTATAATAATAACATGATAATAACTTTCTACGTAGTATGTTTGCCGTAGTTACACAAAACAAGCAACAACTAAGCCAAATGATGTTTCAGATATTTTAATCATTTTACATTACCTGAGTCTCTGGAAAACTGTGCTGAAAATAAATCCTCCTGACGAAAGTGCTGGCTGCATATTTAAATTTTCGAGTAGTGGTGTGTCAACTGGGTCGCGTTGAGGTAAACGATAAAAACTCCCTGTGGCCTGAATTTGTGTCCTTACATCCACATACTGCACAGGTCCTAGTCCTCTTTTATCGAGGGTTTTGGTGATTTCCCCTTCAGAGACGGTAAAAGCATAGTTACTCTTTGGTTGAGTTCGCTAACTTCAAGTTGACTTGAGTTGATTTGAGAGCAGGTTGAGCGGTAAAAGAAGCTATTAGGTTTGTTCAACTTCATGCGGCGCCGCAATAATAGACAGCTGGATGACGTCAAAGTACTGCGAGAGCAATTCGCATGAAGTAGAGAAAGCCTGAAGGCTGCATCGATCATTGGTCAGTGGGTGGAGCTAAGGACTCAGTTTCGCGCTGTGCATTTTGGTTAATTGAGTCCATCAAAGACCGTTACGAAAATTCGCTTGAACACACTATCAATCAAATTTATCGAAACTGTGCAAATTTCTTATGTAAAATGCAAAATGGAAATAAATTACCCCTGATAACAGGCTGAAATGTCTAGGGTTCAATTCCGCTATAAGGTTCACATTTAATACTAATAAGATGCATCATGCACCTGAACATCAGTCTGTGATAAAAGCTGTAATGCAGAGCTGTCAAACTAATGGATTTCTTTAGTCACGGTATTGACTTTCATAGTTTTGATCAATTTACTATTATAGTTATATGTGGAAAAATATTAATAAATAGCCTAAGTGAAGTAATCTAAATCTGATCAGGCATTACGCTTTTCTCGCCGTCCCGGAGAGCACGGTTCATGGTTGTTTCAGCTACGAAAGACGCCATGGGAGCGCGCTTTAGAAGGAAAAAGCGACTTGACCTGCATTTAACACACGTTTTTAGACGTGACATGAATGACCACGGGATGTTGTTATGTATATCAAAATATCAGAAATGTGTTGGAAAAACAATTTCATCGTTAATGACAAAAAAATACAGGAAAATATATTGATATTGAATTATTATCCAGCCCTACTTTTCTCTAGACACAATGGTTTTTATACTGTACAGACTGTATATTCTTTTCCCTAAACCTAACCAGATTATTTTGTATATTATTTTAGATCTTCAAATAGACATCATTTAGTTTGTTTAATAATCAATTTGGCCGGGCAGTCTTTTACTATCATTATGTGGACATTTGCACGTTGTTGCGGTTACGCAGTGAACTTCCTGTCTGTATTTATTTATGGCTCTGACTAGTGGCTAAACTAATCTCTGAAACAAATACCTTGTCGAAAATAAAATGTTTTAGTTTGCTAAAGACGATGAGCATGGATCCAAGAATTCAAGGACTTGAAGCTCACATTGTATACATTAAGTTTACACAGTAATGTTAGCTCAGTGTATAGTTGATTTAAGTTAGATATAATATATGAAGAACAAAGGTCATTTACTTTTCTTGTTATCAGAAATAAACTTCTGTTGTTATTCTACATATGTGGTTTAAGTCTACCGGAAGTTGCGTTTGGTCCACAAAAGCTGTTTGTTTATGTTTTTACTGCTGAAACTGTCTATGAAACCTCTGATCACCAATGCTTGATAGTTGTGTTTTGTGGATAAGATTTATTTGTAGGCGACTAAAACCTGCAACGTCAAATATGACTCTGCATGAACAGATGTTGTGATGTCTCTTGTACTTACTGATTAAAGAGAGAGAGGTTTAATTTGAATGGCTGTGTCTGTCTGCACACCTGGAAGAGCTGGACTCAGGCCAGCGGAAACAACAGGAAGTAAGACAAAAAAAAGCAGATGAATTAAGAAGAGCTGAATGACAGATAGAGAGCATTGTGCTAGTGTCGCTCACATAGTGTAGAGAGAGAGAGAGAGAGAGAGAGAGAGAGAGAGAGAGAGAGAGAGAGAGAGAGAGAGAGAGAGAGAGAGAGAGAGAGAGAGAGAGAGAGAGAGAGAGAGAGAGGAGAGAGAGAGAGAGAGAGAGAGAGGAGAGAGAGAGAGAGAGAGAGAGAGAGAGAGAGAGAGAGAGAGAGAGAGAGAGAGAGAGAGAGAGAGAGAGAGTCTTGCTTCATCAGGTGGCAGTAAATGACTGATAGGTCCTTCATGTCTTGTTCTTTTGTAAAGCTGTCATACCTGTGAAATAGCAGGGTTTTGTTAAGTGGAACAGAAGATGTTTGTTATTGGCTTAGATTACGGATTCCAGCTTTACTCGGTTAAGCTTGGTCAGATATCTGATATAGCCGGTTTCATACCAATATGTGATGTAATACAGTTTAAAGACATCAAGCGAGGCACGAATTGTGTAACTTTAAATGAACCCCAACGCTGTGTTTGTTAATTCACTTGCATGAGAAATACACAATGTGTTGTGTGTTTGTGGGACTATAAGTGTTGTGGACAGTAGAAGAATGTGGACAGTCATGTATGTGTTTGTTAGGCATGTCAAACATCTTCAGCTCGACATTCAGGGTCTCTTGTGTACTGTAACCACCAGATTATCATAAGATAAACACATTTTTGTGCAGCTGTTTCTGTCTGTCAAATCTCCAGTTGTGAGGGATTTTGGTTCTCAGTATTGTAGTTCTGGGCTGGGATGCTTTATCTGATTAGTCGATTAGTAAAAAGAAACAAAAATCGATTATTTTCATAACCGATTATTTGAGTGATTAATCGATTATGAAAATAATCGTTATTTGCAGCCCTACTAAACATATCCTCTAAATGACCCATTTAGTTGTGAAAACAATAAAAAGTTGTTTTTTTAATAATTAGCATAACACAGTAATGTTTTCTTGACTTTTTTTAAATACTAAGATTATACAGATATTTAAGTATGCAATAACGTACAAGTGGCTTTGCTGTATGGTGAATAAGTCACAGCTATAGGGCATTATGTTTCGAAGATCAGTCAATGCAAGTTTAATAGATCTGATTGGCTGTCATTGGTTTATCGTTCATCAATTGGGGAAAAAAATTTTGCTCGGAAAGTGATCCCAACGATATCGTTTGTTGTATCTTTATCATTATAGTTGTGGTGTTTTTTAACTATATTTTTCACTATAGACCCTGACCGAGTAACAGAATGTTCTATATGTTCACATGCTGTGATGCACAAAATCATTAAGTAGGCCTACAGCAGTCATTATCATAAATAAAGCACAGCTATTGATCAATCAGAATCAAGGACGGGGACTAACTGTTTTATAATGAACATTATATAATAACATTTCTCTCTCTTTCTTTCTCTCCAGGTGGAATGTCGTAAGTCCAACGTGTGAGTCGTGTGTTGGTGGTGCTGATGGGATCTGGTGCCCCATCATGAGTTGCCATGATGCCGGAGGGCGGCGCCGTTATGAAGACTCAGAGTTTACCCTGCGCATTTACCCCGGAGCACTGTCCGATGGCACCATCTATTGCCCCATCGCCGCTCGAAAGGTCACCTCAGCAGCGGAGGTCATCGAGCAGGTCATCGATCGACTGCAGTTGGACCGCACCCGGCTCTACGTGTTAGCGGAAGTCAAGGAGTTCGGAGGGGAGGAATGGATCTTGAACCCAAACGACTGTCCGGTACAGCGCATGATGCTGTGGCCGCGCATGGCTCTGGAGAACCGTCTGGGTGGGGACGATTACCGCTTCCTCCTGCGGGAGAAGAACGTGGATGGATCGATCCACTACGGAAGCATTCAGATGTGGCTGCGGGTGACGGAGGAGAGGAGGAGGATGATCGAGCGCGGCCTCCTCCCTCAGCCGCGTGCCGGGCAGTACGTGGCCGACCTCTGCGCCCTCCCGGACTTAAACGAGCGAACGTTGCTGGAGAACCTCCGCGGGCGCTTCAGACAGGAGAAGATCTACACCTACGTGGGGGAAATTCTAATCGTCGTCAATCCTTTCAAATTCCTGCCCATCTACAATCCCAAATACGTCAAAATGTACGATAATCACCAGTTGGGAAAGCTGGAGCCGCACATTTACGCGGTGGCGGACGTGGCGTATCACACCATGCTTCAGAGGAAGAAGAACCAGTGTATCGTCATCTCTGGAGAGAGCGGATCGGGGAAGACCCAGAGCACAAACTTTCTGATTCATCACCTGACGGCGCTCAGTCAAAAGGGTTTCGCTAGTGGTGTCGAGCAGATTATACTTGGAGCTGGACCGGTTCTGGAGGTAAAGCTGGTTTATTTTAATCAAAAGTTAAACCTGATGTGTGTATTGACAAGGGCTTGTGTCATTCAAAGTCTGGAAATGTATTCTTTGAGTTTAAACTAGTGATACACCCATATACTTCGGTGACCGATATATCGGCTAGAGTTCGACTGATTCATTGGATTTGCCGATTAATCGCAAAATATCAAAAATTCCGACATGGTTTTTTCTGGTTCTGCATGCTCGGCCAAAATTAAAAATGCGCTCTGTAAAAAAGTTTATTTTATTTTTTTATTTTTTTATTTTTGATATTGTAATAAAGATGCATTATATTACTCATACTCAATAATTCATACTATTTTCAGCAAATACTGTACATTTGTACACTATTTCATGCTATACTGTTTATATTTTTATTGTTCTTTGGTGTGTTACTTTGGTTTAGTATTATTTTAACTGGCTTACTTTAAGGTTTGTTGATAGTTAATATATATAAATATTTTCTTACCTAAAATTACAAATTATTTTGTCAAATCGGTATTCTAATGTTGTAATAAACTTTGTTGTGTTATGTTTTAGCTCAGTGAATGAGTTATGTGTTGTGTTTGAAATCAGTAAATGGTCAAAAACTATCGGTTAATATATCGGTTATCAGCAGATAGTGACCACCTTAGTTATCAGCCAAATCCAATATCGGTTGACCACTAATATCGGCTGATATGTGGGATTTTTTTTAATCATTAGCTGATAAATCTTTATTTTTCTTAAATTATTTGTTTTTAATATAAAGACACTCATGTAAAGCCATGTGTGAAATGATTGATCATAATTCACTTTTCATGTAAAACATTTGTGTTATATCTAGGGCTGCAACAACTAATTGATAAAAATCGATAATGACATTTGTTGTAAACTTGTTAATAATGAAGTATGTTGATTTTTATAAAGCTGAAGATTAAAATGGGTTTCTTAATCCATGGCAAAATTTCCTCAGCACATCCCTGAAGAGTTGATTCTTTTTTTTACATTTAAAGATGTTTTACTATTTAATAGCTGCATACACTTTTTTTATTTAAGGCTTAAAATATCATAAAGATTATATTAGTTCATCTCTGTAGTAGTGTCTGGCATTTGCGGTTTTAAAAGTATGTAAAAGTGCCTTATTTAGCTATAATAAGTGAAAAGTTTATATTTATGTTTTTACCCGATTAATCGGAAAATAATCGGGCGATTAATCGATTAACCACAAGTTGCAACCCTAGTTATATTGCTTGTTCAATATTAAAACCTATATCGGTCGAATACTATTTGAAATGACATGAGGTTGAGCAAATAATGACAGATTTTTATTTAGTCAGTAGATGAACTGGTGATATACACCAAAGGGCTGTAAAGAAGCTGTGCATCTGTCTGAATAAATCACCTGCAGTGTCCCGGACAGAGACTGTATGTGCTCGTCTTACTCTGAAATTCAACACTGATTTTTGGTTTTCTTGGCTTGAGTCTCTTTAGCCCTGAGGATGATAATGATACTGTATTATCTGTCACTCAATTATTATGAAAACTGACACTAACAAAACCTTCGCTCATGTATGTGTGCAGACCTCAGGTTAGTGAATGAAGGGTCACCGTTAGCTCCAGGTGTTGCCATCCAAAACTGCTGGTTAATTCTGAAGTGTTGACTGGAAAAAAAGGTTTTTAGTTTTTCAACGAGCAGAATTCTCAGCACACTCATGTTAGGGTTTGTTATGGTTCATGGCTGTTTTGTTCAGTGTTGTGATTGGTTGTTCAGATCAGGCTTTTCTGGCTTGATTCGATGGGAATTTCTCAGTTTCAGCTGGAGTGTATTTTCTGGCTGAAGCTCTGTTCCTACTGTGGACATATTTGGGCCGTTTCTGTGAATGTGTTTAATCAAATCTGGATACTTTAACCAATGACGTCATTCTTGCTTGGAAAGACATAAACTTGAGGAAATGCTGTTGTGTGGTAAATAGGTTGTTATTTCAGATCTCAGATGGGCAGCGTGTTGATTTGAACGTGGAAATAGAAACATTTGTTCTTTGTGAAGCTATGACAACTATGTCTTCACACAGATGGGAACCCTTTTGTTTGTGTTTATGATCTCACACTGTATAATCTTTTTGTCTTTGTAATGTCTTTCAGATCCAAATAAAAGCAATCATGTGTGTGTTTGTTTTACACATACCAGCAAGACAAAGTATCTCTGAATCTTCTTGTAGCGGATGATATCTATCAGACATGCATGCCGCTGTGACACTTTCAGATTTAACACAGATACAAATTTACCTTAACCTTTACAAGTTAACTTTATTTATTAAAGGTGCCAAAGAATGCATGTAAATAATCTCTTAAATAGTTCTCTAGTATCTACACAGAAGGTTTGTGGCTTTATCAAGTCCAGAAATAATCCAGAGATGGCTTTACATGTTCATTTACAACCCTAGGATTTGTCTTTAGAATGAAATGGTCTATTATTACTTTATTTGAAAGGGTCATGAATAATAATGTTGAGCTCTGCTCTGATTGGCTGTTTCTCCTTCAGTAGCTCTGTGTGTGTGTAAACAGATCTTATGTTTGAGTCTGTATCAGATTTTGAGGAATAATTAATTGTTTGGAGATTGTTAATGGACGTTTCTGAGTGGTAAGTTTGTGTTTTTTTCAGTATGGACCTGCAAAACGTAACTGTAACGTCAATGGTAGAACTTCAGTCTAAACGCTAGCATATAGCATTAACTAGCATATAGCATTAACTAGCATATAGCATAACTAGCATATAGCGCTAACTCAGCAGTCACAACTTTGTTTTTAGCATTGTAACAACAATGTAATTAATGTGTCATTTAATGTTGGGGCAGACATCTGGACTGTAACGTTCATGATATGTCACTATCATGAACACAACTCTTATTATTCATCTATGCCTTCATAAATACAGTTTTACATTCTATGGTACCTTTAAAGGTGCAGTGTGTGATTTTTAGAAGGATCTCTTGACAGAAATGCCAAATAATATACAAAACTATATTATCAGTGGTGTATAAAGACCTTTCATAATGAACCGTTATGTGTTTATTGCCTTAGAATGAGACGTTTTATCTACATACACAGAGGGTCCCCTTACATGGAAGCCGCCATTTTGTGCAGCCATGTTTCTACAGAAGTCCTTAACGGACAAACTTTTTCACTAAGTTGTCTCCACAATGACATGTTTGTCCGGTGGCGGCTACCGTAGCTTTTCAAAAGCAAGGGGTGAGCAGTGGACTGAGCCGTTGGTTGCAATTCGCAACCTCACCACTAGATGCCGCAAAAATTTACACACTGCACCTTTAAAGTGACATGGGTCAAAAACAATAGAAAAAATCCTCAGTGTTGAGTCGTGCGTTGCTGTAGTTTCTGTTAAAATACTGTTAGTATTGATCATTTATCATACCAGATGAATTATCATTAGCAGCAGTGATATTTTGGCAGAATCCATGCAATTAATAATGCACTTAATTAACTTATTACTAGTACTCTGAAGATGTTTGTTGTTGTGTTGTCCTGTAGATTCAGTAGTGAAGCTGTAGGAATATTAAGCATCATTCAGTGTCGATCTGTGATGTTCCTCACATCAGAGCTCAGAGAAGTAAACTGATGCAGGATCAGAGAGTCACGTACTTCAGCAGCAAATCTTCCCATCACTGTTTATCAGTCTACTTTAAACATGGTTAACTTGGCTATAGAAAGCAATATTTGCAGAGAATATTGTTGTACTTTAATGTGTTTGATAGATTATATTGCATTAGAGAAGTTGTTTTTCCCTTGCATATATTTTCTTAACTTCTAGAATGCCGCGAGGCTTTTATATGTTTATATTATATGTAGGATAATATCTGAATCAAATATTTTAAAGTTGTTTTCTTATGACATCACAGCTCTTTAGTCTGACCCTGTTGAGTCTGGAGGTCTCTTGACATGAGACACATGGGGGTCTGCAGCAGTCGTTCTCTTTGTGTCTCTTCTTTGTGTTTGTTAGGGGCCGTGTGGTCCCTCTGGGACTCGACAGATGGTTTAAATCCAGATGTCATTCTATTATCTGAGCCCTAAGGGACGATTCTGGATCTTCAGATAATGCTTTCCTTCAGGTAGTGTTTTAAAGGATGCAAAACAAGAAAACTAGTTAGTAGTTGTGACCTGCACTAAAATGATATTAATCATACATCTTTAAAAAATAAAAGTCCTTTAAAAGTTCTTGACAGCGATGAAATAGAAGAATCATTTTTGGTTCCTCAAGAGTCATTTGGTTAACGGTTCTTTCTTACCTTTATAATCTGAAAAAAACATTTTTACTACAAAATATAAAACACTTCAGTCAGAAATGGTTCTTTTATGGTACATTTATTTTTAAGGGTGTAGGAGACATCATAAATGACATCTCTTTAATATCTTCGTAGTCTTTTGAAGTTCTCAGTGGATGTTGTCATCTCCGGTCATCTCAAGTCACGCTGTGTTAAGCTCAAAGCAATGTAGTGTTGATGTGTTTGGAGGCTCATCCTGACAGCTGATGGACTGAAATGTGCAGTATAAGACATTTAAAAGATTGTGAAAGCCTTGAACGTACCAAACACAATGTCATGTGTCACGTTTAATAAAACATTCATTCATCCATCGCACTTTATTACACAGCTGTGTTTGCATTGAGGATATTCTGTCCATCGTGCTTCTACAATGATGGGTACGTACGCCTGTGATGCCAAGCTTGTTTTTCAGACAGAGCTCATATTAAACATTTAAAATAGCTTTCATTTCAGTCCTGGAGAGATTTTCTTTCTTTCCTTTACTCATCAAATGTTTAGATGGAGGTGAGATTATTAAAAGTGTGAAGATGATGTTGTGTTGTATGATACGTTGATGTTATTCAGAGTAACATCTGTGAAGTGAATCACACCCACCCGTCTCTCTCTCTCTTTCTCTGTACACTGTGTACTGAATGAATGTTTGGCGGGAGTGAATGGATAAAGCTCCCCTTCCTTATAGTTCAGCTGGAGTTTGTCTGGACCGACAGGAAACTCAAATCTGCAGGACTTCCTGTCTGTATTCAACCTGCTGTTAGAAACATCTGAAACAAGAATGACAAAGAGCAAATAATTACGTTTTTTAAGTTAAAGAGAAAATTCATTTAGTAATGTAGGAGGTAATGTAGGATTGCAATTATTGGTTTGGATTGGTTGGGTAAAACTGTGATGTGATTTTATTGGATGATATTATTTAATTTCATTGCAACACAAGATTATTTATCTTGATAATAATGAGGACTGATGAATTCTAAAGACAAGCAACCTTTTTAAAGTAAAATAATTTACATTTATGTTCATTTTTTGGAGAATCATTTATTGGATTACAGATTAATTTTATAACAGACAATGTTTTGTTTTCCCTCCCATGTCGATGTAAAATCCACAGGGAGTTAATTTCATGCTTAACCTTCACATAATTAGTTATATTACATTATACAATGGGCTTGTTGAATGCTGCATTCTGATTGGCTGAGAACTGTTCCATGGGTGTTGATTATTTTTCAATAAACGCACACCTGACCTGTCAAATGTCTTAAAAATAGACACCAGAGCAATGTCAGTAACAACCGTGGTATAAGAGGAATAATTGAATATGGGTCGTTGAATTATTTACGTGTTGCGTCATGCCGCATTACCACCTTGGTGTGCATTATTTTCTTATAATTCAATGGCCTGTCATCAATTATTCCTTACTTAATGCATTTGATAGATGCTTTCATCAAAAGCAACTTACTGTACGTTCACACCAGACGCTAATTAAGTGAATGTTTTGCGTAGTTGGACACTTGAACATTTTGCGCTAACTCGCTTCATTTGTGCATGAAATTCAAACCATTCATGTGTGTATATATAACTCAAATTGAGGAAAGAGCATTTTTTACAACTTCCCAGATTGTCCAACCTCCTTCGTCACTCAAGATTCTTTTTATTCCTGTTTCTATAAAAGTATGAAGATGTGTCATACAGCTCCGGGTGCCAACATACAGTGATGATGATTTTGTCCTTCATTGTCGTTTCGTATTTTTGCCTGTGCTCGCTACGTCATAATCAAGTCACTACTCCGGATTCACGCAAAATGCTCCACCGGTTGTCTGTCGTGTCTTTGAATTGACTTAACATGTTAATCAGTTGCACTTAGTGCTTAATTCGCGTTTGATGTGAAAGCACTATTTCAAGATAAATTTTTTTAAAAGTAATTTCGCAGTGTGAAGCGCGTCCGCGTTATTCTCTGAGATGCACTTGTAGGGATGCAGCGATTAACCGGTTTCACTATTAACCGCGCTTTAAAATGTCACGGTTAAGTAACCGTAAAGCCTTCGCTACACCGCGTGTTTATGTTTCACGCACGCACAAACCAGATCCACGAACCACCAAGAGGCGCATGCGTCATGATGCATTGTATGACAAAGCTCCGCGTTCAAAAGAATATGTGCGCGTGATGCGTCTCTTGGGTGTTCGTGCATCTGGATTGTGCATTGTATGACAAAGCTCCGCGTTCAAAAGAATATGTGCGCGTGACGCGTCTCTTGGGTGTTCGTGCATCTGGATTGTGCATTGTATGACAAAGCTCCGCGTTCAAAAGAATATGTGCGCGTGACGCGTCTCTTGGTTGTTCGTGCATCTGGTTTGTGTGTGCGTGTGCGTGGATGTGTGCGCGCACCTGCATCTGTACGTGAAAGAGCCACACTCCAATCGGTCTACTCTGTACAGCATTAAAAACCTCCTGCTCGCGGATCAAACCCGGGCGGGGCTCCTGGTGGTCTGACTGCATTTCATTACGTTGAATTATTTTAACACGTTAATGATTAATTAATGAATAGCATTATTTAACACGTTAATCTTGCCACCCCTAATATTTATATTTGACTTTTGTGTAATATTAAGCTTCACCTGTCAAAATGACTTGCAGTACCTGGTTCAGGATGACCCTGTGTAATTATTCATTTTGAGAGGCTCTTATCATTTTTACTTCATATATTTTACTTCAATACTTCAAACAAACCAAAATAATATAACTTTATTCAGTCCAAATGTAAAGTTACATTTATTCAAAAGATCATTAAAATGAATAGCCTACAGGTTTCAAAGGCACCTATACGGTTTAACTCAAAGCCAGCCAAGTTATTATTATTATCATTTGTCCAAGAATTGTAGAGAAAATACACAAACTGAAAATACAGAAAAAATTAGCAATTGTTCAAAAATTTATTCATGTGATTTTATACATTAATGTTGTAAAATAAATGAATCCTTAATAACCGTAATAACCGTACAACCGTGATTATTTATCAGACTATAACCGTACCATCAAAATCTATAATCGCTGCATCCCTATGCACTTGACAGCCTTTTATGCAGCGAATATATATATATATTTTTTGAACTACCTATTTAGGCGGTAGGGTTTCCCAGCTTAGGCGGGCCGCCCGAACTGCAAAGTGAAACCCTGAGTATGTATGCTCTCTGATTTTGAACCCATGACCTTTTGCTTTGTTAACGTAATGCTCTACCACTGTAATTTACAGGAGAATTTTAAGACTCTGTGTTCTAAAGAGCAGTTCACCAAAAAATGACATTTTGAGTGATTTCCCACATGCAGGAGATGGTGGTTATGCTCGACAAATGTGACCGTTGGTGGTTTCATGTTGCGTTTACCTTTTCCATCAGGTCACGCTGGGGTCTGTTTGTTTGCGTCAGGGTAATTTCTGCCTGTTGAAATGTGTCATACACTTTCGCAACACACAGCTACATACAGACGCAAACCTGCATACACATGTGGTGAAGTTATGGTTCTCTTCACTTCAGACCGCTGTATCTGTCGAGACCTTTAGGGTCGTATGGAGTCACGCTGTATTTTGTTTCATGCTCAACCCAACAACATCTTCCTCAGATGTTTGTTAAACCTGCATGATAAGAGATTTATTATTTGATGTTTTGTATAGACGTGTATCAGCTGGCCGGTGTTTTGTATTCTGTCTGTATTTCGTCACTATTGACTGTTACACTGAAGAGATGTTTGGTGCATGCAGAAGTTAAACATTTAACAAAAGCACTTCCTAGATGTCTAAATGCTATTAAAAACAATCTTATCTCCTCTTCCCTTATTTTCACCACTTCACTGCTTTTTTAACTTTTACTTCATCATCTCTTCTGCTTTTAAATCTTACATTGTGTGGCCCTATAATGCTGTTGGCTCTTGTTGTTCCTTATTTGGGAATTGTTTTGGATTCAAAAGTGTTTGCTAAATAATTAAATATAGGGCTGCATAACAATTAATCATTTGCAGAATAAAAGTTTTGTTTACATCATATATTTGTGTGTATCATAATTATGCATATATAAATACACACACACACACATATGCATGTATAATTGTATGAAAAATTAAGTATTTATACATCAAATAAATTATATATAAATATAAAAATGTATATAAACATGTAAATATTTCTTAGATATGCATGCATGTTTATGATATGCATTATTATACACACACAAATATGATGTTAACAAAAACTTTTATTCTGCAAATGATTAGTTATTTAGCCCCAAGTATAAGTTAAGCTGGTACACCAAAGCTCCAAAAATATCAGATATTGTCTGATGAATAGCCTGTGTTCTTAATGGCATACGCTTACGTTTTTTTATTTTATTTTATTTTTTATAAATCTTTGATATTTTTGGAGCTTTGCTGTGCCTACTTTACAGTACTTTTCTATGATTTATGAGGTTGATGTGCGTGCTTTTATTTTTTTTGTAAATGATAAAATGTAAAATTCTGCATGATGGGATGGAGGGCTGAATAGAAACTGATGAGATTTGTGTGGTGTGGACAGATGAAGGTGTTGAGACCTCTGGATAGGTTTTCAATAAATCTCCAAAGGCAAACATTCAGTCTTTCTTTTCTCTTTTGTCTTTCTTCACTTTGTCTTAAGGGAATCTAAGCGTGTGTGATTGAGTTTCATCCGCAGAGCTGCGCAAATGACATCAGAATTTATGATGATTGTACAAATTGCTGCAATTGAGTATCAGTGACCACATCTGCAGTCTTCACATCATCAGAGACATGTGTGTGTGCGGGCGTTTTTTTGTGTGTGTGTGTGCGTGCATGCGCATGGGTGTGTGTTATATACGCTTGCCTAAATACAGTACAGTATGAAAGAACCTGGTGACATTTAAAAACTCATTTGTCACAAAAGCATTACTCTTGAATTGTACAGTAATCGATATTAAAGGTCATTTATGATGTTTACGTTCACACATTTGTTCAGACGCATCTATCTTCTAGCACTTCGCAGCAAAACTTTTAATCAGTATATTTGTTCCCTGGGATCAAACCCATGACCTTTGGGTTGCTAACACAGAGACACTGTAACATACACTCACCTAAAGGATTATTAGGAACACCATACTAATACTGTGTTTGTGACATGGTGCATTATCTTGCTGGTAGGAAAGTCATTAGAGATGGCTACATGGTGGTCAAAAAGAGATGGACATGGTCAGAAACAATGCTCAGGTAGGCCGTGGCATTTAGATGATGCCCAATTGGCACTAAGGGGCCTAAAGTGTGCCAAGAAAACATCCCCCACATCATTACACAATTGCATTAATAAGAAATTGAACAGGTGTTCCTAATAATCCGTTAGGTGAGTGTACTTTAGATGTTGAAAATGTTTACATGCAATTATAGCAGTTTTAGCATCAAAAAGTGATTTTGTCAGTGACCCAGATTATAAACAATGTCATTTTCCTTGTTTATAAAGAAACACAATGGTTGATATGTACAGTAGTTTCATTTGATGTTCATGAGAGCTGATAAATAATGTCTGTCGCCGGTCTAAAGCCATAAATGTTTCCTTGCTGTTTCGTCCTCTTTCTTTGATTTATACTTTATTTCTGACATGAACCCTGCGTGTTTATACTTGAGTTCAATGCTCTGAACGCTGAATGATTAAATGTTATATTCACGTCAGATTCCAGAACAAACACGTATAATTATCCAAGAGACAGAAATAATAAAGTCATTTCCCATGATCCTTAAACATCTCGGTTCATTGGCCGTGTTTTGGTTTGTGGTTCTTCTAACTAACATCATTTAAATGAGATTTAATGGGATTGGATGACAGGATCTGTCAGTCACATTTGTTTTAAAGAGGCTGCTTTGTGTTTTAGTGGTTTAGATTCTTAATAGAATGTCAATAATATAAATACAAAATTAGGATGTATAAATTGACCTTATTTTAATACACATTTCCAGATCTTATGGTGTACGGCTCATCAGTTTACGTTACTATAAAGAAAAAGCTGTCTGTCTTTGCTTTTTACCAAAATCTGTTGCTTCATCTTTAAAGCTTTAATGATAAATGTCTTAACCAAACGTTAACCAACGCAGTTCCCAATGGATTAAATCCTCAAATCCTGCCCTACATATTTTCATCCTGTTAAATATCTTGTTTCATTCTGAAATACATTTGGTTACAGTAGGAAATGGCCGGGTTTGGATAGCAAGCTTAAAGCGTCTATTTATACAAAATTGCTGTGACTTTAATAAAGTGTAAGCCTGGATTGTGCAGTAAATGTCAGTTTGAGCCCGAGGCAAAAAATGCAAAGCTTTAGTGAGCATACATGTGTGCACCTGTGTGTTTGCATATTAGATATGTTTGTGTGTGTTGACCTATATAATATGCATTGTGTACCCTGACTGAATGTGTGCGTCTGTTTAATCTTTGATGTGTAGATGTTGTATTTACAGTCAGTCCAGTTCTTGTTTATTCAAGCAGACAGCATTGAAGAGATGAATGTGTGATCCTGTACTGGTTGTGAGCATCGTGTCAGCAGGGCAAAAGGTTGTGTGAGTCAGGTGTGTGTGTGTGTGTGTGAGTCAGGTGTGTGTTTGTGTGTGTTTCTTTCTCATGCGTTCAGGTTGCAGGTGATGTCTATGATGCACAGGTGTGTTTTGAGACTCTTAACCTCTGACCAATCAGAGCACAGCGCTGGGTCGCCCATTATAAAGTAAAGTGTCGAGCGTGTTTCTGCAGGCAGACTGATACTATTTAAAGCTTTTCATTCACTCCACATTTCCACCTGTTTCCTGTTTTGAGTTGTATTTCCTTTCATTAATGGGTCAAACTTGCTGTTTTCATCAGGGGGAAAAAAACAACCATTACCAGTTGTTTGCTTAGCATCACTTAACAGTAAAACTAATATAGTTTCAGTTGATTATTTTGATTGGAATCTCTTATTTAATTTCTGGTGTGTGCGTGTGTGTGTGTGTGTGTGTGTGTGTGTGATGGCGCTTTGAACTGGTTAACCCTTGAAGTGTTTGTGTGTTTAACAGAGAAGCAGATACTGTGATGTTTGTAGATCTTTGATCTGAATGGGAAACGTTTTAAGTGTCGCCCGTACCCGTCACCTGCATGCTGTTACCTGTCCTCATGACACCTGCTGATGATGCTGTAAAGTTTGTGTTGTGTTCAGAAGATTTTGAGAACTGCAGCACTCATTCAGAACCTCTTCAAAGCTTTCAATAGCACTTTTTTATAAAAAAAACTTCCTCAGATTGACTCAACTTCAGTCTTAACTAGAACCAGACCAGTGCTGAGTTACTGATACACTATCATGAGCCGGTCTCATCTACAGTACAAACAGATGATAAATATTTTAGTAAGAGCTGCCTAACGATTAGTCGCAACATACCATTCATATCAAAATGCTTTTTTGCATAGTTGTGTTTGACACATGAAAACATTTGGGGTAACGTACTGTATGTAACTGTTGTTCTCTGAGAAGGGAATGCGACGCTGCGTCTCCCTTGCCATACTTCCTGCGTCCCTGTAACGCCGTCTTTAGCAATATTTCAGATAGCGATATACTTCCTAGCTCCCACGTCACCCTGTCTTTGTCGTTAAGCTTCACCATTGGTTGAATTTGATATACACATTCAGACGCACCTGGAGGCGTCCCCAAAGTGTCACTGCAGTGACGCAGAGCGAGTTCCCTCAAAAGGGAACTGTAACAATGTATCTTAAAAGGTAACACGATGTAATCTTGCTCTCACTTGAAATCTGTCCCCACATTTAGTCCTTGAATTTGAGGGTATTGGACCTGGAAAGTCCTTAAAGGTCCTTGAATTTGAAGTTAATTAAGGTGTGGGAACCCTGTATATATTTGTTGATGTACTTTGTAAAATAATTATGTAAACTAAAACTTTTATTCCGCAAACGAAAGTCGTGACTAATAATTAGGCAGCGCTAATTTTAGTCTTTTGTATCATTGTAATATGAATGTATTTACAGCACAAAGATCATGGGTTTGATTCCCAATAAACACACATACTAATAAAATGCATAAACTGAATGAGCTGACTGAAGTCTCTTTGGATAAATGCATATTATTTTTAGTATCTTGTAGTCTTATATAAATGATGATATGAAACAAACATGTTTTAATGTATCTTATAAAATACATATAACACTTAGCTTATCTGTTATTATTCATGTTGACTTGTTCCTGTGACCTATTTTCTAGTGTTTTATTTTTGTGCTGATCTGAGGTCTGTTTAGTGACCAATAATCTTTATAAAGGTTATTTATGTAAACAGTGAAAGCTCTGCTGATTCTCACTGCTTATATTCACAGACGCAGATTGAAAGTTTAGTTATAGTCGCATTTCATTGGTTTTGTTTTTTTTATTTAAATATTCAGCTAACAGGATTAATATTATCTGTACTGCCTCTAAATATGTAAACTTTCCCAACTATGTGTACTAAATCATATTCAGAATAAGAATAAGTATGACCCAAATCATGGTATGTTAAAATGATATCCTTAAAATATGCAACGGTTGAAGTTCAGATCCATGTACATGTGTCATATCTTTTTGGTGTTAATATGTGTGTTACTGTAGCATTTGTGTGTGTGTGTGTGTGTGTGTGTTTGTGTGTGACAGAATTACAGGTAAAGTATGAACATACCTACTTTAGTAAGAGTCAGTAATGTAATGTATGTCAGTGTGGTCCAAACACCTCCAGTTCTGGTAACGTCTCCCAGCGGGGCTCCAGAAGGTTCTTAAAAGTTCACAGTCCTGTTTTACTTTGTGTTCACACATTTTTTGTCATTAATCAAACACACACACACGCACACACACACACACACACACACACACACACACACACACACACACACACACACACACACACACACTGGTTTCCATGTTTTGTGGGGACATTCCATAGACATAATGTAATTTATACCACACAAACTGTATATTCTATTCCCCTTACCTGCCCCATTCCCTAACCCCAACCATCACACAAAACTTTCTGATACTTCACACTCTCAATAAACATCATTCTGTTTGATTTATAAGCATGTTTCCTCATGGGGACATCAAAATGTCCCCACAAGGTCACAAAAACACTGGTATTCCTATCTTTATGGGGACAATTGGTCCCCACAACGTGATAATTACCAGGTACACACACACACACACACACACACACACACACACACACACACACACACACACACACACACACACACACACACACACACACACACACACACACACACACACACACACACACACACACACTTGACTTCATGTGGTGCAGTGCTGGTGTTTATTTAACAGATTTGACCTCCTGTGCGGTCAGCACCTCTGCGTGTGGCTCTGAAACATTATTTTATTTAATTTAAAGGAACTTTATTGGCATGATTGTGTGTTTTGTTTATATTGCAAGCACACAATTATGTTTACGATAGTGTTTAAAACCATCGCTCATGGAACTACTCTGGGGGGCGGGGCTGATGATGTCATAACGAAGGCACCTTTAAAATCTAATTTGGCACATGGGACGTTTTTTGTTTCAACACTGTAAACTGTGAATCATGTTGAACCCTGTGGAGAAAATCTCCAGTTTGCTGCTATCTTAGATTTGTAGTTTTTGTCAGAGCGGCGTGTCGACGGAGACGTGTGTGGTGCGCAGTGTAATGTTAAGTGTTTTACCAGGAACGACCTGCAGTTTCACATCATAAAGTTGGAATTGAAATGAGTCGTGCTGCTGGTTCTGTGTTTTTTAATAAAGTACCAGAATATAGAAATTATTATTTGCATAAAGAAAAGACTAATTTTTGCACCATTAAAGGAACAATATGTAAGAAATTTATATCAATTAATCATTAAATAGCCCTGAAATGTCACTAGACATTAAGAAATCATTTTCATTTCAAATACTTATATCACTCACAACAGTGGTCCGGCCAGGATATTGTCATTTAAAAAGTGGAGTTGCAGCCCTCAACTGTTGTTTATGTTGTCGTTTGGTATATTGGCCACCAGCTGTGTGATTGCAGTACCAGTTTTAGCCACACGTTTTGTGATTGCAATACCAGTTTTGGCCACAATCCTACATACTGTTCCTTTAAGATTATTTTTGTATTATTTTATTTTTATTGTAAAATGCATTAAATGCATTTCTCATTCATATGGAGAATTCATTTTTAACATTTTTATTTTATTTTAAATTATTTACATTTTAATATTAGAATTATAGTATTTATGGCCAGATTTACTAACAGCAGTGCAAACCATCAATAATAATAAATGCATATGCATTTATAGGAGTTTACCTTTCAGATGCTAAATTTATGAGGAGATTATTTAAATGATTTACGTAACACGATTTACTAATGGTGGCACTTGTGATATGACTGGTATTTGTGCCGTTATTTAACGCCGACAAAAAGCATTTCTTAAATCATTTTGTCCTTGAAATAACTGCAATTGTTGCCGATAGAATGAGGCATCACAGAGATCAGAGAGTGTGTGGTACAAAGCAGAGGATTTTTTAATGTATCAGTTTATTTGGAATGCCAGAGGAACATGGTATTCAAAAATATTGTTTGCCAAGCCATGCTATTTTTTATTTGCTGGAGGAAATAAAAGAGGAGTCACTAGGAAATGTCACACAATAGCAGGTGTTTCAAAACTTCTTGTAAACCTTCATCTTTTTGTCCTCCGGTTCTTTTCAGTGTCCTATGGCTTCATTAGCTGTGATGTCTGTGGTGCTGAACTCAAGCACATCAGGTGATAGTAGATCACCTGCACCTCATCAGCTCGGCTTATTTTCAACCCTGAACTAGTTTGGCCTGCTCATAAGTAGATTGTGTCGGTCATTATGGAAATCAGCTGATGTGCCTGTGTTATTTATTTTGTGCCTTTTTAGTAAATAACCCACAGATATTAATCCCTCCCATCTGCGCTCTTTTGGAATTGTGCTCTCACGCAATTTGCCCCCTTTAGTAAATCTGGCCCTTAATATTTTAAAATGTAAAAATTTTAATTTTGATTTGTAATTCTCATAAATTTTTCATTAAATAAATTGCAACAAATGAACTTTTTACATACAGGTATTAGGACCTTTTTGAAGGGTAATGTCCCAGTGACAGCTTTTGTATCATCTATTAGAGTTTAGGGTGAATGGTTGGACATTTCTAGATGTCACATTTGGTTTATTAAATGTGTTTAAATGTTTAATTTATTGTTTTGCTTCTCTATAGTTGTGTCTAAATGTGTTTGTCTGTTTGTCTCCTCAGGCGTTTGGAAATGCTAAAACAGCCCATAATAATAATTCCAGTCGCTTCGGCAAATTTATTCAAGTCAACTATCAGGAGAGCGGCACTGTCAGGGGGTAAGAGCTCATTTCCAAAAACTCTTTGTCTTTGTTCTTTATTGACTTCAATGGCAGCTCCCTTTACAATAATATCCTTATACATCAAACCTTATACACGTGTGTGTAAATATTTTCAGGCTTTAAATTAATTTTTTATGTTTCAGAGCTTATGTTGAAAAGTATCTCTTGGAAAAATCCCGTCTTGTTTACCAAGAGCACAATGAGAGGTACGTCACATGTACTTCAAATGCAGATTTTTAAGGAACGATTATTGGAAAATAAATATTCTCACTCACATGTTGTTTATTTTGTGAAACTCAAAGTAAAAATATTTGATTTAAATTCCAAGTCCAGTTGGGAAAAGACAGCGTAATTATTTCACCTCCTCTTGTGTTGTCGAGTTAAAAACATTGTGAGGCTAAATATAGATGGCATTGTAAAGAGGTCTGATGATTTTTACTCTCTCACACACAGAAACTATCACGTGTTTTATTACCTGTTGGCTGGAGCCAGTGAAGATGAGAGGAAATCATTTCATCTTCTCAAACCTGAAGAATATCATTATCTCAACCAGGTAACATCAACCGTTCACTGTGCTTACTGTAAATGCTTCCAGCTTAAAGAAATCTCTCAGCTTATTCATTTACTCCTCAATGTTTCTGAAATCAAAAGAACAAAGATAAAAAATCCTCTTAGCTCATCTTCCCCGCACAACATGGCCCATAATCCCTGGCAACACAAAAGGCTCAGTGATGCCGATGCTGTTGCTGGGGACTGCTGTTGTCATGGTGACGGTCTTCAGCATCGATGTAGGTGACATCAGAGGGACGGGCCGCTGGTCGTGTGCTGGATGCCCACCAGACCTGAACGTCTCGACAGGACTATGTGTAACCTCATGTTGGATGTCAGTGTATCAGCTCTACATGTGCACATCTGTCATGTGAAAGGGAAACGAGACGAGTATGTCAGTGCTGAATATCTGAGCATGACCCTGATCTTTCTCTGTTTCAGATTTAGAAAGAAATAACATCTTAATGTGTGTCTTTACTAGTCAGGGCTTTAAGGGTGTGTGTGTGTGTGTGTGTGTGTGGCTCCTAACACATCTACCTGCCTTCCAGGTATCAATGAGAATCCATAGACAGCAGCATTGGGGAAATTACAGTGACACTGAGCCGGTCAGTATTGTCTCGGTGTGTTTGTGTAAATCCACATAGAGCTTCGTCCCCGCTGATGTTTGCTTTGTTTGGTTGCTGCACTTTTTGTTTTGTTTAAAGTGAAGTTTTTTCCTCCGTGTGTTTCTCCTGACGTTCTGCCATATTGTGATTAAATACAGAAGTGCAGTGAGCGTCAGTGAGATCCACAGCTCTGGTGTTTGGCTTCAGTGATGATGTGGATTTGTGTGCTGTCTGTATCGCTTGGCTTTGGTTTGCAGAAGGTCACACCTGACCTCAGTTTATACTGTACCTGGATCAGTTAATGGCTGTGTCATAAACCTGACACATTGCTTTCTCAAGCTATAGACAGATAAGAAAATCAAATATCAAATCTAAATGATGAAATGTATGTGGATTTGACTCTTCCTCAATAAAATGAGGTGTTTATAATATTATACATTTATTATACTTTTATAATCTATTTCAAGTTAACTGAACTCTAGATCATATTAACTTTAATCACTTTTGAGTTTAAGTGAGACAGATAACAGTTAGTCTTGGGTGTATTAGGTTTTAGACACAGCCAATTCTTGCTTACACATGCTGAAGTTTTTCCCAAAATGTATTTCTAAAAATGTTGGGTAAGGTAAATAAAATCACCTACAGTATTTGTGACATTGGACCACAAACCAGTCATAAGGGTACATGTTTTTGAAATTCAGATTTATCACCTTAAAGCTGAATAAATGAACTTTCCATTGATTTAGGGTTTGTTAGGATAAGACAATATTTGGCAGGTTTGAATTTGAGGGTGCAAAAAATAATAATATTGAGAAAATCACCTTGAAATTAAGCTAAGATGATAAATGTGAGACATGATAAATAAAGTTTTGGTATATTTATGCAAGGAAATTTACAAAATATCTTCATGGAATATGATCTTTCCCTATATATCCTAATGTTTTTTGGCAAAAAAATCTACAATTTTGACCCTTGGCTATTGCTCCAAATAACTTTGTGACTTATTATTGGTTTTGTGGTCCAGGGTCACATATGCTTATTTTTTTCCAAAACGTATTCATATAAATTTAAGTTCATATGTGCATTATGACTATATTTTATATCTGTGCCTTTTTTAAAGGAAGAATTCATCCAAAGATGAACAGACTAATGAGTTTCCCCTCAGATCCAATGTGGGGGAACTTTTTTTAAATAATGTTTTTAATTTGTGTGTGTATTAAACTCCTAATTTAAGACTGATGAGATGTACACACCAAACGCGAATTCAACGATTTACCCGAGTAGATTACATACAAAGTTATGCAAAGATGAAAATAACACTATTGGGCGGCACGATTGCAGCAAAAAAATGTGCTTTTCTCCTAAAACGCGTCTTCCGCAAGTAAAAAATATTCAACTCGAGCAAAAAATCTGCATGACACGAAGTTAAATCCACTGAGTAATCTAAACGCAATGCTTCACGTTTGGTGTGTATGCAGCATTATGGGGTATACACATCAAATGTAAATTCAACAATTTACGTGAGTAGATTACATACAAATTCAATGCAAAGATGCGAATAGATGCAAACTTGCACTGGGCAATGTGAATGACACACATTGTCTGGCGCGATTGCCACAAAACACAGAATTTGCCTCAAACGCGTTTTTTGGGCAAGTTGAACATATTCAACTCAAGCGAAAAATTCGCCTGATACAAAGTAAAACACTGCCAGTAATCTAGAGAGAGGAATGCAGTGCTTCGTGTTTGGTGTGTATGCAGCGTTATGAGGCATAAGTAGATTAAATACAAAGTCAATGCAAAAACACAAATAGATGGCGGGGCTGCGAATGACGTCAATTGGATGGCATGATTGCCGCGAAACACAAGCAATTCGCCTAAAATGCGTCCTCGTGCAACTTGAATATATTCAACTCGTGCAAAAAATTTGCATGAGACAAAGTTGAATCTCGCTAGTAATCTAGAGCGAGGAACGCGATGCTTCGCGTTTGGTGTGTACGCAGCATTAGTTTTCATTTTAAATTTTAATAGTATGTGTTTTACCATTGGGTCTGAAAATCTGGAGATGTAAGTCATCGGTCAAAACAGATCTGGTTTGGTGCAATTAAATTATGCACATGTACACCAAGAAGTGTTATTAGGAAGAAGAGGAAGATCATGCATGACTTCTGATTGATGTCTTCACTTGTTTAATGCTGTATGTGTGAAGTGTTTTCTTTATTATTGTAATTTATTAACAAGCAGGTTAACTGTAAGCTCATTTACATTTTATTAAAGACACAGTTCACCCCCAAAAATAACACTGGACAAAAACCATGAGAGCGTGTTTATAAATGATGATTTAATTGTCATTGTTGAGTGAACTGACATGAAAAGACATTCATCAGAATCCAGCGCTTTTGGATTTGCACTCTCAGAGAGTTTCTGGCCGTTCGTTAGGTTCATAAAAGCGTTGTTGGCTGTTGTTCACGCAGGATTGTTTCACTGTAGAAGGAGAAGATTTGAAGCATGACTTTGAACGACTTCAGCTGGCCATGGAGATGGTCGGATTCCTGCCGGCCACCAGAAAACAGTGAGTTACTGTAAAGTCCAGATCAAGAGACATTTAGTAGTTTATACTACAGATAAAGATCATCATTAAATATAAATTGTTGCGTTCTTGTCTAGAATCTTTTCGTTGCTGTCTGCGATCCTACACCTGGGGAACATCCGATACAAAAAGAAGACGTACAGAGACGACTCCATTGATATCTGTAATCCTGAAGTGCTTCCTATCGTCTCTGAACTCTTGGAGGTGAGATGATAACTTTACTGTATAAATTAAAACCAGGTGTGACCAGATACATCTCCTCCATATTATTCTTGTGTTTTCGTAAGGTGATAATGCTAAAAATTATATCCTAGTCCTGGTTTACAGTATTTTACATCAGTTTAACAGTTAAGATTTTCTGCTTTTCAGTCCTTCCAGAAAAACGCAGAGATTTTTTGTGATTGTTGCAGGCAAAAATCCTTGATCTTGCGGCACGTTTTCTTAAAAAATGCGATGGAATATGCGGATATTTATGCAATTTTATGTAAAGAAATTGCGGGAACTTGCAAAAACTGTGAGAACTGTTTGAACCTTTTTAAAACTGTTATGTTTACAGATTTGTAACATAAACAAAGTTTTTCTTGCATTGCGACATGAATATGTTTCCCTGGATTGAAATATATGGAAAGCTAAATATATTTTTTATGCTTTGAAATGTATTTTTTAAATATATTTTTTAAAATATACAAAAGTGGCCAAAAAATTTTATTGGTGAAAAATATATTTTTGTAAACATATTCCAACATATTTGTAAACATATTTGGCTATTTTTTTGTATATTTAGAAATATATTTAAAAGCATATTTTTTGCCGCATACACACCGAAAATAAAATGAAGTTTATATGCATTTATAAAAAAACACTTACAATAGGCTGATGATGGCTTTTGGCATCTGATGGTGGTTTATGTGAAAGCCCAGTGGGTCAAGCTGTGTTTATGTTGTACATCATAACATTTATTCATCAGAGTAAAACACAGATTTAATAATCGAGACGCTGTACAGGTCTTATAGCTTCTGTGCAATGAGCTTTATTATCTAAATGAACTGAATTTCTTTCATTAGAAATGTTTTGAATGAGGTCTATGTTTTTTAGGTGAAGGAGGAGATGCTGTTTGAAGCTCTGACCACACGTAAGACAGTGACCGTAGGAGAGAGACTGATCGTACCGTATAAACTATCTGAGGTAAGACTTCAATAACACATCAAGTTTATGTACTGATGCTGAATGATGCGTGATGATGAGAGATCACAGCTTTGTGTGTTTTTAAAGATAATGATTGTTATGTTCACCTGTGAATCCGCTGACATTGGTCTATTAAACGACTCTATAATGCAGGATGTGATTTTGTAACGTTGTCCATTAGCTGATCCCGGATCAGATCTGTCTATTTGATACACACTCTTACAGACAGTAAGCAGGTCGTGTGTCTCTGAATAACCTTCACTAACTGTCAGCTGTACAGTAACACAGTTTGACATCTTCATCATCTTCATCATGGTCAGTCGTCAGGTGTTTTATGTGTTTTGGCTCGTGTGTCTCTTCAGTAAGTGATGATCTTGGCAGCTTCCTTCAGGTTTATGATCACTCACAGTAATTTGTGTCTTGATGCCAAACCTCTATAAATGTCTTTGTTGTGCTGAACACCAATGAAGATATTTTGAAGAACCAAAACTACAAATACTATGGAAGTGAATGGTGCCCCAGATCTGTTTGGTGTTCAGCAGAACAAAGACGTGTTTGAGGATGAGTAAATAATAACAGAATCTCTTTAAATAACCGTGAATATTCACTAAAAATGCACAGATTTAATTCACTTTGCTTTACATTGACCTGATTTAGTCTTTCACACTTCTTTATGTGTTAGTATCACCTGATACCACAAGCTGAAGTACAGTAACACACAGTATTACTGGGAATTTATTGGACACAATGACCACAGTTTCCCCTAAAAACAACATTGAGAAACTCAACCGCACACAAACACAAAGTCTGCTTTTTTACTCTAGCTAAAACACACACTTGGATAAAAGATTTATGCTCAGTAAATTACAACCCCAAAACAGAAAAAGTTGGAACACTGTAGAAATTGTGAGTAAAAAAGGAATGGAATAATTTACAAATCTCATAAGCTTATATTTTATTCACAGTAGAATATAGATAACATATCAAATGTTAAAAGTAAGATATTTTGAAATGTCATGCCAAATATTGTCTCATTTTGGATTTCATGAGAGCTACACATTCCAAAAAAAGTTGGGACAGGTAGCAATAAGAGGGCAGAAAATTTTAAAGGGATAGTTCGGCCAAAAATGATATTAAACCCATGATTTACTCACCCCCAAGCTGTCCGAGTTGCATATGTCCATCGTTTTTCAGACAAACACATTTTCGGATATTTTAGAAAATATTTTAGATCTTTCTGTTCATTAAATGTAATGTTACGGGGTCCAGCAATAGTCCACGATCTTCAAGTCCAAAAAAGTGCGTCCATCCTTCACAAATTAAATCCAAACGGCTCCAGGATGATAAACAAAGGTCTTCTGTGGGTAATCCGTGCGGTGTTGTTGTAGAAATATCCATATTTAAAATGTTATTAACGTTATAAACTACCTTCCGGTAGCGCCGCCATCTTAGACTCAGGAGAGAGTATTAGCGTAGTGTACGCACTTTTCTTAGTGACGTATGACAAATTCGGAGGGCGGGGGGACAGAGCAGCAGCAGAGAAACTCTGTACGCTGCGTAAGCTCTCATCCTGAATGCGCATCACTCCAAAATGGCGGCGCTACCGGAAGGTAGTTTATAACGTTAATAACATTTTAAATATGGATATTTCTACAACAACACCGCACGGATTACCCACAGAAGACCTTTGTTTATCATCCTGGAGCCGTTTGGATTTAATTTGTGAAGGATGGACGCACTTTTTTGGACTTGAAGGTCGTGGACTATTGCTGGACCCCATAACATTACATTTAATCAACAGAAAGATCTAAAATATTTTCTAAAATATCCGAAAATGTGTTTGTCTGAAAAACGATGGACATATGCAACTCGGACAGCTTGGGGGTGAGTAAATCATGGGTTTAATATCGTTTTTGGCCGAACTATCCCTTTAATGTACATATAAGGAACAGTTGAAAGACCAATTTGCAACTTATTAGGTCAATTGGCAACATGATTGGGTATAAAAAGAGCCTCTCAGAATGGCAGTGTCTCTCAGAGGTCAAGATGGGCAGAGAATCACCAATTCCCCCAATGCTGCAGCGAAAAATAGTTTTCTGAGCTTCTCAGAGAAAAATTGCAATGAGATTGAAGTTATCATCATCTACAGTGCATAATATCATTCAAAGATTCAGAGAATCTGGAACAATCTCTGTGCGTAAGGGTCAAGACCGGAAAACCATACCGGATGCCTGTGATCTTCGGGCTCTTAGATGGCACTGCATCACATACAGGAATGCTACTGTAATGGAAATCACAACATGGGCTCAGGAATACTTCCAGAAAGCATTGTCAGTGAACACAATCCACCGTGCCATTCGCTGTTGCCACTAAAACTCTATAGGTCAAAAAAGAAGCCATATCTAAACATGATCCAGAAGCACAGGCGTTTTCCCTGGGCAAGGCTCATTTAAAATGGACTTTGGCAAAGTGGAAAACTGATCTGTGGTCCAACGAATCAAAATTTGAAGTTCTTTTTGAAAAACTGGGATGCCATTTCATCCGGACTAAAGAGGACAATGACAACCCAAGTTGTTATTAGCGCTCTTTTCAGAAGCCTGCATCTCTGATGGTTTGGGGTTGCATGAGTGCGTGTGGCATGGTCAGCTTACACATCTGGAAAGGCACCATCAATGCTGAAAGGTTTATCCAAGTTCTAGATACATATGATCCCATTCAGACGTCGTCTCTTTCAGGGAAGACCTTGCATTTTCCAACATGACAATGCCAGACCACATACTGCATCAATTACAACATCAAGACTGCGTAGAAGAAGGATCTGAGTACTGAAATGGCCAACCTGCAGTCCAGATCTTTCACCCAAAGAAAAGATTTGGTGCATCATAAAGCGAAAGATGCGACAAAGAAGACCTAAGACAGTTGAGCAACTAGGAGTCTGTATTAGACAAGAATAGGACAACATTCCCATTCCTAAACATTGGTCCTCCTCCAGCTGTTCCTTTATATGCACATTTAACTTTTCTGGCCTCTTATTGCTTCCTGTCCCAACTTTTTTTGGAATGTGTAGCTCTCATGAAATCCAAAATGAGCCAATATTTGGCATGACATTTCAAAATATCTTACTTTCAACATTTGATATGTTATCTATATTCTACTTTGAATAAAATATAAGTTTATGAGATTTGTAAATTATTCCATTCCTTTTTTACTCACAATTTCTACAGTGTCCCAACTTTTTCTGTTTTGGGGTTGTAGAAATAAGACTATAAGTCTAGTTTTAAATCATTTTATTCGATATATTTAAAGCAACACTATGTAGTTTCCATGTAGAAATGACTTACAGCTCCCCCATGTGGTTGAAAAGCGCAACAATGCCTGGTATCAGACACTCTTCTGCAGGGGCGGGGCTGTGTTTCCTACCCTCCACCGCCACTTTCAGAGTGTGCTTGTAGCAGCTAGGAGGCTGCTCAGGTTGCAGCAACAGTACAATTTGTCCAATTAAAAGTTGTTCTATCACTGAAATAATTTTAGAGACATTATTTAAAGGTAAAAAAAACTACATAGTGTCGCTTTAATGTAACAGCGCATGTTAATCATGTCATTGACTTCAGTTGTGTATTGTTGATTATGTGATCATGTGCAGATGTTGTGTGTTGGTTTTATTGATGCACATCTGTGTCTGCAGGCGGGGACGGTGCGAGACTCGATGGCAAAGTCTCTGTACGGCGCTCTGTTCGACTGGATCGTCTTCCGCACAAATCACGCGCTGCTTTATAATAAAGACCTGGAGGATTCATCTAAGGTAGACTTCATGTGAATCTGTATATCTTGTTCATATAAACAAGACTGTACTGAGATCAGTCCTAATATGATAAACAGACACTTCATCAGTTGTGATTGTTGTGTTGTAGATTTTGTCGATCGGGGTGCTGGACATCTTCGGCTTTGAGGATTACGAGAACAACAGTTTCGAACAATTCTGCATCAACTTTGCAAATGAAACTCTTCAGCATTATTTTAACCAGCACATCTTTAAACTGGAGCAGGTAAACTCATACCATAGTCTTTAAGATGTTGATGACATCACAGCTAACATACAGTACAGTACACATGATTTCAGATCAGGTCTGGTTGTTATATTAGAGATCACATGTTTTGTTTTAGAAAAGATACACAGCTCACAGATCAGCTCACATTAGTATGTCTATCGTCCATCTTATCTTAACTTTGTGAATTGTGTTCAGAGTAAATACATAAAACTCCAGCTGTTCTCCTCAGGGTTTGAGTTTTATAATATTTACACCCTGAACATCAACTGCTCCTTTATTTCTACTTCTATAACAATCATTAGTTAAAGATTGACACGCTGCTATCAACTCTCCTCATCTCACAGATTATAAACATCAGATCTGTTTGATAGTCATAATATTTAAACAGTTTTATATGGAAATATTTATTATTACATTACACTTTAAACACAGACTGACTAAAAAAAGATACATGAGGTCATATGTCCCTGAAAATCTAAGTCAATTAAATTGTAATTTAGAAAGTTTATTTCCCCAACATAAACATCCTGATTAAATTTGTTCAAAATAAGAAATACATTATGTCCGTTCATGCAAACTTTGAAAGCTTTTTGTCTGATTTAGTCATGTCTTAAATGCATTTATATTCTTACCTTTAATGCAACGCAAGTAGATCTTAATGTAATGCTGTAATTTTTCATTTATCTTCACATTTCACATTGAATTGCATTGAAACATAAAAATAGCCTTTAAACTATACATATTTATATTAAATTATTACAGAAATGCATTTTTGCATCATATATTACACATCGAAAATTGCAGAGTAAAGTGAAGAACTGATCATTAAACAAAGTAACAGATGAAAAGATGCTTCATTGATTTTGAGCTTGCATGCAAACTTTGTTCAAAAATCTGAGATGGCACAGTTTGAATGGGCATGATGCCTCTGAAAGGCACTGTCAAAATCTATTTTTTAAACTGCTTTGAGAAAACCTGATGTTTCCTATGAAAAAGATGTGACCCTGGACCACAAAACCATTCATAATTGTAGCAATAGCCAACAATAAATTATATGGGTCTTTTTTTTACCAAAAATCATTAGGATATTAAGTAAAGATCATATTCCATGAAGTTATTTTGTAAATTTCCCATTTTAAAAATATAAAAATGTATTCGCTAAGGACTCTAAAGATGATTTTCTCAATATTTAGATTTTTTGCACCCTCAGATTCCAGATTTTCAAATAGTTGTATATCTCAGCCAAATACAATACCATGCATAAATGGAAAGCTTTCAGACATTTATTCAGTTTCAAGGATTGGTTTTGTTGTCCAGTGTGTTGTATTGATGTGATATGTGTCTGTGATCAGGAGAAATATCGATCAGAAGGGATCAGCTGGCACATGATCGATTACATTGATAACACAGCCTGCATAAATCTGATCAGTAAGAAGCCCACAGCGCTGCTCCATCTGCTGGATGAAGAGTGCAAGTAAATGACATTAACATCACATTATTTCATTATGATCCAGAGATATCTGTCAAATATCATTTGTTAAAAATATCATAGAATGATCTAATGAATGCATTCGTTAACTTTAGTTATTGAAAGTGCATTAACGGAACGATGGAGATTTTGTAAATATTTAATATGATTTTAATGGCATGCACTGAACTTAAAGAACAACAGACAGCCCTACTAAAAAGATCAGCTAAAACCAGTCTAAGGTCTCCTAGCTTGATTATAGCTGGTTAAGCTGGTGTTGCAGGCTGGTTTAAGAGTTTTTTGTTTAGCTGACCCGGAAGGATGAGCTTAAACCAACGACTTCCATCTTAAACCACATAAGACTAACCAATCATCTTAGCCAATCTGGTCAGGCTGGAAGCTTAAAATTATAATGTTTTCAAAACCAGCATGCTACACCATCTTAACCTGCTAAAACCAGGCTGGGAGACCAGCTTAGGTGGGTTTTAAATGGTCTTTTCAGTAGGGCGACTTTGCGTGTAAACAGGTTCATATGTTAATAGTTTAACCAACTCATGTTTTTAATGCTGGTTGTGTATTTTGGTTGTTTTGTAGTTTTCCACAGGCGTCTAATCAGACTCTTCTGGATAAGTTTAAGCGTCAGCACGAGGGAAGCGGTTACATTGAGTTTCCTGCTGTTATGGAATCAGCGTTCATCATTCGACATTACGCTGGAAAAGTCAAATATGGAGTCAAGGTGAAGAGCCATAAGAAATCATAATCTGTGATTGGAGCACTTTTTTGTATTTTGTTGCACTTTTGCATGCATGTGTGTGATTTAAGTGAGCATATGCATGTACACAAACACTTCCAGTGACCTAATTCTGTGGTTTAATCTGATTGGTTTGATAGTCCCCCGGGCGTGAGTGTATTTGGAGCACATGTTTGCCAGACAGACACAAATCTACACTACACACACAATTTAATATAATTCAACTAAAGACAAAATACTGAAATACAAACATCTGTGTATAAACGAGAGAGTTCACAAGACAAACGAGAATCATGAAATGTGTCCACTCTTAATAAAAAACTCTTGTGATGTTCCCGCAGGATTTCCGAGAGAAGAACACGGATCACATGCGTCCGGATATCGTGGCTCTTCTGAAGAGCAGTCATAGTGGTTTCATCTGTAGTCTGATGGGAATTCATCCGGTGGCGACGTTCCGCTGGGCCGTTCTCCGAGCGTACTTCAGAGCCGTCGTCGCCTTCCGTGAGGCCGGCAAACAACACAAAGACAAAAAGAGCGGTGAGGTGTCATATCTGATAAACACACATTAAACATGAAGATCCTGTTGTGTTGTCTTATACGCGTATGACTGACTTTAAAGTTCACAGACGTCTGTTGAGACTTGACACTTCAAAATAAATAATTAACAACCTCAGATGTTCCTCACAATCACGTGAGCATGAGTTAATATCCAATGATGCATCACTGCTCTATTATTTATCACCGCAGAGACCATATAACCGTTCTGGACTACTGAAATATAGATCTGTGAAGACTACAGCACGCAAAGAGGAAGTGATGCGTACACAACTCTGTGTGTGCGTGTGTGTGTGCGTGCGTGTGTGTTTTCTCACTGCAGGTATTTTGTCCTGCCATAAACATTTAACCACAGTTGTGTACGCATCACTTCCTCTGTGAGTGTTTCAGTATCTGTGATGCTGTCATTGAAACACATACATAAGTTTTATTATTGACTCTTGTATGTGCAGGTGCTTGTGTTGTTCCTCATTGTATTGTTTTGGATAAATGCTTCTACTAGTGATTCATTATAAATGTAGTTGATTTTAAAGTGCCTTGTTAGCCAAATGTAAGGTTGCCAAAGTATCAATACAAATTGCACAAATAAAGGAAATATACAAAAGAAAGGAAAGCATTTATTTTTATTAGAGATGCACAGATATAAAAATGTTCTATCGATAGCCGATTATTCAGACTGATATTGTTCGAAACCGATAATTTGGTGGTTATATTAACTTGCATAAACTAAATTCTAAAGATGTAATTTTCTGAATGTTATTCAAATGATTATTAACTCTTTTCCCGCTATTGATGACTTATCTTGTCAATTAAGAGAAAACGCTTCCCTGACAATGATGAGTTTTTATGGCGATCCATATTTCCGTTATTATCCACTAGGTGTCGATCTTACACAACTTGTAAAACACTGAAGCATCCACTGATCCAAAAACAGTAAAAATCGCTCTGAATCTGATCTCTAACTAAAGTCATTAAAAAAATGCAATTATCTCAGCTTTTTGCTTAAAATCTGTATTTTTGAAGAAACCTACCCATATTTGAGAGGTTATAAAAAGAGAACAAATTAAGATGGGAACGTGTTTTTTTTTGTTCTTCATTCTTTTATTTTTTATGTTATATTTTCATATTTAAAAAAGACATTTTTCTGGAAGGCATTACACTTTTTGTGAAAATCATAAAAAATGGTGTGGAAAGAGTTAATATTGAACATTAAACCAGTGATGTTTTTTGTACATTTTTTTTATACACAGAGCTCAAATTCATTGCATTTTCATGTTCTCTTTTGATTGACAGGATGAATCGGCCATGATTAAACACTGTATAAACGATCATCCAATAGTGTTTAAAATCGTTTTTATCGACCAATACCAATTATTGATGGATGTATTGGTGCATCTCAATTTTGTCTTTATCTACTAAAAAATCCATCAAAGACCACCATAAGCTGGTAGCTGGTTTTAGCTGGTTTAAGTTGGCAGTAGCTGGTCTAAGCTGGGCTTAAAAGGTGACCAAAACACAGACCAGCTTGCTACACCAGCAGTATCAGCTAAAACCAAGCTGTGAGACCAGCTAAAACCAGCTCACTTAGCTGGATTTTTCATAAGGGTTTTCATGTGTAAATGCACAAAAAATGATTTTTGTTTAATAAGCACAACTACTCAAAAACACAGAAATGTTTAGATTTCACATCAGTTGTTATTTTGTTTAAGTGACACAATTAAAACACATTTGAGCGACTCAATGACTGTATTTACTCTCTCTTTCATTTCTAGGTTCTGATTCTCCGCTTCAGAATCGTAAAAGCGTGGACAGCTTCAGTTTTCTTCATCACCCCGTTCACCAGCGGAGCCTTGAGATCCTGCAGCGCTGTAAAGATGACAGATACAGTAAGACTGCACAATCTCACAATAAAAATGTTTATGGGATATTAAACACTATTTTATTCACTCTTTTGGGTCACATTGGTTAACTAGTCATTAATAACAAACCAGCTAGAGATGGTATAGTTGTAGCTCATCTTTATTCTTCTATACAGTCAGACAGGGGTCTTTGGTTAATGGTTCACTTTATATTTTTCTTAAAATAACACATAATAGATGATAAGGTTGTTGATTTCATGTAGTGTACATGTAAAGATCTGAAGTGTTTTATGACCTTGTAATGATAACAACTGGTTGTCTTTGACAGATTCATGTATCAGTAGAAAAATGCCACGCACGCCGCTGTCAGACCTGCAAGGAACAAACACGCTTGGTGAGAAAATCCCCAGGTATGAAATAAAATCAAACATTTACATGCTGGGATCTGATACAGTATATATTAGCCAGTTTTGAGGCTGTATCGAGCAGTGAATGTTTTCTCAGGGATGGCTGTAATGTTCGTAGCACGAGATCCTTCAGCTCATCCCATGAAGAAGAGGGAATTTTTGTGAACAGCGCTAATAACAAACTTCTGGAGAGAGCTCAGGGCATCCTAATGTGAGTCAGATCACTATGATGATCGAGTTTTAAACTAGTTTCACTTTGGTTATTAATCTCATAAACACTTTCTGTCTTCTGAAGGCGAAACAAGAACTACAAGACGAAGCTGAGTCTCCCGAAGGTACAGACCGTCTCACACGAGTGCTGATGTTGTTAAATAATATTAAAACTTCACACCAGAGGGTCAAAGTCAGATCTTTATCTTTTAAAGATGCTTTCAGACAGATCTCATGATCTCATAGGACAGGGAAATTTAGTTTTGTTTCTGTTATATACACCTGAATGAGACTAAAACATCCTTTAGTAGAGTACACATATGATTGAGTGATGCGGTCATGTCATGTTTACTGTGGTAATAAAGTGCATGGTACTGTAGGTGAACATACTGACTGTTAACTTAACTCATCTGTTTTCTTGTGTCTTCAGCATCTGCTGGATGTGAAATCATTGAAGTATTTGAGCTGTCTGACGCTTCACGACCGCATCACTAAATCACTTCTGCATCTACACAAGAAGAAGAAACCACCGAGCATCAGCGCACAGTTTAACGTGAGATCTCAACTAAACCTTTAATACAGACTGATTTATTGATGGTCAATGTAAATAATAAATTCATGTATTCATTATTCACCTGATAAGTCCAACACAATTTTTGTTAGATGATACGATGGGTGCAGAAATTTAGGACCTTTGGATCTTAATATTCAAATTTCAACACTGGATTTATTTTCTTGAGCAATGATTTAAATAAATACACAACATGCAATTTTTTACAATTATTTTAAAGGTGACATCATGAAAATCTTTGAAAAGACTTTTTCCATGTTTAAGTGCTATAATTGGGTCCCCAGTGCTTCTATTAGCCTAGAAAATGTGAAAAAGATCAACCCATTAACTTAGTTTTGGTAAACCATTCTCTGCAAGCATGTAAAAAAATATGAGAACACTTCACATACGTTCTCCGGGGATTTTAAAAAGTCTTGTGAAATGTCCTCTTAAAATGATTTGACTTTGGAGATTGTACAGAGCTGAAAATATTTCTTCATCTCTTATGATTCAGGTGTCTTTGAATAAACTCATGGAAACGTTGGGCCAATCCGAGCCGTACTTTGTGAAATGCATCCGGTCAAATGCAGAGAAGGTAAACTTCATGATATATTATGTTTTTGTGACTTCATGTTATGTTCTGTTTTTGTGATCCTTCATCTAGACACTCTTTGTGATTCGATGTGTTAATGTCTCGTAGCTTCCCTTGCGTTTCAATGACGCTCTTGTCCTGAGACAGCTGAGATATACTGGGATGTTAGAGACGGTCAGGATACGGCAGTCTGGATACAGCGTTAAATACACCTTTCAGGTTTGTCAAATACACACAAAATACACAAACGTGAAGTGAAGTGAAGTGGTTTTTAAAAGAGATCTCGTGTGTTTTTTAGGATTTTGCTCATCACTTTCATCTGCTGCTACCTGCTGGATTTTGTTCTGCTCAGATGAGCATCAGAGAGTTTCTGCAGACCATCGACCTCGATCCAAACACGTATCAAGTGGGAAGAACGATGGTAACGAACAAACTCATCAAGAGGTCAGTCATGATGCTAGAAAATGAAGTATTTGAAATTTGTTTGTTTTTTTCTCTCAGGTGTTTTTGCGTGAGCAGTCACGTCAGAGGTTACAGGATGATCTTCATCAGGAGGTGTTGAGGAGAATCGTGTGTTTACAGCGATGCTTCAGGAGTCATCAGGAGAGAAAACTCTTCTGCAGTCAGAGACGAGCCGCTCGACTCATTCAGGTACATCATCCACATATCAACAAGAGACATTTTACTACGAGCAGATTGTGTTTTTTTCTTGCTTTAAGCATTTTTTGCTACTTTTTTGCAAGGTTTTGATATCTGTGAAATAGTGACAGGATTTGTGTTTTCAACTGAGCATTCATAACTTTTTATTCTTTGTGTCATTACAGAGTTGGTGGCGTGACTGTATGTTAATGCGTGCCATCGAGAGCTCATGTGATGAAGAGCTTCAGCAGGAGGCTGTAGTTTTTCTGCAGGCAGCATGGCGAGGTTACAGAGAGAGACGTCTGTACGTGATGAAGAAAAATGCAGCTTTACTCATCCAGAGACGCTGGAGGAGATGCCTGCAGACACGAGCGAACGCAGCCCAACTCATACAGGTGACCTGGCAGACGTACAGACAGAGACAGAGATACCTGCAGCTGCGCAGGGCAGTCGTAACGCTACAGGCCACCTGCAGGGGGCATCAGACTCGACAGAGGTAATGGATATAAACCAATGATGATGATTATGGCAAGCCGTTTTAACATTTATTCGTTGAGTTCTTCATATCAACAATTCAATTTTCACTAGTTAGAATTTTAATTCTTGATATCAACAATTACATTTCCACTAGTAACAATGTTAATACTTGATATGAAGAATTCAATTGTCACTAGTTACAATGTTAATTTCTGTTATCTGAAATTTTATTTATGATATCAATATAATTTCAGATATCTAAAATGGCTTTCTTACTAGTAACAAAATCCCATTCATGATATCAGAAATTAAAATAGTCACTAGTGACAATCAAATTATTGATATCAAGAATTAACATTTTTAACTAGTAACAATTGAATTCTTCATATCAAGAACTCGACTGTCGACATCAATAATTCAATTCTTGATATCAAGAATTAAAATTTTAACTAGTGAAAATTGAATTGTTGATATCAAGAACACAACGAATAAAAGTAAAAACGGCTTGCCATAGCTGATACATCACCACCTTATTCATCACAGATCAATGACGTTGTAATCTTTCACAATGACCAGCATTTTATTAACTCTTTACCTGCCAGGGTTTTTTTTTTTTTTAAAGTTGCCCACCAACATTTTTATGATTTTTACAAAAGTTTAATGCCTTCCATAACATTTTCTTCTCATCCCCCTTTTGAATGTGGGGGTGAAATGTTGATGTGCACCTTTAAATTAATATAACTTTGGCATTTTTGGTCTAGAATATTTTTTATAGAACTTTACATTTATTTTAATAAATAAAAATAATGCAATAACATATTCATTTTTAAATAAAATGATAAAAATATAATTGTTGTATGACAGAAATGGTGTAAAAATGAATCCATAAGTCTCAAATAGCTGTGATTTTAAATGTCAAGTTAAAATCACCAAAAAATGCATCTCACCTTTTTATTGGTTGATCCATGCCCTTGTCACAGATTTTAAAAAAAAACTGTCACTGCATTATTATTACTGCAAAAAGGTTTTGAAAATATATAAAAACTTCACTCTTAGAGCTTTCCAATGATATATAGTTTATTATTATTGGATAAGAATTCACATGCAAAACACTGAAGTAAAAGTAGGCGTCCGGCTGGCGGGACAGTGACATTTAGCAGGAATATCAATGTTTTGATGCTCTTTTCATAAATGAATCGCTTACTCGTCCTACATAATTTAAATAAATTATAAATCACTGCTCAAATATGTTTTCTAGAGGCTTAAGACCTTTCTGACGATGTGTAGTTTGTAATGATTCTATACAAATGTACAAAATATTGAAGTACACTTAGGTGTCCCGTATAAGGGACTGGTGAAAGTTCAGGGGTTAAATATTTAAACATACAATATATAAAAATGAGACCCTTTGCTTTCAAACAAAAAAAAATCTTCATTTGTTCTCTTTTTATCATCTTTCATATGTGGGCCGTTTTTTTTTTTTTTTTTTTTTAAATACCCAGCAAAAATTTTGAGCAAAAAGCTGAGATAATTGCATTTTTGTGAAGGACTTTTGATAGAGATCAGATTCAGAACGATCCTCAAAACATAAACAGAGTTTTTACTGTTTTTGGATCAGTTAATGCTTTATTATTTTATAAGATGTGTAAGAGTGACACCTAGTGAATAATAGCAGAAATATAGATTACCGTAAAAACTTGTCATTGGCAGGGAAGCTTTTTTTTCTCAATTGAACTCAATAATGGCGGGGAAATGGTTAATATTATTATAGCATCCATTTATGTTACTGCTTTGCAACAATCATCTCATTTCTATTTTTTTTTAATAATCTTTTATCAATGAGATTACTCTGAAAAATGTAATTCTGTTTTCTCGAGGTGCCGCATTCTGAGAGAGCAGCAGAGACAACAGAAAACACTTGATGCTGAAGAGCATCTAAACACTGAGATGAGAAGTTTACATGTCCATCAAAACACGTTTGAAGTCCAGATGACTCAGCCGGACATGGAGATATCTGAACCTTTATCTGAGGAGCCTCCACGGGAGGAACAAGAGAAGCGATCTGTCGATCTTCCTCGTCCCGTAGACGACAGCACGCTGAAGAGCCGTAACAAACGCGAGAGCCGGAGAAAACGAGAACTCGAGCAAGCCACGTTCAGTTTAGAGCTGCTCAAAGTCCGATCCGGTTCCTTACCTAACTCGGATCAGACTGAAATAACAGTCGGCGAGCATCTGCCTTCCTCACCTCACGCTTCTTTAGAGAGCCAGGATAGCTCTGAGCTCCTCATCTCTCATGATGAAAAACCAGAGACGTCCGAACGTCCTCCTCAGCAGCAGCAGGAAAAATCTGAGCCGATGGAGGTGAACCGAAACGAACGCTCGCCAACCCCACCGCCACTAAAACCCTGCTTCTACATCCCAGATGAAGAAAGCAGTCCGGCCAAAAGTGCGCCAGGGACACCAACCGGCACCAAGCAGCTCCGTGAGAAGAAAGAGTCGATGATCGTCATTATCAGCATGCAGAAGGACCAGAGCGGCATGAAAGCCCCACAGAAACCAGAGAAAGAACCTATGGAGATACCAGCTGCTGAAACTCTCTCAGAAGATCAATGGAATGGAGTTCATGCTCTTCCAAAACTTCAGTCGACCTCAACAGCTGAGACTCAAAGCAATCTTAGCTTATCCTCTTCTCAGCCCACCTCTCAACCCCTCCAGCTGGACCGGAGGGTGGAGACAACAGAACAGGAAGTGACATCAGAAGCATCTCAGAAGAAAGTCACTCAGAGCATCAGTATCAGTATGAAAGAGAAACCATCTAATCTGACCAAACGCAGTCGACTCACCTTTTCCAAGTGAGTTTAGACTTGCATTTGCTCTTCAGCTCTTCACAATGTGCATGTCTACTATACAGTTATTTGGGAGAAAAGTTCTACCATCTTTTTTGACACATGCATTGATATTTTGATTGTAATGTGGTGACCTTAACTTTTTTAATGACTTTGGTCTCCGAATAATTTTTGAAGCCATGCAAATGTATTAAAAAGTCTTTGTGAAGTCAGTCAATGTTCTGTATAAATCTGTTTGGTACATTTTGTGTGTTTTTCAGGTCAGATAAAGATCTGGTGAATCAAGAACGTTCTTTAGCTATCCAACGAGAAGCAGGATTCAGATCTCTGAAGAACAGAGAGGTGAGAACAAACCAACAAATACATTTATACTCTCAGTTGTTTTTAAATTTAATGGCACTGTAACAGTGTTTGGTTTCTTCTACACACATGACCTCATCACATGAGGATCTCATCACCTGTCTATCTGAAAATTCAGGATGAGTTTTGACCCATAAATATCATGAATTAACACGATCAATGTAAATGATCAGGTGACCACAGCGGGTGGTAAAAAGAAAGCTCGCATGGCTGGGACTCGCTCTGATTTCCTCACCCGTGCCTGTAGCACAGAGGTGGATTCTAATGAGGATGAAGATGATGAATACGAGTACACGCCTGTGCTGTTTCGCACACTTCCCCTCCCAGCATCCCCGGGTTCACCTGAGCCCGACCCGGCCTGCCACAGCGACTCTGAGATGGTAAAACTGAGCCCAGATCCCAAACATGATTCCCGAATGGAGCTTTGCACACTGATCCATACATAGAAAACAGAGTAACTCTTATTTAAGGGATTCGTGTATTAACTCTTGGATTTAAATGTGACTCTCAGTAGCTACGTTTACATGCAACCAAATAATCCGTTTGGAATTATATTGATGGCTTAATCGGATTTAAAAGTCTTCATATAATCAATACAATTGAAGTTGATCAGATGCAAATTTCGATTGTATTCTCATTACAGAAACACGCAATAGCAAGGCCATGGCAATGCATTATTAAGTAAAAGGTGTCACGCGCTGTACAATATGCAGAGTTGATGTTTTTCATAACATTACATAAAGAAATAAAATAGCATTGTGCCTTTCAAAAATAAACTCTTTCCCCGCCATTGATGAGTTTTCTCATCAATTAAGAGAAAACATTTCCCTGCCAATGACGCTTTTTCTGACAAGTTTTTACTGTAATCTGTAATTCTGCAATTATCCATTTACCCAGTTTATAAAAAACTGAAGCAAAATTTTTTTTCACTCTCTGTTTTGAATCTGATCTCTATCAAAAGTCCTTCCCATTTTGTTTGTTTAAAAAAACTGAGGGTTTGTTATTTTATTTGATATATTTGTATATTTATATAAGAAAAATTTCCTGTGAGGCATTTTGTGAAAATCACAAAAAAATGTTGGTGGGCAACTTAAAAAAAAGGCTGGCGGAAATGAGTTGAGAACAACTTTCTCCAACTCAGCTTTGACTTTAATCCAGAGATAAAGCATGAACTTGACGAGAGATGCTGTGCGCTCATTGGGGTTGCCAAGTCTTCTCATTTTGCGGTTTTTTTTTCTCCCAGTTGTTGTTTTTCTGCGGGTTAAAGATGAAAGGATTTTGTTCATTAGTTATTGGTATTTGGGCTAGTTTTGGATGTCCATTGGGATGGTTTTGATACGTGAATCTGGCAACCCTGGCTGTGGGTTTGGGATTATATAGATTGTACATGTAAAATAACAGTTTAATGAGATTGCAATGTTTAGGGTTTATATAAACTGTATTTTCATAACCTGCAATCGAATTAAATTCAATCGGATTGACAAAATGTTGTGCATGTAAACATAGCCACTGTTGAGGAGTGAGAAATAGGAGTAGTCGTGCAGTTGTTATTTTATGTTTGGTAAGTGTGCAAGCCCTCAAATCCTCCTGACTGACTTTAGTTACTCTAGCTCATGAATTAACCAATCTGACCAATCGAATAATCAAGTAGAAGACTAATAACCCTAAACCTGAACCCTCATCAGGATAGTCTTTACTAAAAGATTTCGGTGGATCTTCTCTCTTTTCAGTTTCTTTTTTCACTTCCGACACCAATTTTTCAAAACTTGGTTGAAGCTGCTGATGACGTTTACATGCCTGTGACCTCTAACATGGACATGATGAAGTTTCTTCCTCACTCACACATTTGATCTCTGTCTCTCATACTCTTCATCACTGAGGTCTGGTTTGGTCAAATGTGTGTCAACATTGAGCGTAACCCTTGGATCAAACCTTCTTGCTGGAGATCTTATCTAATCTGGTCTGGTGTGTATTTAACATCTGGTTTCATTAGAAATATATCTTTTTCTTCTTTTCTTCTTCATATCAAAGTCATCTCAGAAGGAGCAGAAGAGGATTCAGAAGACCATGTCTTCAGGAGATCTTGGGAAGATGGACTCTATCAGAAAGTCTTTATCTCACACTGACAGCAGGTAAAAGACTCTTTATCTCACGATTGAGTCCTGTTATAAATACATGCATATTAAAATGACTTCATGTTAACAGGGTCCGAGGGAAAATGCGCTTCTGGAGCAAAAGCAAGCATGGAGATAAGAAGATGTCCACCAGGGGGCGTTCAGCAGACTCTGAGCTCACTGACACGAGGAACAGTACGTGATGTTTCGTCTCATGTTACTCCTCCACATGTGTGCGTGTCTTGTAATAACACCGTGTTTCTCTCAGACTCTCCACCGAGAAGTCCTGAACACACTGAGCGTGGACGGGACAGCAAAGAGAACCGGGAGCCGATGATGATGATGGGCATGATGTCGATGAAGAGGAGACGCAGCGTGAAGATCAGCAGCGTGTCTCTGGAATCTTCAGCCTGGCAGAACGACTCTCTCCACATCCTCACCAACACATCAGACTACCGATCCATGAATGATTTCCTCATGAAGAAGGTCTCTATCCGTTCTGCTCTTTCTTTAAAGTCAAGTTATTCATTCATTTTCTCCAGACTGACTGAAAGACATTTTTGATGAGAAAGGTTTGTCTTGTGAATCATCTGTGTGTTATCTGATGTTTTGTAGATCAGTGATCTGAACGCTGAAGACTGTCATAAGGACTCACCAGTGGACGTGGTGTTTAAAAAAGCCTTGAAAGAGTTTCGCCTCAACATTTTCAACTCTTATTCCACCGCTCTGGCTGTGAGTTCTTCAGATGTCTAATACGTGTTAGATGTTATTTTTGGGGATGTTTTCAGTAACACTTAAGTGAGATACAAACAGAGGCAAAGGATAACATCTTTATTTTTGAATTTATTGTTACACATGTGCTTAAAACTCAAACAAGGGAAAAGGAAAAAAGTGAGTGACGCCAAATAAAAAAAAATAATCAAACCAAAACCCCTACATAAACTAAACTGACTACCGAAAATCAAATGGGGAAAGAAAACCGAAAACTTTGGCATATGTGACACCTAAACTTAACTATGCTAGCTCATAACAAAAATACTAAATGGCAGACACTCCTAACTCATACCTAGCAGAGAAAACAGAATGTGTTTATAGGTGCTTACAAACAGGTCTACAACTCATTATGGGTAAGCTAACACAAGCTGTGTTTCCACTAAAGATTTGCCCAAAATTTAATTGTTGACAAAAGACTATTGTGAAATGAAGATAAATATTGTGATATATGCACGTTTTTGCAAAATTTACTTGTTTCTATTGGGCGTATTTTTATTTCACAATGTCAATTGGCGCAATTATTTGAGCAATTTAAAGGTTATTGGAAACATAACGTATCCACGTTTCCATTACGATTTTATGTGCATTTTGAAGTATCGCATCAAAAACGAGTGATGAAAACGGCAAATTTTGAATAAAAACCCTTAATTAACAAGGGGACCCACCCACATTTTTTTTGCTTTTGACGCTCAAGCTCGCCAGTGATGCGTCCAATTGACTGAGAGCGGAAGAAAAAAGCAGGGAGCAAAACGTACACACATAAACCCACGAAACATAACAATGTCATTATGACCTCAGATCTTCCTAAAAGATTTTCTCCATCCTTTAATTCTCTTAGATGGATGATGGCAGGAGTATTCGATATAAAGATCTCTACGCCCTGTTCGAGCACATTCTGGAGAAGACCATGCGTCTGGAGCAGCGTGACTGGAGTGAATCTCCTGTTAAAGTCTGGGTCAACACCTTCAAAGTTTTCCTCGATGAATTCATGAATGAACACAAGCCTATGGAGGGAACCATCAGTAAGGTAAAACTCTTACAAACAAACCTCCTCCTCTTCCTCAGATCTTCTGATGGTCTCATGTGCTTCATCTTCTTTGTTTCAGGCTCCCAAACCCGAGAGGAAGAAGAGAAGAAAAAAGGAATCGGACATTGTAAGCATTTATGCCCTGTTTGAATCATTATTTTACTGAGAATTCATGTACTGTACTTTATAAAGGCTTTGTGTAGCATGCTGTACTATTTCATTCATACTGATTACAATTGTGTTGATCTCTGCTGCCCTCTTCAGGTTGAAGAACACATGGGTCACATCTTTAAATCTACTCAGTACAGCATCCCAACCTACTGTGAGTTCTGTTCATCTCTCATCTGGATGATGGACAAGGCCTGCGTCTGTAAACGTAAGTTATTATTGAAGTCCACTACATAACAAATCACAACACGTCCATAACCTTAAAAACCATAAACTAATAATAGTTTACTGTATGCAAGCAGTGTTCGAATTGAAGGGGCCTGGGATGGACTCTTTATAAAGCACAAAAATATCAATTAGAGGGTCCCTGTTTTTTAATTAAAATATTACATAAATTTCAAATTTTTGTGCTGCACTGCCACAAAGTGATACTGTCCATTATTTGTCCCAATTTCACAATACACAAATCCAAAAGATTTCTGTCTGAAATACAGTTTTTCTGAAATGTTAAAACACATTTTTTGAAACCATCACTCATTTTCTCAAAACCTTAAACACAAATCCAAATTTTAAACACAATTCACAGAACCCATGACTCTTCCAGCAAAATCAAACAATTCCTTCAAAACCATTTCACCTCTGCTCAAAATCAAACTTAGCTTTCAAATCATACACACATAAGTCTAGAATATAAAACACTACAAGCATCCATTAGACACTACCATAAAAAATGGAAAACACAACATCCAGGAGATCTGCTTACAGAAAAATACATGTTTATTGTACATAACAACACACTTGACAAATACTGTAAAAAAATCTCTATTACTATCACAAGTTTAGTTCAGTGAATATAGTGAATAGTTTACTGTAAGGACTGCAAGTAATAGTACGTTTTCAATATTACTGTAAGCAGCACTTGTATTTTGTAAAAAGTCAGCAATCCAACTGCAAATTTTGCTAATTGCAGCGTCTCTGGTGTCCTTTTCTTCCTCATACTCTTCATCTGCCTCTCAGACTGTTTACAATCCACACAATTGGTAAAAAATACCATTAGATAAAAGTGTGTAGAATTTTGAGTTGTTGTGTTTACTCGATGATAACGGTGTTGTAGTTGTGTTCAACTTTTGCCTGCCTGTGTTTAGCATTTATAAAACAAGTGCATTGCAGTGTGAAATGTGTGTTTTAGTGAGAAGTTTGTGTTTAGAATTTTGCAAAAAGAGTGCATGATTTGACAAAAGGGTTTAGGCCGCTATGAATTTGGTTCAGAGATTGGGGGTTAGTGTTTTAGCAATTCAGAAAAACTGTAAACGTAAACTCTCAAGTGCGCCTCACGCTGTTTTCTGGAGGAATTGACAGATTGTTAGATTTCGGTTTGAGATAGGGGCTTTTAAAAATTATTCTCAAACTATTATTTCACACTTATTTGAGGGGTAAAAATGGTTAAGGATTTAAAACGTTGATCCAGGACCAACAAAAAATGTTTATCCAAGACCACATCTTACTTTGTGAAATCATGGCGACCCTACAAAGATCTTGTCCATGGGCGGTGGGGATTAGCTGGGGTACCCCTTATAATCGTTGACATAATTCAAACACTGTATGCAAAACTGGACCCAGACGTACAAACAAAGTTTTTGGCTGCTGAAAACAGTAATGAAATTCACATTTTATAGAAGCTACAGTGTTGCATAAAAAAATCATAGTATGTTACATTTTTAATTTTGCTTGTTTTGGTAAATGGTGTTTATTTAATTCAATTTAAGTTTAAATTTATTTATAAAGTGCTTTTTACATTGGTACATTGTTTCAAAGCAGCTTAATATTAGGGATGCACCGAAAGGAAAAATTTTGGCCGATGCCAAAGCCGAATAAAATTAAAAACTCCGAAATTTTTATAATTTTAATTTCTCGTTTATTTTGCCAATTTTCTCAACATTGCACAAGTTAAATTTTTTCAAAATGTGCTTTTTATTTTCTTTATTTCACATTATTTAACAAGAAATATATTTTTAACATTCCAGCAGTCATTATAGGGTTTTTGTTTACACCTGGTCACTCTGATCAGATAGATATCTGACTTGTTTTATTTACATTTGAACACATAAATGAGTCTTGGCTAAACCAATATTAATCCCATCTTCTATTCCCGTGCAAAATGCAAATAACCCATTCATTACTCTGCCTTAAGAAACTTCCAACAATGCTTATATATAACTGTATGTTAAGCAGTGGACGTATGTCTTTGTGCTCGGTCAAGCACGGAGAGAGAGAGAGATGGCGGCAATATTGACAGGAGATGAGGAAAAGTGCTCAACAAAACGATCTAACATAAAGCTCAGTTGCCAAACATTTGGTGCATCCTTACTTACTTCACAGAAAACAGAAAAAATTTAAATATATAGAAGAAATAGAAGAGAAGTAACAATATGGACATCATAAAAGAATAGAAGTTATTGCAATTGTTTTATTAATTAAAATAATTGAATGAAATTTTTTTAGTAGATTGAAGATGATATAATAATAACAGAAGTGTTTACATTCATCAAGAGTTTATTATAATACCAAGAACAGCAATGCAACATTCATAGTATCTGCAGTAATGCATGCTAAAAATAATGTGGATTAAGGAAAAGGGGATGGTTGGATCATTATAATAAAAGCATTTGTGTTTGTGGCTATATTTAAATGTAGATTTTGTTGGATGGGTACATATAAAATGTCCTGATCTATTGGATTATACAGTAGTGTCTCTGTCTCTTGTTTCCCATCATTCTCTCTCTGTATGGAGCCCATGAGTATCTGTTCAGTCTGAGAGCTGTATAATCAGATTTTCACTCATTTTTTTTCTGGATATGATCAATAAAAGCCTCTTTCTCCCATTTCTCATATTTCTGTGAATGTCTTGTCTTCGTGTTAGATGTTTACAGTGTTTCTTTTTCTTCCTCGTAGTCTGCCGTTACGCCTGTCACAGAAAGTGTTGTCTGAGGATGACCACCAAATGCAGTAAGAAGGTAAGACCACCTTAACCTAGAGAATCAAAAATAATGTGTTTTTATCCTGGAAAAGCAATGGTCTCATGTAATTCATATTTTACTGTGTGTTCGTGCCCACCCAGTTCGACCCTGAGCAGTCTTCACGACAGTTCGGTGTGGAGTTAACCCGTTTAACCGGTGATGAGCGACCCGTCCCGCTGGTGGTGGAGAAGCTGATCAACTACATTGAAATGCATGGACTTTACACTGAGGGCATCTATAGGAAATCTGGATCCACCAATAAAATCAAAGAACTCAAGCAGGGTCTGGACACAGGTGAGAGATCTGCAGACCTATTCTTCTTAAATAACTTGAATCACAGCTATCTTGAAGACCCATAGATAACTCATAATCAAATTTATTAACAGTTTTCCTCATCTGAATTTGTGACAGATGTAAACAGTGTGAATTTGGACGACTATAACATCCACGTCATCGCCAGTGTTTTGAAGCAGTGGTTACGCGATCTTCCCAACCCCTTAATGACGTTTGAACTTTATGAGGAGTTCCTCAGGGTTATGGGTACGATTGTCTGATGTATAATATAAAACATGATGGATAATATAACTGATGATTGAATAGATTATATATAACAAATGTTGTTTATTGTTTCAGGTCTACAGGATAACGGTGAGGTTGTTCAGGGCGTTTATTCCATCATCGATCAGCTCAGCAGAACTTACCTGAGCACACTGGAGAGACTCATATTTCATTTAGTCAGGTGAGATTTCTGTGGAGTTTAATGCTTTTAATGTCTAATTGTTAAACATGTTTGATTTAATGATAATTTAAACATTTAACTGTCAAAAGCCAGAAGCAAGCAAAAAGCAAGCAGATACTTTAAAGTTTTTCACTGAAGTGGTTGGAGTTGTGAATATTAAATAAAAAAGTTATAGCAGTTTAAATGTATTTTTAAAAAGAAAAATATTGTAACAAATTATGTTTTTTGTATTTACAAAACTATCCAATTTTCAATTAAAAAATCACCAACAATGAATTTGAGTGGTTTTACCAACAACGGCCACTAGGTGTCAATGGTTAGCTGCATAATCTTGTCACAAATTAATAAATTACTGTCACTGCATTATTATTAATAAAAATTAAAAATATATTTTTATAGATTTTTATGGATATTAGAATTATAAATATATACAAATTCATATGTATTCCTATGGGTATTCCTGTTGGTCTGTGACATTTTAGGAAATTACTCTTATTACGTCATTCTTTTTGAAAAAATAAAGATAAAAACTATAAATTGTTGGAGCTTTTTCACCTGTCAAGATTAGTGTAGGTTTAGATTAGGGGTGCATAAACTTTTTCCTACCAAGGACCAAAAATCAAACCTGAATGAGCGCTGTGGGCCGAAAGTAAATGCCGAAATCAAGTATGCATTTACATAAAAAAATCACTTTAATTCCTTTCATTTAATTTCAATTTACATTTTTGTAATGCACAAATAAAACAAAAAATGTAGAATTTTAGAAAATGTTGAATTAGAAATATGAACATCTGGGTTAATGACGTTAGGGTTAGGTCAAATTAAAGATAATTGCGGGCCAACTTTGGCCTCGTTTGGGCACCTATGGTTTGGACTAAGAAATGATTGTTTTAAATGCGTAATGCCAAACATCCCACCTGTGGGACCGTGACAGTAATGTATTTTCATTTTTGTGTTCATGTTTTATGTTTTATGTTTGGTTTCAGGATCTCATTCCAGGAGGAGACAAACCGAATGTCTGCTAATGCTTTGGCCATCGTGTTTGCACCCTGCATACTGCGCTGTCCCGACACCACGGATCCTTTACAGAGCGTCCGGGACATCGGCAAAACCACAGCGTAAGGATCTGTAAAATACTGATGTACTGCCTTCATTTATTGAGTTGTATGCGTGAATGTTTAACATTTAACCCCTCAGGTGTGTGGAGCTGATCATCTGTGAGCAGATGAGGAAATATAAAGCCCGTCTGAAGGACATCAACACGCTGGAGTTTGCCGAGAGCAAAGCCAAGAGTCGCCTCACACACATTCGCCGATCAATGGTGAGTGATTCAACATCTCAAACGTATCCAGGATCTTCACCCTGGGGTCTGTTTACATCACAACCATTGTAAAACAAATGGAAACGTTCAACAAAAAACAACTAAAACACATACATGTGCTAGGCCAGTAGTTGGCGATGTTACTATGTGAAGAAACCCTGCACACGATTAATGCAAACAATCAAGACGGTGAAAGCATCATGAAGTTTTGTTTAGACGGACCATGAGGTAGATTTATTACTACAAGTGACACTGTACTATAAGCAAAATTTTGTAAACTTTGTTGGAGAAGTGTTAAAAAAAAGTCTTGAGCAACACAGTAGCTCCCTTTAAACTTTGACATTGCAAATTGAAAGTACGGAAATCGTCAATTTTGCAAAAACTCCCATATATCGCAAAAAAGTTTTTGCGCTTGCATGAGGTGTTTTTCCACGCAATAATCAAAACATACAGAGTTTGAACTGTTTGACGTGAGGGGTTACTTCAGTGTTTTATAAGTTGGGTAAAAGCACCATCTGGTGGATAATAGCGAAAATACGGATTGCCAGAAAAATTGGTCATTGGCAGGGGAAGCGTTTCTTTTAGTTGACGCGTTAAATGGCGGGGAAAGAGTTAATGTTGGGATTTAATCGTGCATGCATTTAGACTGAACACGTAATATGCACGTGCATGACGTCACTGCTTTCACAGAACTGCGTTTTCATCATTTACAAGAAAATTTTATTGTCATTTTTAAAAACTTTCACTTTGAAACCTATTTACTAAAGTTAGCATTTTCAGGACCACAAAACTCACTTGTTCTATAAACAAACAGCCAACACACATAAAAACATTCCCATTTTTTGTGTTGAAAACATTGTCATGTAAACAGCCCCAGATGCTGCCCTGTCCATGTCAAAGTCACCTTCCATGAATACGATCCAATCAAATTTCACAAATTTGGCAAAATGTGCGACTGTTATTCAGTCTAGTGTAATTTATGTTTTTGTTTTGCCTGTACAAATGAATGAAAGTAAATATAATCACATATAACGCATTCCCATTTCATTCCCAGATTCCTGCTCTTCACTAATCCTAATCCTTACCTTCACTCCTTCTTTTCTTCATCCTCCTCTTTCAGAAACCTGTACTAATAGCGGTTAGGTTTATTGGCATTACGAGAATGGCCACGCCGGTATGTATGCACATCTGTGTGACGCTGCAGCTGTGCGAGTGTCAGTCCGAGTGTCATCGTCTGTTGCCATAGCAGCCGTCCGTCCGTGGTCATATAATAAATGTGTTCATTGGCTCCTGTCTGCATCTATTGAAGAGATTTGGGCTGATTATGAAGCGCTGTCATGTGATTGGTTGTGTTCAGAGGAACATACGATCCAATGCTCTGATGTCATCACGTCATGTTTGTTTTGTTGCATGCGCAGTAAAACGCGTATTACTAGTAATAGCTCTTCTTTTATTTCTTTTGCTGCTTGCTGCATTATTACACAGCCAAACGTGCTTAAAAAGGTAAAAGTCGGTGTTTGTGTGTACGTGTCCGTTTGTTTGTGCGTATTTGTATGTGATATATTAGTGCATTTATATTTTTTATTAAAGTGACTTACAAACAAGGAAGCATTGAAGATCTGTCTGAGAGATATGAGAAACTAACACAAACTAGCTAGTTATAAAGTGTCGACACCAAAAGATGAAGGCCGTCTATAGGCTGATGTCACAAAGATGTCTTCTTGATCCTCAGAGTAAGGCGCGTTTACGCAAGACCGGTCACCACACCCCCTCACCACCTTTGAGCCCCCGGATGACAGAGAGGGAGGAGCCAGGTGATGAAGGGGCGGAGTCTGGGATGAGCGAGCAACAGCAAGCGGCCATGCAACAAGAAGAGAAAGTGTTGACCCAACAGATAGAAAACCTGCAGAAAGAGAAGTTAGTGAATGATTTTCTCTCTGTTTTAGACAAACATCTGTTCTGTTCAGACTAAAACATGAAAGTTCAAACTGATTTAATGGTTTGTGTGTATAGGGAAGAACTGACATATGAGATGTTGGCTTTGGAGCCCAGAGCATCTGATGATGAGATGTTGGAGTCAGAAATGTCCATCGGAACAGCGGACAGCTCGGAAAACCTCATGGAACCGGATGGTGCCGTGTCTGATCAGTGGGGTTAGCAGGATCATTGACTTTTAATCAGTTACAAAAGCTTATAATAAGGATTAATTCACTTATATTTCATTATTTACGCTACATATAATTGAAGTTGCATGCTAATTTCCAGAAGTTATCTTTTCCTCCTTTTTAGAAAGAAATCTCACTGGAGCGTCACGCTGGGGAAAACTCGAGTCCAAAAGCAGACGAGCTTTACGTCGCCAACCCGAGTCTCTGGACTCTGTGGACTCGGCCGTGTCGTCTCTTTCCTCCGTGTCGTCCACCCCTCACTATCGTTTCCGCTCTTCTTCTTCTGGACCTCTTTTCTCCTCTGCCTCATCTGGTGGAGACTTGCGCGTTCTCCTCGATCAGGAGGCATCAGAACAAGCTTCCCTGACCACCCGATGTGCCTCCAGCTCGGAGAAAAGCCGACCGCGGCCCAGAGGGAACCGGAGCTGCCCGCCCAAGTCCCGTGAGCCCGGGGAGTGCAGCGTGCGCAGGAGGGAACATGACTTTGGTTCTGCTCAGCCTTTAGTGCTGTATGGAAGTAATGAGTTTATGGTGTGATGGTAAGTGCCCTACCCAGTGGACGACTTCAAGGGACGTACGAATAAAGTGTAAGAAAATGCTGGGTGTCACGAGCGATCGCCTTGATATATCTACGACCTACTGACTGTAAAGTGGACCAGCTGGACCGGTCCATTTTTTGAAACCGATTCTAAGAGTAGTTCAACAGGGAAAGTGTGATTTTTAATCTGTTATGTTCATTTTCATGTTTACAGAACTGAGCCAATGACTGCATGCCATGTTGCTAATTGTTTTGTTTTCACTCTGTGATTTAGAAAATCTTTGATAAATATGTAAAATAATATATTATTGATAAAGAGTGGTGTATATATACCTGTGCTGCTGATCAACCCATGTGAAAGATTTATGGTGTGTTTGTTTCTGTCTGTTGTTTACTTCGACTGAATCTCACAGAAGCGTCTCCTGGTCACATTTCAGACAAATATAGAAAAAATATTAGATTTTATTTCTGAATTTTCATTCCTGTTGCTTTAATTTCAGAATTAGTCAGCATAGTACAGCAGTGAGTTTATTTTTTGTCAAACGTGACATGATTTACGCTATTGTGAGATTCATCCAGTTGTTTTTGCTTCTGTTAGTTCCAGATTCACACTTTCTCTTCAGATGAATCGTGCTGAAGGGACGAGAAATGTGAAAGGTGTTACGTCCCACAATGCTTTGCTGGTTTCATTTACAATTTGCCCTGTTTACTCAGTGTTACGTGCAACTGATTCAGGACTTGAAATATGTTTTTAATGTCATGACTGTTTTATTCATTTGTACATTGCTATTAAGTATTTTTTATACATGCTAAGTTTTATTGATTACTATTATAGAAATATATATTTTGGTGTAATGTTACGCTGTGCCATCTGAAGTCACACATTAAGGGCCAGATTTACTAACAGCTTGCGTCAGCGCAAACAATCATTTTGATGTTAAATAACGACTATCGACATAATTGATATACATTTTTAGGAGATTATGAAAGGAGATTATTTAACCTCCTAAGACCTGGATGTCCACATACATGGACGTCTAATTTTTTTGTTGTGTGCACCATAATATTTAATTCTGTGTAACTGGAACCTGTTGTACACAAACGTGAACACTGCTTCATGTTCAATGAAAAATATTTGGTTATTATATTTATAGGTTCCTTCTAACCCCAAAATAGCTGGAAGAAATCTGAAAAAAAGACAAACCAAAGCCCAGTTAAATAATTAAGGCAACGTGATTTACTAATGTTTGCGTGTGTGATATTACTGATATTTGCGCCATTATTTAACGCAGAAAAAACGTCTTAAATCAATTTGCACTTGAAATGGCTGAAGAGAGCACGTGATACAAGGCAGAGGATTGTTTTAACGTATATATGTTTATTTGGAATGCCAGAGGAACATATTATTCAAAAATATTGTTTGCCACGCCATGTTATTAATTATTTGCCGAAGTAAATAAAATAGGAGTCACTAGGAGAAATCACACAATAACAGACGTTTTTTTTCCTCCGGTTCTTTTCAGTGTCTTATGGCTTTGTGAGCTGGGATTTCACACCCTGCATTTTCCGCTGTGATGTCCGTGGTGCTGAACTCAAGCACATCAGGTGTCAGTAGATCAAACGCACCTGAGGAGCATCAGCTCTGTTCATTTGTAACCCTGAACTAATTTGATTGTGTTGGTCTTTATGGATTTATTTTGAACCTTTTAAGTAAATAACCCATAGATATTACCACTCCCATCTGCACTTTTCTGGAATTGCGCTCTCCTGTTTAGTAAATCTGGCCCTATGTTTCTTAAAATGATTTTCTTGTAATGTTGTGGTAATATATATTGTATGACAAACACATAACGGTTTTCCTGCTGAAGGTTCATATCAGAACACTTCATATCTACACTTAATATCAGAATTATAACCCAATGCACATCTGTAGGTAGTAAAAAACAATGAATGCAAAAAAACAGCAGCAAAAAGCTACGTATATATAAATTATAGTGATATCACACAGTGAACTTAATGTACAGGGATTGTGTCTCCACAATGGGGATTGTGTTTATGGCTTTGTTTTGTTTGTTTTGTGTGTGTGTTGTGTCACAGACAATTGTCATTCATATATATGACTGTACATCATAGCCATCATCATGGTGCAATATCACGAGACATATTAAGCTACATTTTGAGTACTATCCTAACTTTATTTTAACCCTATCCTAATCCTAATGTTAGGATAGCTGTGTTTTCTGGATAAAAGCACAATAATGTTTACATTTCTCAATCGATTTTAGTATTCAGTCTTAGATTTTAGTTTACAATCTACATGGAATACAACATTCAGTGACTTGGAAAATGAATAAATATCATTAAGCTTCATTGTGGAAACTCACACTTGTCAAGCATTGATTTGACTTATTTTCTAGGTTAAAAATTGTATAGCCATCACAGAATTATGCACATTTTTTGTGGCATACAAGTTTTTTCATTGTAGACTTTTATTTTTGTTCTCCTGCTCAGAACATAGTTTTGAGCTCATTTACACATCAGATAATGACACACAGCACTCTTTTCTGTGTTCTTTATTCCAAAACAGACGATTACAAAGACAGTTTTAAGATAATTCATTATGGATTTTTGGTTGAGAAATATAAATGTTATTTTACCTTTTAATTCAGAAAAACACAGGTCATTCGTTCACTTGTATGTGTTTATAAAACAGTCTTGCCCTCCCCAATATGGCGGCGCCATTAACACATCACAGCACAGGCCAAAGCACTTCAGAATAATTTTTTGAAATAGGCCTATTTGTTGTTATTTGGGCGTGCTGTTGTTAAAAACACTTGAAGTTTCTCAGCTCTCAAGATTGTGAATTGTTGCATCACAGTGACGTGGCTGAAGCGGTCATGTACTTGCCTGGAGTAGCTTATGTTTCAGGTTTATAAACGGATGTTTTTTTCTGAGGCATGTATTATCTTCTGTATGATTATTATTTATGTTGAATGATCCTGCTTTGTGCTTTCAGAATCTCTGTGTTTGCAGATGTCAACGGTGCAATTTGTGTCATATTTCTTTAATGTGAGAATCACTGTGTAAAAAGCAAATGAACATAAGCATTGTTTTATTACAAAAATGATTCTGACTCATGCTTTTGTTACTCAGTCCAGGTTAGTTGTTAACACAAAACAGATGCAGCATACTAAACATAGCTGAAATTCTTAACAAAACTCTACAAATGAAATTACTAATACAAATCACTAGCTGTTGCAGATATATTTTGTGAAAATATATGTAGCTAATACACATTATTTTGTTAATTTTGTCAAAAATACCTGATTTAAGAGTGTGACATTGTGTTATTAGTTTTTAGACTGGATCTGGAATCCGTTATCTGCATAGTCTCATCCGGGTATGGGATTCATCCTGAAAGGGGCAGTTTAATACAAATAAATTAAATTGATAGCATATATGATATTTTATTTAAAACAATTAAAACAAATGCATGTTTCAACTTTGAACTTGTTTAAGCGTGTCTTGGCGTAAAGTCTCTTGAAATTGGTTTTCTTGGCATTTCTTACAACAAATAAGCTAAAAAATATATATATCAAATAAATATTTGGTGCCTATATTTACTCTTGTTGCAAGAAGCCGTCCCAAACAGCAAAAAAATACATTTGTTTGGCCAAAAATATATTTTTTTAATGAATGCTAAATAATTTTTTTTTAGAAAGTAATGGTCAATTCAAAATATATTGAAAATAATTTGAATTTGGAAATATATTTAGGTTTAACCTTCATATATCAATTTTAAAATGTATTTCAGGGGCAAGCAAATACATTTCTAATTTAACATCCCATATGGCAAAAATGTATTCTTTGCCAAAATATATTTGAAATATATGTTGAATACAAGTTAATTTTATGAAGTATATTTTTGAAGTTAAGTTTTTATAAATTTTAACCTTTTCAGAACAGATTTATGTTTACAGATTTGTAACATAAAGTTTTTTCTTCCAATGCGATGTGAATATATTTCCCTGAATTGAAATTTATGGAGGGCTTAATATATTTTTTATTTTTAAAATATACAAAAAATGGCCAAATATATATTGAAAAAAAATTGTTAACATATTCCATAATATAATCCAGGCTATTTTTTATATATTTTAAAATACATTTTTTTAAATATATTATTACACCCATTTGGGTGTAATATGTGGGATAATGTACATCCAGCACAACAGATTAATTTAATAATTATAAAACATAATACATGCTATTTACATATCATTTTTTAACTTAATAAAATAAAACTTAATAAATTCTATTAACATATAATTATTCAACTTAAAAATAAAACATAATAAATGCTTATAAAATGCTTATAATTAAGAAACAAGAACTGTCAAATGGTCATACCATATGTTCATGACGTCATTGCTGCGTCACGTGTGAGAAATGATTCGTTTCCACTGGAATGTTGTTTTACGCTTACTTTAAATTGAATGTTAAAATAGGTAAAAGTGATTCCAACGAGATAGGTCCGGGCGTGTCTAAAATATCACAACTAGTAAAGGTTAAATGACGTGATTGACAAGTATAGTAACCCAGGAACATGACCCATCCTGTGAGTGTACACACGCGCACGCACGCACACGGAGCCAGAATCACATAAGGCAGTAAACATTCATGGAAAGTTGCGTTTAAAATAATGAATGATTGATTTGATTGGTCTATGAGTTTCGGGTTGTTGCTCCTCCTGAGAGGCACAGCCTTTACTCTCATGTGTGTGTTCATCATCTATATTAAAATAATAAAAGACGGGCGTGACACAGACGAGAAACGAAACTGACAGACGCGGAACTGAGGTGTCATGTGCTGTGTCAGGACCGATTGATCAGAGATTTGATCAGATAACAGATCATGTGCTTTATAAACCCGATCTCAATCCTCATTCGGCTCTTCTTCAGTGGGAGATCTCGTGAGTTCTCGTGTTTTCTCTTTTCTTTACTGTGTGCTCGAGCTTGTTGTTTACTATGTATTAGCTATTATGTATAATCTGAGGGAAAATCACCATGGTAACAGTGATTTTTGCGCTACATTACGACACTTTTACTTCAATGTAAATCAGTATGGATCTCATTCAGTCTAGTGTTTTTATAGTTTGTAAAGTTGTTCAGGTTAGCTGTTCGTGTTTGTGTCGTTTATTGTGATGTGTTTAGACATGTTTTACAGTGTGTGTGTTATTATTGCTTGTGTGTGTGTGTTTTACAGGTAAGGTGATGATGCCTGATACTGGTGAAGAAACGCCGGTGTTTTTTGACCTCGAGACCACAGGACTGAGTAAGTTCAACTTTATTTAATAAAACTGGATATTTACTCAAATGGATTTACAGCAATGGTTTCCCAGAACGTTTCCCTAAAGTTAGTTTTTGGTTCCCAGAACTTTATTTTTCAAGGTTTGTTTTTGGTTACCCTTGAAGTTTTTTTTTTACCAAAATAGAGCGTTATTTTTAGGTTAGTAAAACATTCTCCTAACGTTCCCTGTTTTGTTGTTTTACAGAAATAAGCTTAACGTTCTGTTTTTTAATAAGCACCATGCAAAGTTTTGGTAACGTTATTTTATGGCTCCAAAAAATGACACACACACACACAAAAAACTTGTATAACTTGAAAAAATTATAGAATAGTCTGTATAATTTTTTAAGGTTATTTAAAAATTAACCATCCTGCAACGTTCTTTTATGGTTGCAAAAAACCCCCGCTTTTATTTGGTTCCCAAATAAATAACCAAACGGGAACCAAAAACTAACGTTAGGGGAGCCTTCTGTGAACAGATTAGTTTTAACCCAGCAAACAATGTTTTTACTCATGCAACTAACTTTTACTCATACATAATATTTATTCAAAACCACACTATTAATTATGAATAATACATTTAATGATTTACTTTTTATTACGTTACAATTTATTACGTTACGGTGCACTTACGTAATGTCATACATTATGTTACGGCAAACGTATTGTATGTTATGTTACGGAAACGTATGGCATTTTACGTTACGGCAGCGTATGGTATGATACGTTACGGAAACGTGTGTTATGTTATGTTACGGCAGTGTATGGTCTGTAACCAACATGATCTCACAAAGTTACGTGGGATAGTCACAGAATTTTTTGCTAATTTTTCCGTGCCATTCTCACGGATCTCCGTATTTTTCACTTTCTTTTTGCGTGGCATTCTCATGGATTGGTTACTCAACTGCTTTTTCCTATTTTCAAACCATTGTCACTTCAGTTTAGGGTTAGATTTGGTGTTTGCGTTAGTATGTCACTTTAAGTATTGGTTTATACTATTTTTTCTGATGTATTCTTTTATATTTTCTAAACTTTAATCAATTGTCGCCTGGCTTTGGGGTTAGAGTTGGGTAGGGATGTCATTTTCTGTAAATCTAACCCTAAACCGAAGCAACAATGGTAAGAAAATAGGACAAAACAGTCGAGTAACCAATCCTTGAGAATGGTTGTATGTAACGTATGGCATGTTACGTTAAAGCAACATATGGTATGCTACGTTAGGGCAACGTATGTCTTGTGAGTGCATGAGATGTTTTGTGTTTTGTTAAAGATGTGTTTCTCTTTTCACAGACACCTCAGGATGTGATATTGTCCAGCTGTCTGCCATCAGCAGTGATAAAGCGTTTAATGCGTACATGCTACCCCGCTGCTGCATGACGGATGGAGCCGCACGTGTCACGGGTCTTACGGTAGACGGCGAAGCCCTGCTACTCCATCGAAGGCCCGTACGCACCACTCCACAGAGACAAGTGCTCATTAACTTCATCTCCTTCCTCAAAACTTTCAACAGACCTTTTCTAGTGGGACACAACAGCAGAAGATTCGATTGGCCCATTCTAATGCGGGTCATGGAGGAGTTTGGCCTGTTGGAAGATTTCAGGGAGGTGGTGTCCGGGTGTGTGGATACACTGACTATGAGCAGAGATATGTTTCACCTGGAGAAATACAACCAGCCGTTTCTCGTCAAGTATTTTCTTGGAGAATCATATGGAGCTCATGATGCAACCGAGGATGCCCGGACTCTACAGGAGCTCTACAGAGTCTGGAAACCCTGTAAAGCTCTCGTGATGAAGCACAAAAGTTTCATGTGATTGATGGACACAACTCTGGGATCATGTTTGTAGTGATTTGGTTCTGATCAGTGTAAAAATATTGTTTTTTTTTTTTTAGATAATTTCTTAAGTGAAACTTTGTTAAAAGTTTATTTTAACTGCAATTCTATTAGTGTTATAAAATATGTCATTGTTTATAAAGCAGTGGTGCATGGATCACCTCAGCAAAACTGTAAAGGTGCTGTAAAATTTTTTAATTGTGTTTTGATAAAAAGTGATAAAGTTAATCTTAGTGTAGTTTACACGGACTGTGTGAAGTGTTCAATGGGAATGTTTATATTTTGCGTAAAGGCACCACTATATTTCTTTGCAGCAAGTACATTCCTTTTGAATTCTTTTCTATCCTAAAATTAAGGTCTTTTCTTTTGAAAAAAAAAAAAAAAACAGTTCTGCTTTTCACAGGTGTTACACCCAACATGAAAACCATGAAAACATTTCTAAAGTGTTTGACACTTTATCATAGTTTAAAAAATTAATATTTAGTGTAATTTAATAAAATTGTGTAAATCATTTTGTGTAATTTTTATGCAACTTAACACTATTTATTCATTGGATCTTTGACATCCAAATTAAAATTGTTTCTTAAAGAAACAGTGTCATTAGGGTTTATAACTGAGACTTAATTATATAAATATCATTTTGTACCAAGGTCTGGAGTACCATGTGTCTTCTTGGCTAATCCATGAAGTCAAAAGCCAGAGTAACTAGTTTACACATTATCTGTTTGTCAGTATTTTAGTAAGTCAGACATGAACACAAGAAAAACACATTGTAGGCTAAATATTGATGAAAACGTATGTGTGACATTTTACTGGAAAAGAACAGAAAAATTTCCAAGTCTTAGTAACAAGATATAGCAAATTAAATTAACAAAAACAAAACTTCATGGACCAAGGTTTTTATTGGAATTATATTTTGTGACACTTTGTTGTTTTCACGTGGATACATATACATATTCAGCTGGATGAGAAGTTACAGCACACAACACGATGTCTGAATGATCCTTCATCATCAGGATAATACAACAGAGAAGTGGAATTGATCAGAAGAAGAGAAACTCATGCAAAAAACCCACGTTACAGATTTAGTGAGTGGTTTGTGTTAAATAAAACTTTTGAGAAGAATCAGTTTCAAAAACAAAGAAAAAAAAAAATCAGTCTCTTCACTCAGCCATTTCCACATCTTCTGACAGCTTTTGGACCATCTTGTCCTCCAGCTGTTTGGCTTGACCTAAATAAGAGACATCAGACATGTGAAGAGAGTTTCTGAAGCACATCTCACAGACATTACATTGGTGTGACGTCTCACCTGCATGTGGAGCTTTGAGGAGGTGAATGTTTTTCTTAACTTCACTGACATCTGCAGCTTTCTCAAGCTCTTTGCCTTTCTTCAGTCTTTGGAAAAATGTAAATAATTATGAACATTCACAAGAGCGAATGCTTAGATTTACACTTAGTTGACACCTATTTGGTGAGCAAACACATGGCTTGTCCAAAACATTGAGGTCATGAAGAGAGAGTATATCATAATATTCCCAAACACAAGATTATTAACAATAAAAGTAAAGCCAAATGCTCATTGTCACAAAAAGACATCAAAAAACAAATATGATTTGAAGAAGACTTCATAAGTCAACGTTCAAAATATTATTCATAATATTCACCTGTTTATGATGAATCGTGACTGTCTCTTATGTTTAATAGCTGCAACCTTCTGCATGGCCACCACTGGAAACACAAACATAATATTCAGATTAACAGATTCATTCAAAATACAACAATTGATTACATTCATCATCGATCCACTTACCCGTCTTGCTCCAGAGTTCTCTGTTGTATTTGACTGGAATATTTCTGCGCTTTTCAAACTCCAGTGAGTTATCCTGATGAAACAGAAAAAGTCGAAAATTAATAAGAATACAAATGATTTGATTGATTAATTATGCTGTGTTTAATGGAGTAATACAAGAAGCATAAAAGCAGCACAGATATGCAAAAAACGCATAAGAACTTGAACAGTCCATGACAGTTAATGTCATTACACAAACTTATTTAACTCGAGTACAGGGCTTATCACCTGTGGGGCAAATGCAGCCCTCCAATCATCTCATCTCTATCAGATTTAAAATCTGCGTTGATTATTTTAACCTTTCCACTGTACAAGACAAATGATGGCCAATAAACCCGGAAAGAGGCTGCGTTGGGGCACCATCTGCGTAATTATCCGATCTAATTTGAGCTTTGGGTGCATAAAAAAATAAACTTGTTCGACTACACCACATGTGACACACCGACCGGAAGTGTTGCCTTTCAGTGTGGTCCAATCAAAACACTGTGTGTATTAATCCATTTCTGTTCAACTTTATCAGTAATACTTAGTAATTAATCATTTTTTAAAGATATAAGTAAATTATGCAAGTATAAATATATTCGTAGATTAAAGACTCTTGCTCTGGAATGAGCTTTTCTCCCATGTTAACATGGATTTATGGTTAAACTGAAATTTCATGACGACTCCCACTAGGGGGCGAACTCTGACAGTCGTGTCCGAATGTAGTGTACAATGGAAAGCCGGTTAATCCTATATATCTTTAAAGTATTTTAAAAAATTAAAATTATTAAAAAAATTATTAAAATAAAACATATAGTGCGTATATAATAGGTAAAAAATAAAAAAAAGTTTGGCCCACAGCATATTTACAATTTTAAAATCTGGCCCTCGAGTTTGAGTAGCTGTACACCGCTGAATCTAGTACAATACTAAAACTAATATCAACACATTATAGGACTGATCACAGTATTGACAGAAAGCAGGTAAATCTCTCACCACTGTCAGCTCTTTGCCCGACGCCTTTCTGAACGCTTTGGTCCATCTGGTCTTTCTTGGGTTTCTCTTCTTTTTGAAGTTTTTGTGGCATTTTGATCTGCAGAACCGAAAAGCCTACAAAACATACATGCATCAGGATTTAATAATGACAATCAATGTGACTGCGTCTCAGGCAAAAAAACTAACTCGGTTCATGTTATTACCAGTAATAAACCAATATATCAGCTGATTGTTTTATTATCGGCCGATAAATCTTTTCAATTGGCCAGTAACTTTCTCTATTATTTAAATGAGTTGTTTGTATTGAAAAGACATTCAGTGTCAATCAATGTAAAGCTAAAGTCCGACAGACAGTAAAATGACCAATCATGATTCACTTTTTAACATGACGTAATGATGTGTCACACACAACAACACACTTATTTAGACAGTAAGACATAACTGACATCTCGCCGTACTATGTAAAATTACTAATTATCCAACTATGTACTTTAAAAGGGTATATTATTTATAAATGTAATGCATAACAAATGTTTATGTATTTTCACCAATTTTCTGTTAGTCTCTTAATCAAATTTGTGTTATATCGGTCATACAGCTTTCTTTAAAACACATATCGGTCGACCACTAGTTAACAATATCATCATAACGTTACATGGCAAAAAAAACAAAATATTTTCTTCATCATTTTTATGATTCAACTGTAATGCTTTCTTGGTAGCAACAGACCACGATGCCACCATGTTTTTAAATACATTAAAATTATTATTAACAGCAGTTGAATATCACTCTCAAAGTCATTAACAATAATAACAAATGTACAAATATGAGGTTAAACAGTAACCGGATCAGTCGATCTCTCTATAATAAAAACATCAACACGTACTCGATCGCAATAACAATAACCAATACAAACACCGATAAATCACTCGATTTCGATATTTACCTTACAGTCGTTTCGTACAAACATCATTCCGTGTCCGGGATACACCGGAGCGGAGCAGAAATAGCACTTTTCTATGCGCATTTTACTCGATTGTTATGACTTTATTTGTACATGTGCGGCCACACTCCGCACACGGGCGGAAAAGAAAATGCGCTCATCCGGTTTCAGTGTATGATGTAATGACGCAAGACGTGCGCTTTACCGCCGCACGCAGGCCTGGAGCGTCAGTACAGCTCCGTCTGGACTTTACTGTAGGGGTTTTTAAAGCCGAATCCTCTTGACCTAAATTACAGAAATATTTATTTAATATCTCAGAGGAACTTCAAGTAAATTATTTAATAGCACATTTGTATGTTTAACTTCAAAAACATTTACCGTTTTAAAGTTTTGATCAGTTTTTACATTGTAAGAGTTGAGAATAAGTACAAGTTATTGATATTATTACCTGTTATTTGACCTTCATCTGGTAGGCCTACTTTTATTTTATTGGTAGTCGTACTTACAACATATCTCTCCATTTTGCACGAGTTCTTAGTTTTCTGATATTTTGTAAGTGTTGTGGAATGGTCATATAATTTTATTTGCATAATTTTTATTTAATCTGCATATTTTTTGTTAGTAAGTGTTTGTTTATCTAATCATAAATGTAAATAAATAATTGTATTTTAGCGTTTTCCCAACCCCCCTGCCATTTCCCCGGGAACCACCAGGGGCTCGTGGACCCAAGTTTGTAAAACCCTCCTGTAGGGGTCCTGTCCTTGTCTTGTGGTAATATCATAGAAATATGCTACATATGAAAATACTGAGTGTATTATTATAGTGCAATGCCCAGTAGCACTGCTTTGTATTGTTTTGATTTTTTTTTATACTTTTGTCCAAATAATTATATATTTTTTGCCTTATGTGTAAAAAAATTTTACGATATGTTATGAAATACTAAATATATTTTGTCAAAAAGTAAAGCTTAATTAAATATATTTTTTAATTATGAAAATATATTTAGTTTTAACCTTCATATATTAACATATATTTGAAATATCTGAAATAATGTGTTTCAGCGGTAACAAATACATTTTGAAACACTAATTTTGAAACTAATGCACAAAAATACATTTCTGGCCAAAATCTTAAAATTTTATTTTATACATACTTTATACATTTTATATAAACTAAGTATTTTTTGCAGTTGATAATATATTTAATTTTAATATTTTCAAACCTGTTATGTAACACACAAAGTTTTTCTTACAATGCCACATGAATATAAATGCTTTAAAAATATTTATTTTTAAAAATATATTTCAAAATATATATAAAAAATATTTTTCACCAATATATTTTTTGGCCTTTTTTGTATATTTTGAAATGTATTTAAAATTATATTAGACTTTTTTTTTTGCCGTATGTATTTTCATTGGTCAGTTGTATTGGCGTCTATTAAATGTATACATATAACTAAAAAAACTTTAAAAAAAAGTAACAGATGTTTTGGTACTTCATTTATTTGTAACCATTTTAAATGTAGACGAACACATTTATTTGCTTGTTGCAATTTTTACTATTCAAACTGAGATGCCTTAGAAAGTTCTTAAATATTTATTTACAAATAAATATAGTTTGATGGCATTTCAGTAGGAAGATTACTGCATATTTTCAACTTATAAAAAAAATCAAAAACCAAACAATGTTATTTTTGAGGAATTTTTTATTATATTGTGCATCGTTCTGACCACTTTCTGGCATCCAACAGAACCAAACTGATACAGCATGTTATGTGTTAACACATAAGGGACTCAAATAATACAAATCCTAATAAACCAAAGAAACAAACAGATCAAGATCCAGACAGAGCAAGTATGAAGACCCAGTCCTTGTAAAAAATGTTCACAAAAAGTGTTTGGATTTACATACACAAAACATACAACAAGTTTAAAAGCACATATTAGAATAATAAAAAAAACACTACATTGACATACAGTGAAAATTAAGATTTTTTGGACAAAATCCTCTATAAGACAGATGTGTGGATTAGCAGTCGTAGTCAAAACAAGATGCAACTTTAATAAAGCAAATGCATTACAAAATGTCAAGTCTACGCAATATACAGAGGTGACCGCATTAATCTTTGGTATAGATTGAATTTGTTTTCTGAAATGATTATTTTGTGTCACCTCAATCAAAAGGGTTGTCCCAAAACTTTGATTTACCCAAACCATTCATACCACATCAACTCACACAATCATTCATACTCCACACACATACACACTTTGGTTAAACATGAGAACAATATTGTGATCATTTGTGTCCAAGCCAATTGAAAGAGGTTCACAACTCTTTGGATTTTAGCATCTATCTGCTTCACAACAATACAATCTAACATGAATGAAAAACACTGCGCTCACCCAAAATCTGAGCGCTAAAGCTATCTTGAAATAATGCTGGATTTCTTCTGGCACTTTCAAATATACAGAAATATAAATATATATCTTTGGAGGTAACTGTATTTTGGCATCTTTTGGCATTTTTGTATACATTTTCAGTTCATTCTTTGGATCAGACATTTTTTATATTGCAAATGACCCTCCCATCATAAGGCCATCATCATCATCTTCTTCATCATCATTCTACTCACATAAAGCTTTCAGAGTCTGGTGCAGTGACATCACCAGTGTTTTTGTGTTTTTTAGGTTTTTCTTATTTTCCAAAGAAATAAAGCATTTGTTCCCGTTTCAATACAAGTTAAGATCAGTCTGGTCAAGATGTTAATTCTCACAGAAAATTCATTACATGCTTCCCCATACTATAAACCTCTCCATATGGATTATCTAGACACATTAACTTTTGGTTGTGCTTCACAGAGGTCATTCCTGTATTTTCTGTGAGAACCTGAACAGATCTTGACGTGTACTGATCCAGGAACACAAAAGGAACTCAAATCCTCCACGTAGGAATCATAACGGCAAATGAACCTCACAAATAACTCAATACACAGCACCTTTAAAACCTTAAAAAAAAAACTGATCAACAACTTGACCTCTTGTGTAAATGATAAAGCATTCATAAACGACACAAAAAAAAAATAAACAGCACACAGAGGTAGTCTAACAAAAAACTGTAAAATATGACTTAAATAACTGCACACGAGATATTAATGTTCATCAGGATCTTTCTGTCAACAAACTCGAACAACCCATAAAAGCAGCGTTTTTACAATTTCAAAAAACTTATTTGTTTTATAACCTGAGGCACATTAACCTGATGACTTTTATCTTATTTTTTTATCTTTAAATGGAAACCACTATATACGGTGGGATCCAAACATCTGAGACCACATTGAAAATTATTTTCTGTTAACCTGCCAGTATTTTTTTATGATTTTCACAAAAGTTTCAGAAAATGCCTTCCAGATATTCAAATATGGGTAGGTTTCTTCAAAAATACCAAATCTTGAGCAAAAAGCTGAAAAAAATTGCTGAAATTTCGATTGCGGTAAAAACTCGTTGTCGGCAGGGAAAGAGTTAATTTAATGCTGATAATAAAGTTTTGAAGTATTTTAAACTGTTATAATCTAAGAAAGGTCAAACTTCTCATCAGGATTTTTCATTTAAAGCTTTTCACTTTGGTGGCCTCAGACCTTTGGACCTCAGTATATAAGAAACACCTTCATCGCATATAAATAAATTAAACTGAGAGAGTAAAGGCAGAAACCATAAAGCATAAATCATCTATGAAGGTCAAAAGATTGACTGAGGTAGAGAGACAGCAGTACAAAACTCCGTCTCTGTCATTTCCACAAACAAACATGAATCGCTCATCTGTTTGTGTAAAGCACATTTGAAAAATTCAAAGACATTCATCAATCGATCGCTGGCACACATTCATGTGAAATATTCCTGAAGAGAATACAAACGGCTCCCGGACCTTCATCTTTGGAATACTGGGAATTTCTCTGAACAGATCCAAAAGGATTGGGTAGTGCAAGTTCTTCAAAGCCAGCAGAATATTCGTGACTTACTAAAGCTATTTCAAACCGTTCAGATGTGAATCTTTGGCACAAATCCATGTGAATGAATCCTGAAGTGTGTTCATCGCTCCAGGAATCACAGATGAGCTATAGAGGAACGGCTACAAAGCGCACATCAGAGGAAGATTTCTGTTGGTTGTCTTGAATCGGACCGCACAAGCTCACAACACAGATGGATGTTTCTGGTAATTCATTCTGGACAGTATCATCAGGTGTAATAGAGGATCTGTTAGGACTGCTGGTTTGGGTCTCATCATGAGTGCAGTTTCCAGAATCACTCGTCTCTCGGCCGCTGGTCTCGCTGGTTTGTGAGCTCTCAGATTCTCCCAGTGGATGATAAAGGATGTGTAGAGAAGATCTCTGAGGAGAGACGACGCGCTCTTCATCCTCATAACACAGCACCGTCTTACCCACTTCATAAACATGACCGTGATCCTCATTCTGTTCAAATAAACATCACAGGTTACAGTCTCAGCATATTGCATGGATTTGTTAAAATATTCAGTTTTTTACTTTCAAAATTAGGGTTGTAAAAAGATTAATCGCATACAAAATAAAAGCTGTGTTTGCATAATATAATAAAAAAAGACACATAAACAATACACACACAAATGTATTACTATAAAATATATCAAAATAATAATAAAAATAAAAATAATAATAATAATAAAATAAATAAATAAATAAATAAATAAATAAATAAATAAATAAATAAATAAATAAATAAATAAATATATATATATAAATATAAATATATAAATATATAACATACATATTTATACACTATCTCAGCATTTTGCATGGATTTGTTTACATTTTCAAATTTTTTACTATCAAAATTAGGGCTGTAAAAAGATTAATTGCACACAAAATAAACGTTTGTGTTTGCATAATATATTTTGTGTTTGCATAACATAATCTAAAAAAATGATACATAAACAACACACACACAAATATATTAATATAAAATATATTTAAATAAATAAATATAAAAATAAATAAATAAATAAATAAATATATATATATATATATATGCAAGTAAATGTTTTTAAGTACATACATGCATGTGTGTGTATGTAAATATACAAATAATTACACAGAGTGCACAGACATTTATTATGCAAAAACAAACTCTTATTTTGCATGTGATTAATCGCAATTAATCTTTTGATATTTTACTAATTTAAAAAAAGTCACTAATTGCAGTGACCTAAAATAGATTTGAATAAAATTGTTTGCTTAAAATCAAGGTTTCTCAAGTGTGACCATATATGTGTGATCTAATGATGAGATGAGGAGCATCAAAGCTTCATATAACATTGATTTCAATCTTTGACATGATGTTAAAGATATCAAGATTGTTTTTTTACATTGTGTAGGAGACAGTAAATGAATAAAAAGACTTTAGATGGGTTTTTACAGGCAGGGTCACATATTTCATAAGCGTTATATGCAGCTACTCACAGCGTTTTTCTTTGTATTTGATTTCTTTCTGTTGTTAAAAATCTTCCATCTCTTCTGTTTGATCTGAGCGTCATTCATTATGGGTCCTGCACAGTTTATCTTCAGATTTGTTCCTCCCTGAAACCCAAAAAACATTTTTTCTTACAACCGTCACATAGCTAAGCTTTGTTATTTTGTCTTATATCAAATCATGAATGAGGTCAAATGATTTTTACTTTGGCATCAATGAAATGCGTTCTCATCATTGGAACCTGAACTTCTGTTGTCCCTGCTCGATGCTGATTGGCTGATAAAACACTGCCGTGCATGACCTCATTCCTCACCTGTTCAATCATTTTTGAGGGTGATGATTTCCTACAAAGGAGAAAAAAACTCTTATTTCTGTGGTTTTACATACACACGATCGTGTCTAACATCTGAGCAAGATTGAGAGCATACACTGCCAAAAATGATTTTCAAGAAAAAAATTCTTAGTTTTTTTTGTCTTGTTTTCAGTAAAAATATCTAAAAATTCTTAAATTAGATTTTAGACCAAAATATAAAATGTAAGTGATTTTGTGCATAAAACAAGCAAAACATCTGCCAATGGGGTAAGCTAAAAAATCTTTTTTTAAACACTAAATTCAAGAAAAATGCAAGAACAATTTGGTTACCCCATTGGCAGATTTTTTTGCTCGTTTTATGCACAAAATCACTTAAATTTGATATTTTTGGTCTAAAACTAGACTTATTTTCTTGGGTTGTTTTGCTTATCAAGAAATAAGCCTGCTATTCATTTATTGTACATATTAACACATATATTTTTCCTATTTAATTTATCTATAAAGACCGGTCTTACCGTGTTTTATTCTGAGTAAAGAGGATGCAGACGCAAAGGACGATGCAGATCAGAGCAATAAACACACCAACGATGATACCGGTCATGGATTTCTCATCGATGTGGTAAAGTCCGTCTATAAACGCTGTAGAAATACATGTGAGCAAAAATCACATCAAAAGATCACATAACATTGCATATTTTTTTTAAAAGCAAATATGTTGTACCGGTTTCTTCAGCGTGGCTGTCGGTGTGACGAGGATTTTTGTTCTGGTGATGTTTGGTCCTGAGCACCTGAAGCTCTACAGTACTAGAGAACGGACCATCACCCGCCTGGTTAGAAGCAGAGATCTTAACCAGATAAACATGACCCGACTCCAGCTTCTCCAGTAAAGCCATGGTGTTTGTACCTGAAAACACACAAATGAGTGTGAAAACTCAAAAAACTTCTCGTCAACTCATCTGGACTATGAGGTCAACATTACATCAATTTTTCTTAAAATAAATGAATAACATGCACAAGTTCTGAACTCTTATTAGCTTTTATTTTATATTCTTTCAGAGGAAAATAAAGGCCTGGTTTGAGGTTCTCACCTTCTTTCTGTAGGACCTGCCATTCGCCAGCGATCCAGGAGCTCTGTGAGGCGTACAGTATGGTGTAATGAGCTACAGAGAGATTGGGCTGCTCCGGTGCTCTCCATGAAACCAACGCTGTATCATCATCGATCAGAGAAACTTTAACACCCAGAGGAGGAGAGGACGGAGCTGTGGACCAGAAGAACTTATGAGAACACTGAAAGATCTGATCTCAGGTAGCTCTTCAACCACAGGTCACCTTATGGCATTACATCATGTCCATTATATAAATCTGGATAGATACCTTCAAGTAAAGTTCTCTGATAGACCGTCACACTCCAGGGACTTGACATCTGATCCATGTGCAGACGAACAGCAAAGTCATAGCGAGTGTTAGGCTGAAGTCCTGTGAGCGTCACCGTCTGTTCAGTTCTGAGGAGAGAGATTTAAAGTTAGTCATCTCATCTGTAACACATCACTGTGATGTTTAGAAAGCAGAAGGTCAGGACTCACGTCTGGATGTAGCGTACAGACGCCGTGTCAGACGGACTCACAGGTCCAGAGCGGACAGAATAACTGACGGGTTTTCCGGAAGTGAACGCAGGACGATTCCAGCTGAGGATCACGGAGGATGAACTGTTGGATTTAGCGTGAAGGTTTTCTGGAGGAGGCAGCGATGCTAACCTGCGGTTGGGTGCAGCTGAAATAGAGACAGACTGGTAGTTATTATTTGAACAAGATACTGTCAAAAACACCAAACACAACCTAAAACTAAAAGCAAAGTAAATTAGGATCGCAAAGATCATGGGGTCGAGTCCTGGGAACACACAAGCATAAACTGCAAAAAATGATTTTTTTAAGAAAAAAATTCTTAGTATTTTTGTCTTGTTTTCAGTAAAAATATTTAAAAATTCTTTTTAAAGACCCAAATTTTTCTTGATGAGCTAAATGACCCAAAGAAAATAAGTTTATGCACAGAATAACTTTAATTTGATATTTTTGAGTCGTTTTGCTCATCAAGAAAAAACATCTTAATTTAAGAATTTTTAGATATTTTTACTGAAAACAAGACAAAAATACTAAGAATTTTTTTTCTTGACAATAATTTTTTTGCAGTGTACATGACTTTCTAAATATCTAAAAACAAGATGTATTTTCTTGATGAGCAAATGACCTAAGAAAATAAGTCTAGTTTTCAAGCAAAACATATGAAATTTAAGTTAATTTGTGCTTAAACAAGCAAAAACATCTGCCAATGGAAAAAATGTTTTTCTTCAATTTACTTAATTCAGAAAAATTCAGTAAAAAATCTTATTTCATTTGGCAGATTTTTTTCTTGTTTTAAGCACAAATTTGCTAAAATTTGATATGTTTTGTCTGAAAACTAGACTTATTTTCTTAGGTCATTTGCTCATCAAGAAAATACATCTTGATTTAAGAATTTTTGGATTTTTTTTTACTGAAAACAAGACAAAAATACTAAGTAAGAAAGTCATTTTTTGCAGTGTATTACCCTGGCCAACAAATGTATTGATGTCTTGTTTTCAGACCTGGTTTTTGTTTTTAGACAAAAATATAAAAAATCTGCCAATGGGATAAGAAAATGTTTCTCTTAAGTAAATTTCAAGCTTGTTTAAAGCACAAATTAACTTAAATTTTATGGTTTTTTTTGTCTATAAACTAGACTTATTTTCTTAGGTCGTTTTGCTCATGAAGAAAATGCATCTTAATATAAGAATTTTTTGATATTTCTACTGAAAACAAGACAAAAATACTAAGTAAGAAAGTCATTTTTTGCAGTGTATTACCCTGGCCAACAAATGTATTGATGTCTTGTTTTCAGACCTGGTTTTTGTTTTTAGACAAAAATATAAAAAATCTGCCAATGGGATAAGAAAATGTTTCTCTTAAGTAAATTTCAAGCTTGTTTAAAGCACAAATTAACTTAAATTTTATGGGTTTTTTTGTCTATAAACTAGACTTATTTTCTTAGGTCGTTTTGCTCATGAAGAAAATGCATCTTAATATAAGAATTTTTTGATATTTCTACTGAAAACAAGACAAAAATACTAAGTAAGAAAGTCATTTTTTGCAGTGTATTACCCTGGCCAACAAATGTATTGATGTCTTGTTTTCAGACCTGGTTTTTGTTTTTAGACAAAAATATAAAAAATCTGCCAATGGGATAAGAAAATGTTTCTCTTAAGTAAATTTCAAGCTTGTTTAAAGCACAAATTAACTTAAATTTTATGGTTTTTTTTGTCTATAAACTAGACTTATTTTCTTAGGTCGTTTTGCTCATGAAGAAAATGCATCTTAATATAAGAATTTTTTGATATTTCTACTGAAAACAAGACATTTTTTGCAGTGTAAGTCACAGATGTATTTGTAGTAAAAACCAAAAATACATTGTAGACCCATACATAATATCCTCATGATTTTAAGTAAAGATCATGCATTTATCATTATAATATGTTTTGCTAAGGACTTCATTTGGACAATTTTAAAAGTGATTTTCTCAATACTTCATTTGTTTGTATACTCAGATTACAGATTTTCTAATAGCTGTATCTTGACCAAATATTGTCTTATCCTAATCAAACATGGAAAGCTTACTTATTTAGCTTTCAGATGAAATCTCAATAAAAAAGACCCTTTTGACTGATTTTGTGGTCCAGGATCACAAACTATTAAAGTAATGTATTGATTGAATGCACTGTAAGCTGTTTTGGATAAAGCATCTGATAATGCATAAATATAAATTAAAATTTATACTGTATGTTCACATTTGACCTTTCAGGGTGTTATGCATATTTTATTTTTCCAATGAGCAAATCAGAAAATATACAGCTTACATTTAAAAAACATTTGTGGACTTACAGGGACATGCTGGAGTGTTGACCGTCTGATGTGCTTGATATCCGTCACCGTCAGCACCGAATGCCAAAATCTTCACATGATACTTTACTCTGGGACCTGGAGGACAGAAATCAATAAAAACATTTACTTTAATGATCTTATATCTTCTTCAAAGATGATGTTGAGGAATTGTGTTGATGATGTCTGTCTCTCTTCATGTCTTTCATTCAAGAAGTGTGCTGCTTTAAACAGATTCATGTGTGCAGTTCACCACACAACCATGGGCGGAAATCCCGGGGGGGTCGGGGGGGACAGGACCCCCCCTATCTGAGGGTTGTCCCCCCTAAATTATCATTAGAATATGTGTATTGAAAATAATTTAATGATTTATAATACTTAAACTAGTTGTGTAAGAAGTGAAACAATACAAATGCAAACGGAGCAACAACAAAAAAACGTTTTAAATATTTGGATTCCCCCTCCCTTGCCTCACAGTGGTTTGGTCCACTGCCCACGCCCCTTTTACCTCACCACCACACATTCCGGTGGTAGAGAAGTGTACGGAGCCGACGCGTTAATAAGCTATATACAATACAACGTTTCCCATCACTTATCAGTTTATCCTCATATGTTTTAAAACTGGACTATTTTGACATATAAACATGAACATATTTTGTTTTCTGAGAACAGAAGCAGATAAACGATCAAGAAAACATTTTTATGCATTCATGCAGAGGTGAGGCAGAGCTGAAAGTAACAAATTACATTTACTCACCTTGCTGTAACTGAGTTTTTTGTGTACTTTTACTTTGAGTAGTTTTTAAAATCTGTACTTTACTTTTACTTAAGTATGTTTAAAGTATTGTTGGTTACTTCGCTACATGTTAAATCATATCCGTTACTGAGTAAAAATAAATAAAAAAGTAAGGTGATAAAGACGCGCCACGGTCGGATGATTGATTGATGGGCGGGGGAACGCGCAAAAAGAACCATGGAGAGGGACGAGACAGGCGCAGGCTAATGCAGACCCTCAATTCAATTCTTACGAAAGAAACCCCTGGCCATTGACGCAAAGCGATTGTTTCATTCAGGTAGGGTTCATGCTCTTGAGTACGGAGTTTGAGAATTGCCGACCGTGTTTAACCGCTAATTTGCACGATGCATTTTTAATACATGCGCATTATCTTCCGAGGTCTAGCAGCTTCGCGTCAAGTCAAACAACTTGAGAACGTCCTCGAGAATGCGCAGATCATTAGACATTGCAGAGAGAGAGAGAGCGCGAGAGAGATAGATTGAAAGACATCAGGTACACAGGTCTGGGAGCTAATAAACGTGTAAAGGATGTATAGTGTATAGCCATGGCACTCATCTCATTATATGTTCATTTATGTATATAGTTTAATAACAATGTATGTTACCAGCAATACATCAATTACAACCTTCATATAATGATTGTATTTACTAGCTGCTGACCTCATATTATTTTTGCTTCAAAAGTGCATAACTCACCTGTAAAAATCATTAAATAATTCCATAAATGTTTCTTAGTTATAAAAAGCTTTTTATTTTATTAACATTTGTTATTGCACTTTAATTGTAGAGATGTTTACAATTAAAAACATAGTTTGAGATGTATATATCCTTCCTTTGTGAACTATACTAGAAACCTCTCCCCGCTGTAAAAAAGTAACTCTTAAAATTAAAATGACTTTTTACTTGAGTAGATTTTTAGACCAGTAACTTTACTTTTACTTAAGTAAAATATTATTAAAGTAACTTTACTATTACTTAAGTAGAAAATTGTATTACTCTTTTCACCTCTGCATTCATATGTATTAAAATTAAATTTGCGTCCGTTCATAGAGAAAGAGAAACGTTTTCTATCTGTACCCATTTCCTTGCAAGTACAATTTTGCCTGTATTATTGGTGTCCCCTTCAAAAATTGTTCTTGAAAAATTTTATGTTTATTGTCCCCCCCAACATTTAGATGAGATTTTCGCCCCTGCACACAACCAAAAACTTCTCTAAACTTAACTTACAAAAACAATAACATGAAGATATATTCAAGCGATAGTCGTCATTTCACCATCTATTAGGTTAACTACAGGACCTGATATACTCCGGTTATGAGTAGTAACCCACTTTTAGCCAAAAGAAACTTGAATTTGGTTACATGTGTTTGTTGCCAAAATATCTTGTGAGATGTCTGATATTTCATCATGTAAGCAAAGTCAACAGTGATGATGAGGTATTCGCTTTTATTTATTTTTGGGCTTTGATTAAACATCTATAAAATTTTGACTGACAGCCCTTGTTTTAGCCTAGACATCTGGAGTGTGTTTAGACGGTTATACGATATCTTTTAAACGCAAAATTGCTTGCTTGCATTAATATGAATATATAAAGACATTTAATATCTTAAATGCATGTCAGATATTTGCATACAACACAAAGTTTTCTGGGTGATGTGTTTATTTCTGTGTCTGAAGCTTAAGCGTGTGAGGTATCACATAGAAGTTTGCTGTTTTTAAGCCTTTTAAGGACAGAAGGTCAGAGGTTATAGGTCATCTTCAAAAGCGCTGTTCAGCTGCAGAGACGTGAGCTTAATGACCAGATAAAACTTTATGCTGAACCAGTTACCATGACCAACAATGACCATAACATAAATATGATGCTAAATAATCCCCCCTTTCATTTTGGATGAATTTGGCTACTTGCTGAGAAAACGTTTAATTAAAATAAACTCTTCTGGTAAAATAATCCTTGATTTCAGTTCAAGTGTCCAGTTGGAGAGGTATTGGGGAGGGGGCGGCCTCACAGGCATCTGCCCGACCTTAAACCCCAACACAATAGACGGCCGTGGTGAAGCACTGGGGAATTATGGGAAAACTCAAAGGAGACATCTGGGGTGTGACCTTTGACACTGAGGGGATATTATGTGACACGTAGAAAGGCGAAAATAGTGCGGCCAGGCCAAGCGTGAATAAATCTGAACAGAAGAAGGTCTTTATTGATCCCAGAGAAAATTGGAAATCTGAGTCAAATCCATTCAGATTCAGCCAAAGCCAAACACAAAAGAAATAAAACGATTGAAGTAAATCTGAAATAGTTTTGCTTTTCAAGTTTGACTTAAGAAGTGTATGTAATGTTTTTAATATAATAATAATATTAATAAATATAATAATGTTCAACTACAAATAATGCAATTAATTTTTTACTAACTACAATTAAAACCATTGAAGCGTTGAACCATCCTGACTAAAGTCAAATGAGTAGATGAAGTTTCTTTACTCACTGAGACCGGTGATGATGTACTGGTGGTCCTGTGGGGGAAGTTGAATAATGGAGTCCTCTGATTGGCTGTCAGTATGAAAAGAGAGTTTGTATCCCTGGACGACAGCATCACTGTGGGCTGGATGCCAGCGGACCGTCACAGATGTACAGTTTACAGGTTCAAGCTCAAGGTTTGGTGCAGGAGGCACTAAGGAGGATCAACAGATAGATAACATTAACCTCTATCAGTGTCTCTCATAATAACATTTGAACTGATGTGGTTTCAGATATTTTTTTGAGAAGCAGTTAAAGAATGAAAGATTTTTGTGCAATGAGAGAAACAGACAGTTGATAAATAACACTCATCGTGTAAGACCTGTAGAGTCTGAATCAATAAGAACTGACATTAGTTAATAACTTTAAAGGGTAGTTTACAAAGACATTTATACAGGTTTGTATCAACATGAAAGTGGGAAATTATGATTTTTTGGGTGTACTGTCTCTTTAAGGGCCGACACAACATCTTAAAGACACACAGAACTGAACATCTTCACTTCCATGTTGTAATCACATTACAATCCTGTTAAGGTTGTGGGTTCAATCACATTTTTTCCATGTCACTTTGGATAAAAAGCATCTCCCAAATGTATAAATGCAAAGATTAAACATTAAATATTTAGCTTTACATTCCTTCTGTATGACACAAGTTCACAATAAGTTTGTGTTTGAGTAAATATCCATCAGAAAATAAAGGTTTATATCCCCGTCACCATCTCTTTACACGTGTGTGTGTCCTTCTCTATTCTTCTCTTTAGCTCAATACTGCCTGAAGCTTTGCTTGTATGACCCTGAAACCGTGCCATGCTTAACTCTTGACTGACAGTTAGGGTTAAAGGTCACTGAGCAACAAATGAACTGCAGGAACAAAACCAGGTTCACAATAAAGAGCATCTGTCACAGCACGACATTAAATAAAACTACAAGAGAACCAAAACACTACTGAGAGGAAAACTTTATTGCTTTGCTCTTTCATATCTTAGGAGATTTGATGAAGTTCACAGATGTTTTTCAGATGTTTTTCCTAAAACTGCTTAATAGAAATTGATCAAATACAATAAAAGTATAGACTAACCCAACCCTAACGCTAATGCAGATTGTATAGGTAAACTATTCTGTATTTGGGTAAATATGATGAGAAATTTTAGGTTTATGTTCTTTAAAAATCTTCAATATTATTGACGTTTGAGTGCAGAATTGGCAAATCTGAGCCCAGATGGTGTCATTATCATGAGATTTTTCTTTATTTAAATTTTTCTCTATTTAATCGCATGTCTAGGAGAAATAATTATACTGTAGATATTACAGATCAGTGATTTATCTTACTATAACCCAAGAGATTTTAGGATCATTTATGACCACAAAACTGTCCTAAATGAGTGCCACACTGGAACAATTATTTTCTTTTTTTTAAATTCTTACATCAAGATGCATTTTCTTGATAAGCAAAATGACCTAAGAAAATAAGTCTAGTTTTTAGACAAATAAATATAAAATGTAAGTAAATTTGTGCTTAAAACAAGTAAAAAAATCTACCAATTGGGTAAACCATTTTTTCTCAAATGTTCTTGAATTGATTGTTTAAGAAAAAGTTCAAGATTTTTTTTCTTTTTTTGCTTGTTTAAACCACAAATTCACTTAAATGTTTTTTTTTTTTAATTCTCAAGTCAAGATGTATTTTCTTGATGAGCAAAATAATCGAAGAAAAAAGTCTAGTTTTAAGACAAAAAATTGATTAAACAAGCAAAAAAATCTGCCAATGGGGTAAGCAAATTTTTTTAAAAACTTTTTTCTTAAACACTTAATTCAAGAAAAATTCAAGAAAAAATGTATTACCCTATTGGCAGATTTTTTGCTTGTTTTATCCACAAATTCACAAATTTAATAAATTTTGTCTAAAACTCGATTTATTTTCTTAGGTCATTTTACTCATCAAGAAAAAACATCTTGATGTAAGAATTTTTTAGATATTTGTACTGAAAACAAGACAAAAATAGTACGTAAGAAAGTCATTTTTTGCAGTGCATGCTTTAGTATGAAGATAAGTAATTGTTCTAGCTTCATATGAAAGGAAACCATGAATGCAGCAGCTCTTGAAGTGATTGTTAGTCACAGTAGCTGCGTTTCAACTTCATACGGCCCCATGCAAACCGATATGCAAATGACATCAAAATACAGCAGTCGACTCCTGAAACGCTTTTGCGGTATTTTGATGTCATGCACTTGACGGTTCTTGTGATGCCACATGAAGTCGAACACACCTCTTCTGTCTTGTCCTCCAACGAAACATAGCGCCCCATATTTAAATAATGATCATGTGACTTTTACACACGTTCGGTGACCTGTAAATGCAAAAAACTGATTCCACTGCAGTTTCCTTTTCCAAATTGCCTGAAAAACCAACTGGAAGGGTAATGGAAACGCAGGCACTGACGACATCAGAAGAGTATGAGATCCGGCTCTCACCTGCGGCGCTGGATGTTTTTGACGTGCGATGAGAGCTCCAGGCGGACGGTTGACTCCAGCCAACACGAGTGGATGCTGACATACGGATCAGATAGATGGTGTCCACCTGAAGGCCCTGAAGAAGATGTTGAGTGCAGTTCTCACCCTGGACGGGCAGCTCAACAGAAGTCACATGATCATCCGCTGCAGTCCGGTACGACAGACGATACGCAGACACGCGACCACGGCTCAGTTTGGGAGGAAGAGGCTGCCAGGACACCAGAATATCGGTCGGGCTGCGGCTCATCAGACTGAACTCTGGTGTTCGGAGAGGCACTGGGGACAAAAAGATCAACAAATGATATAAAAAAGTGATCACAAGATCATTTGATGATTTTAGTATCTTAGCAATTCTGAGGAGACATTGTTGAGACACATACGAGATTATTGGTTAGCTTACAACGAGTGGTGCATTATGGGAAATTGTGTGCATTATCTCACCATTCTCCAGTGTTTGTTGAGTAACTTGCTCTGACATGCGACTGGCACCCATTGGCATGTAAGCGACGATATAAAACGTGTAGTTGCGCGCTGGTTCCAGATCATCAAGAATATGACTGGTGGTATCGTTTCCGATGACAGCCTGATACTCTTCATTATTTAGACCTGAGTTCACAAATTCATATCTCAGATTACTTTACAACTGCAAATTATATTTAAGTTATAAATGAAGCTCAGCTCTGTTTATTCTCTCTGTTAATGATCTGACAGAAATCTTTCTAGTACTCACCCTCAGATTTGGTGTAGTGTATGGAATAGGCGATAACTTTATTAGCGTTGTACTGCGGTCTCTCCCACGCCAGTAAGATGGCAGAACTGGAGATGGTTTCTGCACGGACGTTCTGCGGCGCACCGGGACGATCGTCTGATTGAATCACGACGAGACGGGCCGTGGACAGAATCGAGCCCTGAGAGTTTTCTGCTTGGCACTGATAGAAAGCTTCATCTTCTGGGATGATCTGGGTTATCACCAGTTTACTGACAAGTAACAAAAACAAACTAGTAAACACCAAAGTTCACCATATTGAGAGGTCACTAGTAGAGTCTTTTATACCTGTTATACATCTTGGTGCGGCCGTGGGAGTGAATCACCTGACCGTTTCTAAACCAGGAGATACGAGGTGCAGGCGTCCCTTTGGCCTGACAGGTGAAACGTGCCGTACCGGCTCTCGGACGGGTCTGGCTCTCTGGTCTCTCCATGAAAGATGGAGGAACTGTAAAGGTTACATTTATTATTTGCTAAAAATCGTCAAGTTTCAATGTATGGAAACAAAATTTGCATATATTTACTAGATGAAGAATGTCTTACCGAGGACGGTGATGGTTCCAGATGCCGTGGTGTAGTTACGTGTACCCGGTGTGGTTGCTCTGCACACGTACGTGCCACCGTGCTGCACCTTTACGGCAGAGACGATCAGGTTACCGTTTCCCATCACCCTGGTGCCAAACACATCTATGGGTTTGGAGTCGGCCCTGCTCCATGACACAAGAGGACGAGGTTTGCCCTCCGCCATGCACTCCAGAACCGCAGGTTGATTGAGACTGACAGTGATGTTTTGAGGTCCTGAAACGATCTGTGGTTTTATCCCGAGAGTCCTCGGCACCAACACTGGATAAAGAAGAGAAAGGTTTAACTAACAAACTACTGCTAAACTAAACCTACAGCTATCATTGATGTCTCAGAGCAGATTAAACTCAGCAAACACATACACGGCCTGACGATAAGCTCGGCTTCTTTGCTCTTGACTTGACTGGCTGTGTTTGTTGCTGAACAGCGATATTTCCCAGCATCTTTTACGGTGACGTCACGAATCTGCAGAACTCCGTTTGGCAAAGCTGTAATTCTGAAACACACAAAAATACTTTTAGAGTTAAAAACTAAATATATTCATAATGATCATTATTTTTTGGAAAGCTGTAAGCACCAGTTGTTTGTTGAGCAGAGGTTGTTTCTATATCAAATACAATTATTTTACATTCAGGATCCCAGAAAGCAATAGTTGTTATTTCACTGTCTAGGTTATTAGACCCGATATAGTCCGGCTATGAGTAACTTACTTCTAGTCACAATAAATCTAAATTTGGTTATGTTTACACTGCAAAAAATGATTTTCAAGAAAAAATATTCTTAGTATTTTTGTCTTGTTTTCATTAAAAATATCTAAAAATTCTTAAATTAAGATGCTTTTTCTTAATGAGCAAAATGACATAAGAAAATAAGTCTAGTTTTTAGACCAAAAATATCAAATTTAAGTGATTTTGTGCATAAAACGAGCAAAAAAATCTGCAAATGGGGTAAGAAAAATTTTCTTGAATTTAGTGTTTAAGAAAAATGTTCAATATTTTTTTCTTACCCCATTGACAGATTATTATTTTTTTGCTTGTTTTATGCACAAAATCACTTAAATTTGATATTTTTGGTCTAAAAACTAGACTTATTTTCTTGGGCCATTTTGCTCATCAAGAAAAAGCATCTTCATTTAAGCATTTTTAGATATTTTTACTGAAAACAAGACAAAAATACTTAAATACTTAAATGTGTCGTTTTGGCCAAAAAACTTGTGAGATCAATGTAAATAGCAAGTAAAGCCAACAGTGATAACAAGCTGTTCTGTTTCATTTATTTATTGGGCTATGGTTAGACATCTTTTAAATGTTCACTGAAAATTGCCTTGTTTTATCTTAGATGTCTGGGCTTGAAAAGACTCCCAGCTTGGTTTTAGTTGGTTAAGATGGTATAGCAGGCTGGTATAGCAGGCTTCAAGAGGGATTATGGAGACCCTTAAGACTAGGACCAGCTTAAGAGTGTGCAAATCCGCTCTAAGACCACCCTGCTTAACCAGCTAAGACCAGCCAACCAGCTGAGTGTGGTGGGTCAGCTGGTCTACTAGCTAAAACCAGCTTAAGAGTGTCCAAAACCACCCTGCTTAACCAGCTAAATCAGCTTAGGTTTGGGCTGTGTTTGGACGGCTATAGACGCCTTTTAAATGCAAAATTGTTTGCTGGGATAATTCCAGATGTGAAGTTAAATGTTACTAGTTAAGTGTGTACCTGTCTGAATCCAGAGGTAGAGATCTTTGGTTAAAGTCCCAGGTGATAACGGCTGCGGGTCGTCCATTAACACTACATGAGAATCTGGCAACAGACCCCGCTGTGATCTCAACAGAGACCGGATGACTTATAATCGACAACATACCTGTAAAAGAATGAGAAATGACTGAAGTTAACATCAAACATGGATCATGCACACATGTTGGGTTTAGTGTGGGCTTTGTGATGGAAACATCTGAATTTACATTAACAGACTGAAAATTAAATACTTTTAAAGTCAATTTTGACTCCATGTTGATTTCATTGTGCATGTAATTGTCTTTCTGTCCCAAATCAATAGAATTGCTTTTAAAACTAATCGGGTTACTGACACAGACAAATCCCCCATAATCAGCACTGAAGTCTGAAAGATTAGAGGACATGTTTACCAATAACACAAAGTCAATGTAAACATGCTTTAACACATCTGATCTTTCTCTCTGAACACACTGTTTCCTTGGTTTATACTGCAATGTATAAATATATAATCATCCCTGTAAGCCGTAATCTATATAGGGGGCGGTGCAGTGGCTCAGTGGGTAGCACTGTTGCCTCACAGCATGGTCTCCGGTTCAAGCCTCGGGTGGTCTTTCTGTGTGGAGTTTGCATGTACTCCCTGTGTCAGCGTGGGTGTACTTCGGTTGGCCTCCCACAGGCCAAAAACAGGCAAGTTTAACCTGTGTATGGATTAACCAGTTCTTGCCATGAAGCCATAGTTGCTGGAATGGCGTAAAGAAGATCTAATCTATATAACACTCACATCACAATCCAAAAAAATCACAGAGACAAATAAACTGAAATGAAAGGAATCAAGGAAACAAAAGATGTGAAAGATTTGTTTGCACATGTATTTATCCGCTGAGATCTGTTTTGTGATTGGCTGTCTGTTAATGGTCAGGCTGCACGGTAGCCAATAATAAACAGCTGCTCCAATCAATGGATCAATTGACCAATGACAGTGAATAATGACTCTTTATAGATCAGCAGAAATCAATAACACTTCCATTCTCCTAATGTATATATGTGTTTAATGCATATTAACCAAACCAATACTAGATATTTAGAAATGGATTTAAAATAAACTTCAAGGCTGTGTCTTATTGAGACCACAATAAAAACAATAATCATCTACCTTTCCAAAACAAAAAGTGATCAGAGAGACACCGGTCATCATTTTTACCCAGAAGTCTCTGAGTTAATGGAAATCAATAACAGTTCAGCTCCTGATAAAACTGACTCATATAAATTCAAACCTGTCTTTATTTATATCTGAGGTCTGATAACTCACTGGTCTCCACTTCAGAGCAAAATCACCTTAAACTATCCAAACATCTGCCCAAACTTTCAAGTGAATATCGACTGAGACGCATCTCACAGAAACATCATTTACTCAAACATGCTAAATCTTTAAAGGGTTTCCTGATATTTGAATAAAGACATGAGTAAAATAAATATTACTAACTCATCTGATCACAGATTATAAACAACTGAGGCTTTAGTTTTAACTTTAAGGTCAGAAATGATCATATTTATCAGTCCAGCAGCACACAATTTATATTTTAATCCTACAATAAATGTTTTACCTCGATTATCTTGTTTTTTTAATTGTTTGAATCAAAGACTAAAATTGAAAATCAAAAACAATTAATGCATAGCCCTAACTGTAAGTATCACAGTATTGTTATCGGATATCAGTACTGTGGTATTTATATAGCATGGAAGTAAATGATAACTATATACATGTACTATGGGATTTACATGGCATTACAACTACTTTAAAAATACTAGAGTACTGCTATACAAAACCATGGTAACACCATAGTAATGTTTTATAAGGGCCTCCAAAGCCAATAACACAAATTAAAAAGATAAAAAGCCAAAGAGACTTAAACATGTCAGACATATAAATCAGTGTCTTTAGTGTGTGTGTGTGTGTGTGTGTTTCTGGTCCAGTAAGGTCATTAGGGTCAGTATAGAGGTCAGATCAATGCCTGGGTCTAACAGGACAAAGGTTGCCTGCTAAAGATCAAAGGTCAGTCAAGTCCGTCTGTTCAGTCAGTTTTGGCTCAGGGTGATTAAATGCATTCAGGACTGAACCTGGTGTCCAGCGTATCATTCATACAAACATCCTGATATTTAACCTAACCAAATAACTTACTTAAACTATCTCAGACTTCAGCTTTGAGTTTGTAATTACTTTTGGTTACGAGTAAAACAGTGAGTACAGCTATAAATTAATACTTAAAATTATTATTTTCTTTCTTTTGATTTGGGGGTCAAATGTGTCTTCGAGATGTTAGACTGGTTATTTTGACAGTGGCATGTGTTTGTGGTTTTTGAAAGCTCAGTGTTTGGCTTAAACGCAGATTTATAAAACAAGTAGAGTGAACCATAGAATCCATAGAGTACAAAATCAAGGTTAAGTCTAAAGAGCATCCAGCTGTTCCTATAGAGCCTTTCTGCTTTATCACCTTCACAAACCCTGACAAGTCGAACAAAACCTCAAAAGACCAACATTAGTGAAAGAAAGAAATGCATCAGTCAAACTGGACCGTGGACAACAGCAGGCGGATCACGGCCCTGGACAACACATAGTGATGTGAAATAAAGACAATCCCACAACCCCGGTGACCTGCTGCCCCTCTTCTATTGGCCTTTAGACAGACGGGCAGTGAAGCAAACCAATACGACCCCCCCTTCAGTCCACAAACACACAAAACACCTCAGATTGACTGAGTAACCCTTTAACACCCGGGATACTTGAGATGGACATATCTTTAACTTGAATTTGGTTGGGTTAGGCATGGTGCTCAAACACCAAAATTACTAAAGTTAAGAAAATACTTTTTTTTAAAAAGGCAAACAAACTTTGTTTCAGTACTTGACAGCATCTGAATGAAAGTTTATACAGATCAATTAAAGCACTTACAATATCTTCTACATCAGAAACTTCTTCTTTGCATCAACAATCTAAAAATGAAAGCTCATGCAACACAAGGGTTCGGTTGTGCTTGAACTTCTGCAGGTCTTTGTGAAGGTCAGGGCTCAAAGAGTTGAATAGACACAGATGTTTCTATGTCCACAGCAGGGATTTATTCTTCTCTCTCAGAGGGCAACCAGGGTCATGACGGACAATGAAAGCCAATGAAAAGATTTCTGTGTGTGGAGCTGACCAGGAAACAATTGCACCGGTGAACCGCATGCAACATGAAAATCTGTTTGTGCATTTATGCACCGCAGTAAATGTTTAGTTCTCTATCCATTATGAAACACAGAGATAAGGATATCTCACAGCCATGTAAGCTAATCCAACTAAAAACCTTTACTTCCAAACACATGTCGTTGTACACCATCTCCATACGTACCTGAGATTGTAAGATGCGATCTTTGGCTCATGATGGCTCCGTGTTTGTTTTGGGCAAGGCACTGGTAGAAACCTTCATCTGATTGTTCTGGTGAGCTCCACACGTTGGAGATGTACAGGGTCCCGTTGGACAGAAGCTGCAGACGATGATTCTCCTGTAGTCGGACTCCATCCTTCATCCAGTGCACGGAGACGGGCGCCTCACCTTCAGCCTGACAGTCAAGAGAAACCTGCTCACCTCGAGATGTTTGAACATCACTGGGCTCCACGACGAAAGACAAATCACTAAAACAAGAAACAGCTGGAGGAGAGAGAATATAAAAGATTTATTGTTGATCAAAGATCAAGAAATGCAACACACCTGAATTTTTTAAATAAAGATCAAATGAAAACCATAAACACAGTTTGTCTAAACTAAGACATAAAGATTTATGAGAGAACACGACTTTGAATAGATGTAATCCTTTTAGTCATGGTCAGCTTACTCTGTCACTAATGAAGAAGTTCACACAGTAAAATGATTTCTGCCTGATCTGACCCTTTAAAATGACTTTCACTGGCATATTTAACCATATTAAAGCAATGTCATAAACATATTTAAAGCCATTTTCATTTGTAAACTTTTATATTTAAAAATAGAATAATGCAATAGTGGTTGTATAATTGTTACTTTATTTCATCATTAAACATTCAAGAACAAAGCAATATTTTAGTTTGAAAGATAAAGTTGCTGTAATTGCTGGTACCCAAACAGTGTCAGACTCCATTAGATAAATGACCACAGATATCACCTCAACAATATAGCAACTATCTAAAATATCATAAATATTAAAAAAATCTTAAGTGAATAAAGTTTCGGTGCTGTTTGTTTACAAAGCTCCACACCATACAACCATGGACCGTCTCTATTCCAACCTTTACGCACATGATAGCTCTTAAAATAAGTAAGAATATAACACCTCTTACCTGAAAACGACATAATCCAAAATAAAATCAGCAAACGCTGATGTGTTTCCCATTTCACAGACCCCATTTATCAATAATTCACAGTGATTCAGCGCGTAAAACCAGCGCGCATCCGAGGCGCGTCATGACACCGTAGACATCAGATCACTACTGAACCTTCAGTCAACCGCGCGTCACCGCGAGCTCGCACCCTTCCTCTCTTCCTCCTCCCCTCGAAACCGTGACCCACACAGATCATTCAGAACCCTGACTAGCATCAACACACTGACAGTTTTCATACTGTATCAATCCTTTTTCATCCTTTAGTTACTGTAAATTTCAGATCACTGCTTCACAATTCTGCATCTTTTATATTTAATAAATTACCTTATTTATTATTTTAACAGATTCATGACAAACAAATCAGGTGTGCAATAACATCAGAACTTGTTGACAATGAAATGTTTTTCTACAAGCTCACTGTTGGAAGTATATTTTCTGTTTAACATAAAGAGCAGTAAATACAATATTTTAAGCAATATGCTAACGTAACAACATGCATATATTTTATAACTTATAATTTTGTTTTGTATCATTATTTCTATAGTCTATCTTTTCACCTTAACTCTCTATACTGTCTGTTATAAAACACATTTTCTGTAAAGCTGCTTTGCAACAAGTATGAAAAATGCCACTGGAGTAAATGTGAAATGTGTTTGGTTTTCTGATATACATCTCATCCCACAGCTCTGTAAACTCAGATGACACAAAACATTGAACTCAAAGCAATAATGAGAGGAGATATTTGGTCATGCATGTGTGTATTGATCCTGAAGGCAGCTGTATAAGAGCCGGACCTTACAGGACAATAGATGAGCAGCTGTGAGACTAAATGCAGAAATCTTCTAATCTCACATATGAGCATGTATGATAGCGAGGCCTTGTTTATACTCATCATCATTTTAGAGAAAATAATAAATTCTGTGAATTATGATACAACTTTAACATTCAGAGGTGTCAGCATCATAAAGACTGCAATAAATCTGGTTCACTACTAGCATTTTTTATGAACTAGAAAGGCTTTGGATGCTAAGGTTTTTTTAGGGCACTTTGTGGGGTTTACATAATGGTCTCTGGATTTTTCAATATCACATATTACATTTGTGCATTTGGCAGACCAACTTACAGTGCATGACAAGATATACGTTTGTATCAGTATGTCATTCAATGAAATATGACACATAGTATTTTTGTGCAATTGTCACCAATCACATTTTCTTCAGACATAGTGAAATTTTGTCCAATAAAATCTCAAGGAGTGGTTTTATATTATGAAGGACAACGCACAATTTTGCTGGAAACGTTTTTTTTTTGGGGGGGGGGGGGTGACAGACGTGAATCACACAAGCGGTCAGTCGAGTGGACATCACGGACGGAGATCAATACAGCCAGAAGTCATTAACATTGTATGAATATGCGTTGGGTCATGGGAAAGGGGACACGGCACCCGGCAACTTCGATCTTATTGGTTAAAGCTAAATCTATGGTGAACCCCCATCACTATGACCCGTGTGGACAGCTGAATTGTTGAGGGGACCTTTGACCCCCCACTCCCCAAAACGCTGATTTGATAGAATATGCAGAAGAGTATTTATTAATAATGTTTGCCAAGTCAGCCATCATTATTACTGTTAGTTAAACCTCTCAACCAACACTGCAAAAAATTATTTTCAAGAAAGAAAATTCTTAGTATTTGTTTTCAGTAAAAAGTTCTTGATGAGCAAAATGACCCAATAATGTGCATAAAACAAGCAAAAAAATCTGCCAATGGGGTAAGCAATTTTTGTAGAATTTTTCTTGAATTTAGTGTTTAAGAAAAATTTTCAAGATATTTTTTTGCATACCACATTGGCAGATTTTTTTGCTTGTTTTATGCACAAAATCACTTAAACTTGATTTTTTTGATCTAAAAACTAGACTTCTTGGGTTGTTTTGCTCATCAAGAAAAAACATCTTAATTTAAGAATTGATATTTTTACTGAAACAAGACAAAAATACCAAGAAAATGTTTTCTTGAAAATAATTTTTTTGCAGTGAAAGTATTATATTTTACAATATTTTTTATCACTTTTATACCAGATTTAATCTGAGGTTATCCAAACCATTGGTTCTCAAACTTTTGGTGTGTGGCCCCTTGTGCAATGTGCATCTTTTTGAGGCACCTCTAAAGACAATTTGTGATATAAAACATTCAAAAACGTCCTTAGTATTTTTGTCTTGAAAAAATCTAAACATTTAAGAAAATAAATTAAATAAATCTTAAATAAATAAATAAAATCTTTAATTTTTTTAAATTAAACATTTAATTCAAGAAAAATTCAAGAAATATTTTCTTACCCCACTGGCAGATTTTTTTTTGCTTGTTTTAAGCATACATTTATTTAAATTGTATATTTTTGTCTAAAAACTTTACTTATTTTCTAAGGTCATTTTGCTAATCAAGAAAATACATCTTGATTTAAGAATTTTCTGATATTTGTACTAAAAATAAGACAAAAATATGAAGTAAGTCCTTTTTTTGCAGTGTAGTCTTATTTTTGTAGATGTAATTACATAGAATTTATGATAAATTAATGTATTTAAAAAAAAATCTAAAATAAAAAATAAACTCATATGTATGCTTATTAGGATTTATATGCAAGTTTTGGATGCAGGCATACATCTGGTTCACTACTAGCATTTGATTGGATAGCATCAGTGACATCACAGTCACGTCACATTCGATATGATTTCACATCAGCAATGCTGGTAAACACCAGCAGAGGGCGACAACAAGTAAACCACAAGCATCTAAAAAACCAAGAGCACATTATTGTTTAAAAAAATGTTTATTGGCTTTTAAAACCACTTAAAAAATCTCACCTGTGAGTACTTTCCATTGGAAAAAAGAAAATGAAAAACAAAACAAAAAACATCGCTGAAACGCATCTGCAATATTAACAAGCTACTGTCCACGTAGAGCAAAGAAACCAGCAAATCTGAGGCTCAAATCTGACAGAAATAATGAAGACATTTCTCTACCAGATGACCACTTCACATCAGACCTACAGCTGAATCAATCCTCGTGTATCAAAACAGGATTGTAGTCTTAACTCTAACAAAAAACCCAAACAAACAAACAAACAAACAGTTATTAATCAGTGCACTGAAAAATGCAGCAACATAAAAAATATTTACAGCTTTCTTTACATAGAGATTTTTTTTATATATATATATAAAACGAAGGAAATTGAAGATATATGTAAAAAGAAACAAAAAAAGACAAACAACATTCATGAACAGAAACATACAGACTTATTTTAACTTAGTAAACATCATAAAATGCATATAGCTTTTGAAGAACTACTGTAGCGTCACCTCACGTCCTGGTCCACAGAAACCAGAGCTCTGATTGGTTAAGGGAGTGCTGCTCACTACCGTATAGATACATGCGCAGATACAGTCGCTTTATAACACGGTGAAGCACTTTAATCTCACGTCTTCATAATGTGATTTAAAATTTCATATCTTATTCTCAGGTATGAGAAGTTGTACACCGCGGATCTCATTGAGATTAGAGCTCATTGCTACAGAAGGCAATTATTCATTGATGTCGTGAGTAATTCCCCGTTTGCTATTTGTCGTAAAAAGAAAAACAACATGGGCACCGATTGTTACATTAAAAACTTTTCACAAATAAAAAAAAACTTTTAGTGCAATAAAGATGAAGGTTTGTACGTCTTTCAAATGGTTTCCAGTGTCTGCTCTGTCTGCACACCACATTTAGCTATGTCACAATAAAATGAACGCCTTTTTTATATTTAAGTCGTATCTCAATAAATCCATGCTATAATATCCCTCTCGGTTTACACAACACATCTGCGTACGCAGGAACCAATAAACTCCTATGAAATAAACATCAGCAAGCTACAGACTCAAAAGACAGCATTAACTAGTACATCACATGAAGCCAGGAACGAAACAGGCGAGCTATCGTGCTGCTATGGACTCAGCATCTTCTGTTTTGGTAAGGGCACTCTCATCTACCTACTATTTATCACCATTATAGAGCGGCTTGATAACATGGAAATTTCATGATGACCACTATGTCCTTTTTACAAATGCGGCACTACCGTAACGTCTACAAACAGCCAAAGTCAGTCAACCTTCATGAACTTCTATAACATGCTCGCCGGTCCGTAGTTATCTGTACATCCAACGTGTCTGTCATATACATAATTTACACAAATAAGAGTTCATCAAGGTGGTAACCGTTTACCACAGCCCGACAACAAGATCCTACGAGTCCTACGCGATGATGGGAAATCAACGATGGACCTCACGATCTCTTTTTATTCTTCAACAGCTTCTCTTTGGTATGGAGAAAGTTAAGGCTGGAGAAACTAGACAGGTTTGCCTGTTGATCTCAAGTTAGTCACATCCTTAAAATGAATACCTAGCCATCACCATACCATAAGAAACTAGCGATCATCGATGGACAGACCTATAAATGGCAAGCAACCCTCTGCAGAGATGATCACTGCGAACTCTTAACCCGAAGACATCAAGTGCATTACAAGAACGTTCCTCTCGAATTTCAAACGCCGGGTGGAATAAAAGGGCTGTGGACTGTAAAAATAAGGCAGACGATTCTTTTCCCATTTTTTTTTTGTTCGAAACAACAGCAAAAACAGATATAGCAAAAATCTCATTCCTCCTCGACAGTTTTGATTTAACAGTACAAGTATTATGGCCTTAAAAATCCTTTTTGCAAAAATGAGTCAATTCTTTTTCAAAACAAAAACAAATAATGCTTTACGGATGAGATTCTTGACGTCAGCACCAAATAGCACCTCAAATCATTGCAGTTCATTGAACTGACGATTGACGATATGTAAAAAAGTCACAATTTGCTGCTCGTCTGCCCTCGGGTCCCACAGCCACAATTCAACATATTTAGACGACCGTTTTGTATAGAAAGGAACTTTTCCCAAAGTCAATGATTTGTCGCTTGGAATATTGCATTTCGTTGAAATACAAGAACAAATTATTCATGCAGGTCTCAATATCCACTATGACTTTAGTGGAAGCAAAAATCAATGAAATCAAGTATATGCCTGCTATAAGATTGTGCGCCAGCTATATCGAACATATATTACTATAAGTTGGAAATATTTGACCGTCAACTATTAATGACTTTTGAATGAAGAGAAATGACTGGAATGACCTGTTAAACAGTAATACAATAAAACTTCAGATATAAAGTTCAGATAAAGCACATGCCTGTAAGAGATTTACTTCAGGCTGGCACTTCACACACTGGACAGTCCCAAAGCGTCCAGATTTTTGCTGCACAGACACGCATTTAACATTTTTGTACACAAAACTTCACAATACAAAAACAAAAACTCGGAACAGAAACCATAAATATAAACAACGACAACAACATTAACAACAAAGGAACAGCATTATCGCATTATCCCAACATTTCCACGGTCGACTGGTCTTTGTTCTCCAGCCAATCGAAACCAGCAGAGTTCACAGTATCACTGCAAATCTGTTGAAACAGAGGATCGTTCTTCAGTTCTTCCAGTGTGGCGTCTTCATATTGGTCCTGCGGTTGACTGGGGTCGAACAGCAGATTGGGGTCTAAAGTGTTCAGGTCATTAATGCTACTGGACAGGTCAGAGCTCAACCGGATATCGCTGGAGAAGTCGGAGGCGACGGCGCTGAGTTCCGATGCCACCTGCCCAACGAGTTGTGAACTGGGGTTGAGTCCGTCCTCCCCCAAGAGGTCCTTAACGGTGGAGTTAAAGTCCAGTTGATCTTGTTGCTCCCTATCAAAATCTTGCTGCGAGGTTTGAGACAACAGGTGCTGTTGGCCGATTTCTGTATCGTCTTGTAACTGTTGTCGGTCTGGCATCTGCAGCTGTTGGTCCTGGAGTTGGAGCTGTTGATCTTGGAGCTGCAGTTGATGATTCAGAAGCTGTAGCTGTTGATCTTGTAGCTCCAACTGTGGTTCTTGAAGTTGAAGCTCTTCTTGTTGCTGCAGTCCAGAGGCTGATTGTGCTTGGCCGTCGTCAGCGGAGAAGGTCACCTGCTCTTCTCCCCCCGTGCTTATAAGGTAACCCGTCTTCTGGAAGTCAAAAGGTGAAGGGCTTGAATCCAGAGGCAACTGCTGGTTCTGATGGTTGGGGCCTGCCGGGAAGCCTTGTGTCGTCTCCAAGATTTGGGTTAAGTTCATCCGTGCCGTGTAGTTGGCGGACAGATTATTTACGCCCAGACCTCGCACTGTATCGTCTCCATCCGTGTCCATCTTGCTAAGAAGCACAGTGGTAATCTTAGTGCTGTTGTTTTGCTGTACTTGGTGACTGCCAGGAAGTAGCTCAGACTGCATCATGATATTTAATGGCACCGATTGGCTCCTCTGAGCCAAACTGCTGGCACTGACCACAGACTGGTTGTTAGAGAGAATGCTCAGGACCTCGGATGTCAGGGGGCAGTTAAAGGGAGATACAACAGACCTTGGGGTGGTGACCGTTTGTGCAGTGGTGCCACTAAGATTTCGTTGCCGGACCGCTGGGCTGACACTACGACACCTGAACGTCCCACCCCCTGAGATAGATGTGTTTCCTGTCCCTTTGTTGTCTAATGGAGCTGGGACGGCAAAACTTTCTTGCTTGCTACTAGGGGCAGTTTGCTGTCCAGTTTGCTGCACTGGAGACACAGTTGTCAATCTTCCCAAATTCCCATCTTGATGTCTTGACTGAGACTGGAGGGATTGGCCTGGGATGGCAAAGGCATGTGGTTTGCGGAAGTGATCTTCAACTAGATCCTGGTAACTAGGCAGAATACCAATAGTGGTGGTGTTAGAGATAACAGGAGACCCTGCAGTGCTGTTATACCTGTTGTTGATCCAATCTAGTTTTGCTTTATCCGGGTGAGTGGCCATAGGCCTTTGCATGGGTTTCACTGGACTACTAGACACAACGCTACCATCGTGATAACTAGTTATACTGGAGTTAATAGGGGTAAAAGCGAAGGGGTTGCGACATTCAACGGGGCTCGGAGGGACACTGCTACTGCAGTTTGACAGAGGAGTGCTGATGGGTGTATGCCTTCCGCCTAAGATGCTATCCACTGGAGTAACAGGTGCCATTCGAGAACAAGGGCTTTCTCTGGTCAAGCCATGTCCCCCTGGTAGCATCTCAGAGGTAGGAGTTGGAGTAGGCGTCGGTGTTGGTGTAGGAGTCGGTGTTGGTGTGTGGATCGGTGTGGCGCTACTATGAGAAGAGTGATAGAACTGTGTACTGGTCTGATGAGGGGACAGGATTGTTCCTTGGCCAACTGTTGCTTGACCTTGTAGAGATATGTCCACGCAACTCAAGTATGATTGCAAACTGCTATTCAGCTTCATTTGTTCTTCCATCTGTACGAGCTCTTCTACAATACTGTCCTGGGTCATATCATCATCGTTGAATGGGAAATAGTCCATGCTTGTCTGAGCCCCTGCAAAATCAACAATGTCCTGCTGAAGAGCAAGCTGACTGGAGCCCTCAGGGGCCTGAGCCATCAACGGTAACGGATTAGCTGCAATCTGTTTATGTTCTGCTTGTATTTGTCGCGAGTAGTTTTGCAACGAGCTCTTAAGCTCACTAACAACAGAGGCCTGCTGAGAAGCCACATTGGTGATCTGTTGTTGAGCTGTGATCTGCTGGAGTAAGGAGTGATCCGTAGCTGTGACCGTGTCACTAGGGATTCTATCAGCTACTTCATTCTCGTTTTGTAAAGAGCTCTGAGGATTAACAGTCGGAGAGGCGTTCAAAGTTCCGATGGGAGTATCGGAAAGAGCCAGGATTTGAGTTGGAAGGGAGTTTGTCTGTTTCAGTGTAACTTTGCATGGAGCGCTCTCTGGTCTCGCTGGGGTTCCTGGTCTCTGAATCTTCTTGGCTGCTATTACAAGACCAGGCCTGGGATTAGTGTTAACATCAAAAGTTTGCTGGGAAATGAAAACCCTTTTAACTGGGATGGTGTGCGTTTCCAGAACAGATGCCGAGCGTTTTCGGGGGCTTTTTGGACCCGGCCCTGCATCTTTAAGAGAAGTGCCTACAGTTGCCAAAGCCCCAATAGATGACATTCCAGGATCTGCATTCTGGTTGGTAACAGTTAAATACAAGGTGCTTTCCTGGTCATTGTTGTTATTGCTGCTTAGGGCAACAGCCCCCATGATTGTACTCGAAGGGGTTGCAGAGTCACTCTTTGCACGGTTTGTCACTCTTTCAGGCACAGGGGACGCCTTAATAAGGAGAGACGGTTCACTGGAAGCCCTGAATTTAGTGGCTCGTTCATTCTTTTGTCCTGTACTCGCCCCAGATGCAGTGCTTTGTTTGTCAACAGCAGAGCTACGGTCATTCACAGCTTCCAATGTCAATCTGACCTCACTGGTGCTGGATACTGATGGTGTTGGGGTCACGGAAGGACGTCCAGCTTTCCCGACCCCAGGTACCTGAAGTGGCATGGCAGAAGCACCATTCTGAGCTTGCTGGGTCTGGTTAGCTTCTTCCTGGGACACTGTGCTACTGATGCCAGCAGAGGCAGGTCGCAGTGGGGCCGGAGTATTACTACTACTGCCACTACTGTTGGGTGCTAGTGATATTGCGGTCATCTTGACCACATTTACAGAACTAACATGAGATGTGGGCATCACCGTCTTGATTGGACTATTGGTGATGAGGAGTGTTGGGGGCGAGCGAAGGGAAATGGCGCTGGTGGCTGAGGGTTTGGGTAATATCTGGGCATATCTGTGTCTGGCAAGTCTGTCCCCAACTGGGCTGACAGGGACATTTTGGGGGGCTTTTGGAGACTGCTTAACAGGCTGTGTCACAACCTGGAAGTTAACAGGTACAACTTTTCCCTCTGCTGCCCCAACAGGACTTGGAGAAGTCATTAGTTGTCTGCTTCTTTGAACCTGTAAATGATACAAATAAACAACAATTCATTATGGACACAGTAAAAGAAACTGAAGAACAATTTATGCCTGTTTCAGCGCATACTTATTTTAGTGTCAATACTAAAAAGACTTTATTTTGTCCACATAAAGAGGGAAGTGCTGTAGTAAAGTAGTTTAGTCTATTTTTCTTTCACTCATCTAATAAGCATCCACACAAATCTCCTTACCGTGATGGGACTTGGTACTGCAGTTACTACAATGCCTATGGTGGGCTGAGGGGACAGCAATGCTGGACTTCCAGATGTGAGACTGCACCCTGGGCCTGGCGTGCCCGCCTCTGCTCTTCTGGCCTGGGCATCAGTGGGCAGAGGTGAGGTGAGCTTCTGTTCTTGCTGTTTCTTCTGGATCTTGCGCTGTAGCTGCTGTTTGGCATCTACAGATGGTGAAGGAAGGGTCTTCACCTGGGGCTGGAATGCATTCGCTTCACCAGTTGGCACAAACGCAGAGGCCGGCGTAGGGGTTTTCATACCTGGAATTTGAATCAAAAGGACTGAAGTTTAAACCAACACTGTCTGAAAGCAACATACAACAGAAAAGGTTTGTTTGTGGATCAGTGAAACGGAGTAAATTCAAATCTGTGTCTTCCCTTTCCCAACACTGGGTTTGAACATACAGAGCTGTTTCTGTCTACAGACAATGCCAAATATGTTCTTCCTTTACAAAGTATCACTGGTTTTGTATGTGTGGATATATGGCAGTAAAGTTGTCGCGTCTTGCCTGTTGGGGTTCCAGTCATAACAGTAAGAGCCGCCATGGACTTAGTGCCAATGTAGTGACTGTTGAGTAGAAATCGGGCCAGTTCCTCCACACTATCAAACTGACGACTCAAAACCTTCTGAGCCCATTCACACACCAGACCACAGGCGGCTAAACGCATCTCATCCTCAGCGTTGGGAGACTGACCCGTCGACTCCAACAATTCACACTTACAGAAGCACAAAACACAAAAGACATATTTCAAGAAAATGAATGAGGTCTGTTTGTCTTGATATTGATTTGACAATAAGTCAATTCTCACCCCATCGCCTGCTTTGTGTAAATCCAGGTTAGGGAGTGACGGCATGTGAACGAGTGCTTTCTTCCTCAGACCACTGTAGCAGTACGTAATGCACGGTTAAGGTTTAGTTCAGTTTGGTGGGAGGAGGGATACAGAAATTACACACTTCACATTTAATGCATACTAGGGTTTCTCAGATTCAAATCTGACCACGTAAAAAAGGATATTTTGATTTTCCCCTCATGCCCAAACGACGTGCCTTCATATTAGGAAAAACGTTTTTCATGATCTTTCCAAAATCGGCTGCGCTTAATGGATGGTAGCCCAGATTGTCGCAGTAACTCCTGAAACACAGCAAAGATCAAGCAACAAAATACACAAATGATGGGCACACAAACATCTGCAAAACACACTTACTTGTATTCATCATACACCTCTTGTTTTGGCAGCGAGGTTTCCGGGTGCTCTTCCAAATGATTCCGAATCCAATTGAAAGCGTACATCTGTTGAGTCCGACTGGACGACATTGAATTCTGGTCACTTGGGAGAAAACCAAGCAAGAGGAAAGTTTAACAAATGGATTCTGTAGCCTCTGAAAACCGAGTGTATGTTTTCTTTGGTCCCTCACATCACATCATTTAAAGGCACAGTTCACCCAAGAATGAAAACTTTTTCTCATCAAGGCTCCCACATGTCAAGCCAAACCTGCACTGCAAAAAATTATTTTCAAGAAAAAAAATTCTTAGTAAAAATATCTAAAAAACCTTAAATGAAGATGCTTTTTCTTGATGAGCAAAACGACCCAAGAAAATAGTCTAGTTTTAGACCAAAAATATCAAATTTAAGTGATTTTGTGCATAAAACAAGCAAACAAATCTGCCAATGGGGTAAGCAAATTTTTCTTGAATTTAGTGTTTAAGAAAAATGTTCAAGATTTTTTTACTTACCCCATTGGCAGATTTTTTTGCTTGTTTTATGCACAAAATCACTTAAATTTGTCTAAAAACTAGACTATTTTCTTGGGTCGTTTTGCTCATCAAGAAAAAGCATCTTAATTTAAGATTTGTTTTTATATTTTTACTGAAAACAAGACAAAAATACTAAGATTTTTTTTCTTGAAAATCATTTTTTCCAGTGCACGTTAACCAATCAGGAGTTTTAAGTACAAATATCTAAAAAATATTAAAGCAAGATGCCTTTTCTTGATGAGCAAAATGACATATGAAAATAAATCTAGTTTTGGGAAAAAAATTTTAATTTAAAGGGTAACTAAACCCCTGGTCAGAGCGTGACTCCACCCACTGGCAATATTTGAAAAATGCAAGAAAAGTGGGCAGATCCCAACGGAGATAGAGGGGACGAACTAAAGCTCGTACCAAGTGTGTGGTGAGATCGTAACAAGGGCGTGGTGAGCTTGAAACTGCTTACGTCACGAGTTATTTTTTGGACCCAACATCCAATAGGAAAATTCAACTGCAGTAGCCACCGTTCAACCTGAAGAGGGCAGCACTCAGACGTTTTTACACCATATATTGTAGTATTGAAACACTTTATACCCAAATGTCAAAAAACTTACTAAAATCAATGAACAGCACTAATAAAGCCCCATTCTTACAGATCATTAACTAAAAAAAGTTGGTTTAGGGTTTAGTTACTCTTTAAGTTGCATGGAAAAGAGTGACCATTTCTCTAGTAAAGGTCTAGATGATATGAAGGTGAGTAAATGATGGCATTTTTGGGTGCACTGCTCCTTTAAGAATGTTTTTCCCTTTAATATATTTGGAAAGTTTTAATACCATAATGCCGGACTCGCAGAACCTCTCTGAGTTTCAGTTCTATGTTGGGAACATCATGTTGGAAAAAAGGGGTGAACATGACAGACACATAATAAACAAATGATAAAATACAGAAAGCTGATATTGCAATGTCATAATCTCAGGGCTGTCAATCAATTAAACATTTACTTAATACATTGCAAATAACAACATAAAATATTTTCTCTTAAATGAACACAACACAAACACATTAGATCGAGTCAAGCACTGAATAAACATTTACAAGTCAATATATTGTTTGATTTATTTTCATATTATTGAAGTGGCCTATGGTCCATTCTGTACGTGTAGTAGAGATAGACGGACGCTAGAAACTTTTTCTTACCAATAGCATCTAGGTTTCATTAGCTTTGCATTTCATATGTTTTTTTATATGGAAAACATGACATACAGGTCAAGAGATACAAATCATTAATTGAGGAATCATTCATTTTGAACCAAATCATCTATTATAATTAACATGTTTAATTGACAGCCCTACATATTTTACACAAAATCAATGTAATTGATGAAATGTCTAGCTCGCATGACACAATATAGACTGATAAATGAATGAAAAACAAACTATAAATGCAAAAGTAGGAAATATTACAACAGAAAATGATCAAGATGATGACTTTCAACTCAGACTACTTGATTTTGTTTAATAGACGGATGATTACATTTAATGAATCCCACTGATCTATATTATAAATGACTGGATCGTGCATGACGTCACAATTGTAAAGCCACCGCGCGGCCATATTGGTATGACCAAACATTAGATTAAATTAATAGGACGTTATCAGATTTTAATGATAAAACTACTTTATCAGTCTCCGGTTTTATATCTGAAGTCTCCCTTTATATTATTCCATGGCAAACGTCCTAATCATAGTTATTTATTTAAGGTTATACATTTTACTTTTTAAACAGTGAGTTACAATGAACTTTATTTGTTCGTACAGTAAAATGTGTTAACAATGTTAATGGCATATATTTTGCTGGTTAGACTAACATTTGATTCAGCAATATAAAAACAATACCAAATTTCGATGTTGCTATGTTTATAAAAAGCCAAAATGTTTTTTTTTTTTACTTTATAACTTATTCAGAGATATAACGCTGACCGTGTATGCTCTTAAGTCCAAAAACTTTATTTACACCATTGTCATTACAATAGAAACACTCACCTTAATGTTTTCTATAAATCCTGCCCGATTAAAACATAAACATTGCAAATAACATCAAAAGTAACAATTAATTTACGTACACATATCCTAAAACTTAATCTTGTGTGACTGATACGCTGTAAACCGGGTGAATTTAGATCATGATTAGTCAATGACGCCATCCAAGATGGCCGCTCGAACTCTTCTGGTGTTACGTTAGCGTTCTCTGCACAATCCAGTCATTTATATACTAATCAGTGATGAGGCCATATAAAAATGTAAACACCAAACATGCCAGCTAAAATAACGCAATATTATTGCAACATAAAAACTGCAATAATATTGTAATATGATACAATACTACGATCGTTGAAATAAAATAAAAAAACAGGATATGAATGTGATATTAGTTTGAAAAGATGATGTACCTCTTCTCATGGACACTGCTGGGACCAGAAGGCAACTGGAGGTAGAGGTAGAGTTTCTCAATGTCTGTAAACTTCTCAATATCTTGCTGTGTGAACAAAGGACATGAAGAGGAATTATATGACCATTATTTATATTACAAATATTAAAACAAATTATATTAGAACCAACAGAACATTAGTGGGGCTTCCATCCAAACCTGAAGCAAATCTTTTCAAAATGTGCCACAAAAAAAAAGAAAAGAAATGTGAATTAGGTGCGTTTCCATTAAGTTCAAGCGAATGACGTGGTATTGGTAACTTAGTAATCAACAGTAAATATAACAAGGCACGATTAGAAAAGAGAGACAGGACTGGATTTAGTAATATTTGGCAAGTTATACATTTACTAGCAGTGCAGCTTGTAATCGTGAAACTGAATGCTGTGCACAGAAGAAGAAATGCATTACAACGACGTCAAGCCACAAATATGGTAAAGACAACGTCGGCTGATACAGCTAAACGATCAGTCAGGTTGGTTTAATGTTACATCACAATTTATTCGATAAATGCGTTTTCACACTGCAAAAAATTACTCTCTTACTTTGTACTGAAAAACAACACTGCAATTTTTTTTTCAAGAATATCAAATTTAAGTGATTTTGTGCATAAAACAAGCAAAAAAATCTGCCAATGGGGTGAGCAAAAAAATCTTGAAAATTTTTCTTAAACAATGAACTCAAGAAAAATTTGCTTACCCCATTGGCAGATTTTTTTTTGCACAAAATCATATTTTTGGTCTAAACACTAGACTTATTTTCTTGGGTCTTTTTGCTCATCAAGAAAAAGTATCTTAATTTAGGAATTTTTAGATATTTTTCCTTAAAACAAGAGAAAAATACTAAGTAAGCATTTATGCATAATGCATTTATTATTTTTCGCATAAGTCAAAATCCACCTCAAATGACCACAAAACATTTTTGCGAATTAATGGATTTTTATTCGAAATTTGGCGTTTCCATCACTCGTTTCTTATGCGATACTTGAAAATGCACATAAAATCGGAGTGATGGAAACCCAGCTAATGATGTTAAGCCAAACACCAATTTTAATGAGATGAATGTAATGTAATAAAGTATTTTACGTTATTGAAGTTTGATTGATTGTGATATTAAACTTTTGTGGTATTATACGGGTCCCGCACCCGCACGGCCTATGACATCAGTGTTTTCACTTCAACAGGGAGAGCGATTCGGCTCTCATGCACACAATACTGTATGCGTCTGTGCATACGACCAACAACAGTGAACCTGCAATTCTGCATGAGTCTCAGCCGGTTGCCATGTAAACCCTGACAGTAAACATGCATGTGTCAATGCTGCTGACACGCTCACAACAGCATCTTTTCAGCGTGGACTCCGCCCCGCATCGCTTTCAATTGGCTCGTGAGTATGAATACCTCTCACCTCTTCCTGTTCTATTTGTCTCTTTGTTGCTAGGGGAAACCAGCGTTCATGAATGAGGCGAGACGTGACAGCCAATGAGCATTAAATAAAAGAGACTACTCGCTTCTTAAACACACAGTGTGATGGATCAGGTAAGTCTTCAACTAACCTCTTATTCAATGTTATGGCGCAAGTTTAAACAGCAAGTTAATGTATGAAACACACATCCAGACTTACACGCTTTTATCTAAATAAACCTACAGTGTATTTAAAATATACAAGATATTTGACCTTTGTGCTATTAATGCAATACTCAGAAACACAACAGGAATATAACTGCTACATCTATTCATATGAGGAAATAAAGTATGCACACATTCACTAAATATAACTTACAAATCTCTTTTTTGTTAAACAATGGTTTAATTTCTGTCATAATCTAGTTGCCAAAACCTCACAAATATTTCTATATATAAAACATGAAAACCCTAGTAGTATTTCTGATGTGCACAGTTTTCAAATGTCCCTTACATGTGTAATACCTTAATCATCATCTGTGCAATATACAACCAGAGAGAACAAACAACTGCACAACACATTCTCTATATCCCATAATGCAATGCACTTAGCACCTTTGTTTTCTGTAACAACTACACACACACACACACACACACACACACACACACACACACACACACACACACACACACACACACATATATATATATTATAAATACTAGACAAAATGTACTTTTAAAGGGAACTTTTTTAAGATGTAAAATAAATCTTTGGTGTCCCCAGAGTACATAAATGAAGTTTTAGCTGAAAATATCATCTAGATAGTTTATTATAAAATGTTAAAATTGACACTTTGTATGTGTGAGCAAAAATGTGCTGTTTTTGGGTGTGTCCTTTAAAATGCAAATGAGCTGATCTCTGCTTTAGATGGCAGTGCCGTGATTGGATAGTGCAGATTAAGGGGCGGTATTATTATAATAAGATCCCCTTCTGACATCACAAGGGGAGCCAAATTTCAATGAGCTATTTTTTCACATGCTTGCAGAGAACGGTTTACCAAAACTAAGTTACTGGGTTGTTCTTTATCACATTTTCCAGCTTAATAGAAGCACTGGGGACCCAATTATAACACTTAAACATGGAAAAAGTCATATGTTCATGAAATGCATTTAAATTCTCCTAATATATCTAAAGAAATATAAAGATAGAGCAGACACATCTGTTAATAGACTAATGTTCAATGTCAAACTCAAAATGACTTAACAAACTTCAGTGGATTTAAGCACCCAGTAGATATACAGGTTTATCAATAATCTCTTCTGACCTCCAAATGATTTAATGATAAAGAAATCATGACAATTGACCTCCATTTCTTTACAATAAAGACGAAAACTGGACACACCACATGCAGCAAAATGAGATGTAACAATATACATGTACACCACGGTCTGGCACAATGTACACTGCAGTCTGGCACAATGTACACTACACATACACTACAGTCTGAAACAAGGTACACAACAGTCTGAAACAAATGTACACTACATTATGAAGCAACATACACTACAGTCTGAAACAACGTACACTACATTATGAAGCAACGTACGCTACATTATGAAGCAACAATCATTACAGTCTTAAATCATTGTACACTACAGTCTAAAATCATTGTACACTACAGTCTGAAACAACTTACACTACAGTCGGAAAACAACGTACACTTCTGCCTGAAACAACGTGCACTACAGTCTGAAACAACGTACACTACATTATGAAGCAACGTACGCTACATTATGAAGCAACAATCATTACAGTCTTAAATCATTGTACACTACAGTCTAAATCATTGTACACTACAGTCTGAAACAACTTACATTACAGTCGGAAACAATGTGCACTACAGTCGGAAACAACGTGCACTACAGTCGGAAACAATGTACACTTCTGCCTGAAACAACTTACACTACAGTCTGAAACAACGTGCACTACAGTCGGAAACAACGTGCACTACAGTCGGAAACAATGTACACTTCTGCCTGAAACAATGTACACTTCTGCCTGAAACAATGTGAACTACAGTCTGAAACAATGTGCACTACAGTCTAGGGGTGGCACGGTTCATGAAAAAAATCCAAACCATTCGGTTCGGAGCGCGTGTGTGTCGCACGGTTCAACGGTTCATGGCATGCGCAATGTAGCCTAATGCCCTGTAAGTGACCTCAGATAGCGTGTTTCCCTTTCGCGCGAAAGAAGAGGTGACTGGTTTGGAGTATAAGTAACTGCAGGTTATGTTACGTGTAGAAATGGCAAGTGGGAGAGAAAAGTAAGTCTGCCCGCAGTTGGAGGATGCGCCAGCGTCATATAAGTTTGGTGTGTGAAAACATTTTTATTTCATGTTACCTATGATGACAGCGGAAATAAAACAATAGATAGACCTGCAGTCTATGGGTTGAATGTGTTCGAACATTTACCATTTATCTAATCTGAGGTACTGAACACATTTTACGTCTTTTCGTATTCAACGCTATTTTTAGCCTTTCATTGATAAAATGAAAGCGGCTGATTTCCACGTAGTTTCATTTTGCTAGCGTGTGAAAGTTGCACGATCTTATTTCATAAATTTCCCCTCAAAGTAATCACGACAGAAGCAGTCAAAAGTGGACAAAAGAGACGGATGTTAATATTACAGGTGTAAACGTTATGTTTCTCTATCTTGTCCACATATTCTCTCTGCAGTATTTAAGCAGCCTCTCAGTGATAAATCTATGAGCTACACTGAAGTTGGCATTTTGATAAATGCAAGTTATCCTTGTGTGCTAAAAATGCACATAAAGTTCATGTAGATGGCAATACACATTCTCTTTTTTGCCAAATAAATGAAAAGCATGTTGAAATCATCAATGTCTTCCCTCTTGCTGTATCAAAATCTCACCTGGCTTTCCTCTGAGATGGTCCCAATAATGTGCTTAAAGTCAAATTCAGTTTGTGCATGATTACATGATATAACTTTTTTTTTAAATACTGTATCCTATATTATGGATAATTTATACATTAATAAGATAATACATTTCTGGAGTGTTAAAAATTAAAAGAAAAAATAACAACAAGAACCGTACTGAACCGAGAACCGTGACCATAGAACCATGATACGAACCAAACCGAGGGTTTTGTGAACCGTGCCACCCCTACTACAGTCTAAAACAATGTACACTAGTCTGAAACAATGTACACTGTAGTGCACTACAATTTGAAACAACGTGCACTACAGCCTGGAACAACGTGCACTACAGTCTGAAACAACGTGCACTACAGTCTGAAACAACGTGCACTACAGTCTGAAAAAAACGTGCACTAAAGTCTGGAAAAAACGTGCACTACAGTCTGAAACAACGTGCACTACAGCCTGAAACAATGTACACTACTAGGGATGCACCGATACCGATACTGGTATCGGGTATCGGCCTCGATACCACATTTTCTAAAGTACTCGTTAAAAGTCCCCCGATACCAGGGATCGATACCACGGTCTGAGAAATGTCTATGTTTGAGTGGCGTGTAAGGGGTTAATGCCTCTTGTGTTGTCCAAAGAGGCAGAGTTTACAACAAACTGGAAAACTAGTCCCTTGTTTTTTTGTTAAATTATATGACTAAAGCTGTTACCTGTAAATTTGAATCATGTTTTTTATTAAGTACTCGGTATCGGTATCGGCAAGTACTGAAATGCAAGTACTCGTACTCCAAAAAAGTGGTATCGGCGCATCCCTATACACTACATTATGAAGAAACGTACACTACAGTCTGAAACAATGTACACTACATGTACACTAGAGTCTGAAACAATGTACACTACAGTCTGAAACAATGTACACTACTGTAAGAGCCATTTGTCTTGTTAAGGTGTCCACTAGGTGTCACTGTTCTATATTCAGTGAATATAGGTAGGAACCTTCCTTCTGGTGACAGGTGTTGCTGGAGGAAGGTGAACACACAGTTTTTTGACCGTATCACAAGGCCATGCTGTTACAACAATGCAACACATTAAATAAAATGAATACTCTGAGCATTCAAATGGTGAGTGGACATTGATTTAATGACATTTAACTTAAGCCAAGTGAGCGCGTACAAATACACCGTCCAGCAACCCTCAGCTGCTTTAAGTATAGACTTAGCTGCTTACATTTAGTCAAAAAACTTTGTTTTGCCTATGCTATTTGGAGTAATCATAAGTGGATTTACATCTGAAATGCTGCAACCATGATATGAGGACAACGCAAATCTGTGGAGTATACATGCAGATCTTTTCTACTGGGATAAGGACCATCATCAGCACAAGGAAATACATCGGAGCTGTTTTACAAACACCGGCAGAGATCCTTTTGTTCCATAATGGCGCCCAACGTGAAAAGGTATGTCTAGTAGCGCTACTTATTGTTGAATGGCCATTTAACTATGTGTGCACACATTATGGGACAAAAATCCAATGCATTGGTTATCAAAGAAAATAATTAACTTTACGAACTATCGTTGTTAATTGTTTACATCGTGTTTTGAACATTCTGTGGATTATGGAGACAGCTGAAGCTGTGCATAGCCAAATGGAAGCGCTTCAATTGAACGATAGTGTTTGTATTGATGTTGAAGTTCAAATGGACAAACAAAAACGTGTTGTAAAGTTAACTCCTAAAGCATTTGCTGAAAAGGTTGAAAGGTTGCAGTGTAATAGAAAATCTGTACTAACTAAAGCTGCAAATTTAAGAAAAAAGGTACAAGGCCTGATGCAACAAAGACATATAAAGGGGGTGCAAAGTGTTTTTGATGACTTCTTAAATTTGTGTGATGAAGCAAGATGTATTCATGATTCTTTGTTGGGTATGTTACCTGAAAGTGAGAAAGAAAAACATGACATATGGTTTAAAGCCAAAATGATTGTAAACAATGATTTTATTTCTGAGGTCAAAATGTGGGTATCATGTAATGAAAATGATGAAATTACTATGAATGAGGTAATAAATGATAAGGTTGATGGTGTTAATCCAGAAGATAGTATTTCAAATGTTGGGAGTAAACATTCAAGTAAAGCAAGTACTTGCAAGAGTGTTTCTTCTGCCAGAGTCATAGCTGAGGCAAATAAGGCTGCACTGCTTGCTCGTATGGCAACATTAAAGGAAAGGCATGCCTTGGAGGAGCAAGAGCAGATGATTAAGAGGAAAAAGGAGCAACTGGAGCTAAAAGCTATGCTAGCAGAGTCCACTGCCAAACTTGCAGTTTTACAGGCTTCTGACAATCGCAGTGTTTCACAAGTCTCTCGTATTGTGAATTCTCAACTGGAAAAGGAGCAAGGAAAGGCATCCACAACTATCTTAAATCCAATGGCAGAAGAGTTTGAACTTAATGTCCATGGCAAAACTGCATATCAAGCATTAGCAGTGAATCCGCCTTTGGCATCTTCTGAGTCATATCAGGAAATTCGGCAGCAGCCTTGGCAGGAATGTACAAACTCAGGAAGGCAGAATTCCCAACAAATATTTGTACATACATCAGTTCAACCTCATGGAGCTTTTGCATCTGATTGGAGTTCCCAGCATATACCAGGACATACATCAGTGCAACCTCATGGACCTCTTACATCGGATAGGATTTCTCGGCCAAACATTGAAAGTCAATATGGTGACATTGTCACTATAATGCAAAAGCAGAATGAAATAACAGCAGCTCTTGTTCAACAGCAATGTTCTGCATCTTTACCATCAAGAGATATTCCTTTATTTGATGGAGATCCGCTTCAGTATGTTTCATTTATCAGGATGTTTGAAAAGGGAGTTGAGGAAAAGGCAAGCAGTAGTGATTGCTTATACTACTTGGAACAGTTCACTAGGGGGCAGCCAAGGGAGCTTGTACGTAGTTGTCTACACTTGAACCCTGACTTTGGCTACACTAAGGCAAAACAGCTATTACAGGAACATTTTGGGAATAAGTACAAGATCGCCACTGCTTACTTGGAAAGAGCCTTGTCTTGGCCCATAATTAAGGGTGAGGATGTCAATGCTTTACAGTCTTATGCTCTATTTTTACGTGGCTGCTGTAATGTCGCTGAGGAATTGCAGTATCTTCAGGAGTTGGATATGCCAAGCAATATGAGAGCTCTTATATCTAAATTGCCTTACAAGCTCAGAGAGCGGTGGAGAACTGTTGCACATAACATTCTGGAAACTACTGATTGTAGAGCTTCATTCAAAGATCTTGTAGGATTTATTGAAAGACAAGTAAGCATCTTGATGGATCCCTTGTTTGGTGATATCAGGGACTTACCAGTTAGCACAAGACCTGTCAATCGACCAAAACTGCGTCTAGAAGGCAAAGCTAAAGGAAACATCTTTGCCACTAATGTTGCACCTGTGAAGTCTCTAGAAGCCCCTAATATAAGAACAGAATTGCCAACAAACAATCTCAAGGTGATTTCATTATGTGTGTACTGTGCTAAACATCATGTATTGGAGAATTGTATGCAATTTAAGAGTAAGAAGCATAGGGAAAGAATGGACTTTCTAAAGGAGAAAAAGCTTTGCTTTGGTTGCTTAAGTGCTGGGCACATGAGTCGTAACTGTGGCAAGCGGTTGACTTGTAAGATATGTAATCAGCCCCATCCCACTGTGCTTCACATTGACAGAAATACAGCCAATGCAGACATCATCTCCAAGGAATCAGACGCATGTAAGTTCTTAGGAACTACTGAAACATGTGGCCATACAGGGGCCGGAAAAGATCGCTGTCTACTTTCTATCTTACCAGTTCAAGTTAAAAGCAGTAAGGGAGATCAGATAATACAGACGTATGCATTTCTAGATCCTGGCAGTTCAGCAACCTTTTGCACTGAAAGCCTTATGCAGCGACTTAATCTTCCTGGAAGAAAAACTCAATTTTTACTACAAACTATGGGACAGGAAAAGGTTGTACCAGCCTACGTACTCTCAAGTTTAGAAGTCTCTGCTATTGATGGTAACATCTTCTATCAGCTTCCACAAACGCTTACACAGAAACAAATGCCGGTAAGTTCTGACAACATTGTGTCTAAGGAAGAGTTGTCAAAGTGGCCTTACCTGGCAAAGGTTAAAGCTCCTCGCATAATGGCCAACGTTGACTTGTTGATTGGAAACAACACACCCAAGATGTTGGAGCCTTGGGAAGTCATAAACAGCCATGGAGATGGCCCTTATGCCATAAGAACGGCTTTGGGTTGGGTCATTAATGGTCCTTTGCATGCAGGCAACTTTGAGGATGAAGACTGTTCTGCAGTGGTCAACAGGATTTCTGTGTGTAGGTTGGAGGAGATGTTGTCTCAACAATATAACCATGATTTCAATGAGCAAGTTACAGAAGAGCAAGGATTATCAAGAGAGGATATTAGATTCTTGGAGATTGCAGAGAGTTCGGCCAAGCTTAGGGATAATCATTACACCTTGAAGTTGCCGTTTAAATGGGAAAATGTGCATCTTCCTAACAACTTTTCTGTGGCAAAACAACGTATACTTGGGTTGAAGAGGAGATTCCAGAGAGATGAGCAATTTTATCAGGAGTATGTAACATTTGTCAATGAGATGCTCAACAAAGGATATGCAGAGCAAGTTCCCACTCAACAGCTGAAAGGCGAAAATGGCAAGGTATGGTACATTCCTCACCACGGTGTACGTCATCCCAGGAAGAAGAACCTGCGGGTGGTTTTTGATTGTGGTGTAACATTTAAAGGAGCATCCTTGAATCAAGTCCTTTTACAAGGTCCCAATTTTACAAGTACATTGCTTGGAGTCCTACTGAGGTTTAAGCAAGACGTGGTTGCAGTCATGGGTGACATACAAGCAATGTTTCATCAGGTTAAGGTGGCAGAAGAGGATCGTGACTTTCTTCGCTTCTTGTGGTGGCAAAATGGAGACTTTGCAAGAGAAGTGTCAGTGTTTCGTATGACTGTCCATCTTTTTGGTGCTGTCTCTTCTCCAAGTTGTGCTGCTTTTGCTTTGAGAAAAACAGCAGATGATCATCAGTCTGAGTTTCGAGAGGAGGTTGTTCAAACTCTCAAAGAAAACTTCTATGTGGATGATTGCCTTAAGAGTGTGGCATCTGAAGAAGCAGCAACTTGTTTAGTTAAAGATCTTTCTACTCTTTGTCAGCGAGGAGGTTTCACTTTGACGAAATGGAGTAGCAACAAGCGCACTGTTCTTCAAACTCTTCCCGAGGAGTCCCGAGCCAAAGAGTGGAAGAAGCTGGATCTGGACAGAGACAGCCTGCCTGTTGAAAGAGCTCTTGGTTTGCTGTGGTGTGCAGAAACTGACTCATTTAAATTCAAAATGGAGGTTCAGGAAAGGTCCTACACAAGACGTGGGATGTTGTCAGTTTCAAGTTCAGTATACGACCCACTTGGATTTTTGGCACCAGTAGTGTTACCTGCTAAGATTATGTTACAGGAGCTATGCAGGAGGAAGTTTGGTTGGGATGATACTGTGCCCCGTGACATTCTGCATGATTGGATGAGGTGGTTAAAGGAGCTAAATGCACTCTCTGAATTCAAAGTTGAGAGATGCATAAAGCCCACAAGCTTTGGGTCCTACATGTATGCTCAGCTTCATAACTTCTCTGATGCAAGTGAACAAGGATATGGCGCAGTCACTTATCTTAGAATAAAGAATAACAACGGTGACATCCATGTTGCCTTTCTTTTGGGAAAAGCTAGGGTAACACCTCTAAAGGCCATCACTGTTCCCCGTTTAGAGCTAACTGCTGCTGTGCTTGCTGTCCGTGTAGACCTGATGTTAAAGAAGGAGCTGAGGCTCCAGCTGCAAGAATCTGTTTTCTGGACAGACAGCACATCTGTGCTCAAGTATGTCATGAATGAAGACAAGCGTTTTCATACTTTTGTTGCAAACAGAGTCTCCATCATCAGGGAGGCCACAAAGACATCACAATGGCGATATGTTGGCACAAAGGAGAATCCAGCTGACGATGCATCCAGGGGAAGGAGGGCTGGAGATTTCATTAATGACAACAGATGGATAGAAGGCCCCAAGTTCCTGTATAAACCAGAAGAGGATTGGCCCGAAAACATTGTGCATACCTCTGTAGCGGTTGATGACATCGAGGTCAAGAAAGAAGCCTTTGTGAATGTGGTAAATACCCAAGATGCCCTGGAGGGTACAAATCTGCTGATAGCTTACTTTTCAGATTGGAGGAGACTTCGAGTGGCAGTTGCCTGGTTCCTAAGGTTGAAAGGAATATTATTGACGAGGACTCGCATGAGGAGGGAGTCTGATGCCATTGATGTCAATAAGCAGAATGCCTTGGCACAAGAAAAACTGATGGCTAAAGGTACAACAGGAGGACAAATCTTGTCGGCAGAGGATCTTTTGGAAGCAGAGTTGGCTATAATCTGCTACTGCCAACAGCAAAGATTTCCTGAGGAGATTGCTGCTTTGTCTTCGGGAAAGAATACAATAAGCAAACACAGTACCATCTATAAGCTGGACCCATGGTTGGATAATGGGTTTCTGAGAGTTGGAGGGAGGTTGACACGAGGCTCATTGCCAGAAGACACAAAGTATCCACTACTTCTCACTAAAGATCAGCATGTGGCTACCCTGATATTGAGAGATTTACATCAACGGCTTGGCCATAGTGGGCGTAACCATATGTTGTCTACATTAAGGAGGAAATATTGGATAACAAGTGCTACCACAGCTGTAAGAAAGATCATAGCCGAGTGCTGCTTCTGTAAAAAATATAATGCAAGACTGATGGGGCAGAAAATGGCTGACTTGCCTAAGGAGAGGATCCTGCCAGACCAGCCGCCATTCACTAATACAGGTGTTGACTATTTTGGTCCAATAGAGGTGAAGAGAGGACGAAGCATAGTAAAACGTTATGGTGTCATCTTTACCTGCCTAGCCAGCAGAGCAGTTCACCTTGAAATGGCCAATTCCCTTGACACAGATGCTTGTATTAATGCTCTGCGCCGATTTATCAGTAGAAGAGGGCAGGTGGAACGTCTTCTGTCAGATAATGGCACCAATTTCATAGGGGCTGAGAGAGAGCTTAAGGAGGCACTTTCATCACTGAATCAAATTAAGATTCAAGGAGCTTTATGTCAGAAGGGCATAAAATGGAGTTTCAATCCTCCAGCTGGATCCCATTATGGTGGAGTTTGGGAGCGAGTCATCAGGATGCTGAAAAAAATCCTCACTGCAGTTCTTCAACAGCAGACGCTTGATGATGATAGTTTACATACCGTCTTGTGTGAAACTGAAGCCATCTTGAATGATAGACCAATCACCAAGTTGTCTGATGATCCAATGGATCTTGAAGCTCTGACTCCCAATCATATATTGTTGCTAAAAGGAAAACCTTCCTTATCTCCTGGATTATTCGATGTGCATGATTTGTACATAAGAAGAAGGTGGAAACAGGTTCAATACATTTCAGACCTATTTTGGAAGAGATGGGTGAGAGAATACCTACCTTTGCTGCAAGAGAGGCAGAAATGGAACCAAACTAGGAATAACCTCAAGCCTGGGGACATTGTGGTCATTATGGATCCAACGGCACCTAGGGGCTCCTGGCCTCTTGGAAGAGTTTTAGAAACATTTCCTGATAAGAAAGGCCTGGTGCACTCTGTGCGTTTACAAACTAAGACCAGTGTTATTGATAGGCCAATAGCAAAGCTTTGTTTCTTGCATGACTCTATGGGCTAAGAGATTGTTACAATCATTATGCATGTTTATTGTGCTCACAGTTTGTATTTGTTTTATGGCTCTTTTGTATGTTTTGAAAATTGGTATGTGTCCCAATTAGGGGCCGGTATGTAAGAGCCATTTGTCTTGTTAAGGTGTCCACTAGGTGTCACTGTTCTATATAGGGCTGGAACGACGCGTCGACGTAGTCGATTACGTCGATTACGTAATTACGTCGATTTGCCGGAAATGCGTCGATGCGTCGCACTGTTTACATTTTGAAATGAAGGCGGCTTCAGCTCCGACCGGGTGATACAAGTGTTATACCAAACAGACAGAACGCGATCAAAAGTGTGGGAATACTTTAAGCAGAGACCAAATAAAACACATACTGTGTAAAACTGAAATGGCATACCACAGCAGCGCAACACCTGTGTATGATCATCTTAAAAGAAGAAAACCTGGAGCTCTCCGACCTCAAAATGACGAGACGTCAGCGTAAGAATTTGAACTATTACAGTAAGTTTTTATACTTACTCTATAAACAATAGAATCAATACATATTGTGCTTAATACAGCTGCGTTTACATCTTCGTTTAATACGAGCTGCGAGACGCCTGACAGACGTGACATTGCATCGCTTCTGGGCAGTATGTTGAAACAGTAAATAAAGAGCAGGACATGTTTTTATATTAAGAAGTTATGAAATAATAAGTTACTGTCACATTGAGAACTGATAGGCATGTGCCCGCGTGCACTGAAAGCCAGCTGGCAGTGCGGAGTTCCCAATGAACGTCTTTTTTGCGAATATGTGCGCAGATATTACAGAAGCTCGTCTTGTAAGGTATTCCTGACATGCGTTTATTTATAGTAACAGCGGCGTAAACGCTGTTTATAAAATATTAGAAGATCATACTAACTGAACTTGTTTTTTACCCGGAACTTAAGAAAAGTTAAATGTTAAAGTTAAATGAGAATGCAGTACTACTAATAGTAATAATATTAACAGTAATAATATAACCATTACATCTTATATAAGGGTTCATGAATCACAATGAACTTATTTTTACTTCAGTCTGAACTAATGCTGAGTTAATGCATGTACTAATCATAAACTAATGTTTAAAATATTAATATATGCCTATTTTATTGTTTAAGGTGAATAATGCCTCTTTTAAAGTGGCACTGCCACTTTATTTTTCATGTTGAAAATTTTGGTTTGTGTGTTTGTTTAATTAAGAAAATGCTTAAATAAAATGTTGGCGTTAATGGCAGATGTTACATTTATTATTTGTTGGGGAATTATATGTATAAAAAAATCATTAGACTATTCGATTAATCGAAAAAATAATCGATAGATTAATCGGTTGAAAAAATAGTCGATAGTTGCAGCTCTAGTTCTATATTCAGTGAATATAGGTAGGAACCTTCCTTCTGGTGACAGGTGTTGCTGGAGGAAGGTGAACACACAGTTTTTTGACCGTATCACAAGGCCATGCTGTTACAACAATGCAACACATTAAATAAAATGAATACTCTGAGCATTCAAATGGTGAGTGGACATTGATTTAATGACATTTAACTTAAGCCAAGTGAGCGCGTACAAATACACCGTCCAGCAACCCTCAGCTGCTTTAAGTATAGACTTAGCTGCTTACAACTACAGTCTGAAACAATGTACACTTCATTATGAAGCAACGTACACTCCAGTCTGAAACAATGTACACTACAGTCTAAAACAATGTACACTAGTCTGAAACAATGTACACTACATTATGAAGCAACGTACACTACAGTCTGAAACAATGTACACTACATTATGAAGCAACGTACACTACAGTCTGAAAAAACGTGCACTACAGTCTGAAACAACGTGCACTACAGCCTGAAACAATGTACACTACATTTTGAAGCAACGTACACTACAGTCTGAAACAATATACACTACATGTACACTACAGTCTGAAACAATGTACACTACAGTCTGAAACAATGTACACTACAGTCTGAAACAATGTACACTTCATTATGAAGCAACGTACACTCCAGTCTGAAACAATGTACACTACATTATGAAGCAACATGCACTACAGCCTGAAACAACGTGCACTACAGTCTTAAACAACGTGCACTACAGTCTGAAACAACGTGCACTACAGTCTTAAACAACGTGCACTACAGTCTGAAACAACGTGCACTACAGTCTGAAACAATGTACACTTCATTATGAAGCAACGTACACTCCAGTCTGAAACAATGTACACTACATTATGAAGCAACGTGCACTACAGCCTGAAACAACGTGCACTACAGTCTGAAACAACGTGCACTACAGTCTGAAACAACGTGCACTACAGCCTGAAACAACGTGCACTGCAGTCTGAAACAACGTGCACTACAGTCTGAAACAACGTGCACTACAGTCTGAAACAACGTGCACTACAGTCTGAAACAACGTGCACTACAGCCTGAAACAATGTACACTACATTATGAAGCAACGTACACTACAGTCTGAAACAATGTACACTACAGTCTGAAACAACGTGCACTACAGCCTGAAACAACGTGCACTGCAGTCTGAAACAACGTGCACTACAGTCTGAAACAACGTGCACTACAGTCTGAAACAACGTGCACTACAGTCTGAAACAACGTGCACTACAGCCTGAAACAATGTACACTACATTATGAAGCAACGTACACTACAGTCTGAAACAATGTACACTACAGTCTGAAACAACGTACACTACATTAAGAAGCAACATACACTACGGCCTGAAACAATGTACACTACAGTCTGAAACAACGTGCACTACATTGTCAAGCAACATACACTACGGCCTGAAACAATGTACAATACAGTCTGAAACAATGTACACTAGAGTCTGAAACAATGTAAACTACAGTCTGAAACAATGTACACTACATTATGAAGCAACATACACTAGTCTGAAACAACGTACACTACAGCCTGAAACAATGTACACTACATGTACACTACAGTCTGAAACAACGTACACTACATTATGAAGCAACGTACACTACAGCCTGAAACAATGTACACTACATTATGAAGCAACATACACTAGTCTTAAACAACGTACACTACAGCCTGAAACAATGTACACTATGGGGTGGTTTCCTGGACAGGGATTAGCTTAGGCCAGGACTAGGCCTTAGTTTAATTAGGAAATATAACTAGTTTTAACCAACATGCCTTACTAAAAACATTACTTGTATGCATTTTAAGGCAAAACAAAGGGCACTGATGTAGTAAGATATGTCAGTGCAATTTTTCAGTTTGAACAGCTCTTTATTTTAGTCTAGGGCTAGTCTAATTCCTGTACTATAGTCTGAAAAACTATAAGTAGATACATTTATTCATAATGCTAATAATTGGGACATACATTCTTCAGTCACATCTTTTACTTTAATATTCAATCTTTAGGCAGTAATATAAACTGTTGAGGTCACATGTGAGTGTGTGTGCAGTAGTGCTGCCTCACAACTAATCGTATATATATATATATAAACAAACAAACAAACAAACAAACAAACAAACATGTATATACACATGCAAATGTTTCTTAATTATATACATGCATGTCTGTCTGTGTATTTATACATAATTATTATACAGAGTACACCCACATATATTATGTAAACAAAAACTTTTATTCTGCAAACGAGTCGCGTGAGACTAATCGTGAGGCAGCACTAGTGTGCATTTATTCTTACATACAGAAAAAACATACAGTTATACCAGAGAGAGACTTACCAATATACTTTCCACTTTTGATTGTACAGATTTGCTGTTAACCAATAAAAACAAAAAATAGAGTGTTAGATCGTATATGCATCAGGTACAGTTACATTCATGCATTCAAGGTCCTGAGATCGAACCTATGACCTTTTTGAACTTAACTACACAAACAGGTAGAAAAACATGACATGCTTATGGATTGAGTGTCTGATAACAGACTGAGTTTGTGGTGTGCTTGTTGTTTTTATAAGATAGAAAACACACAAGTCCTCTTGTATATAAAGGTCGAGTCAGTACAGGTGTATCTCTAAATCACCTGCTCTTCTGCTTCTGTAGATATTCTGCTTCTATTTAAAGTATAGACAGTACATTATATACAATACATCTAATCTATTCAAGCAGACATTGCAATAAGATTTTCATCTCACTGCTGACACAGGAAATATAAGTTTCTGCAAAGAGTTGAGCAAACATCAGATTAGTAGTCAAATCTGATCTAAATGCTGCATAACGCTTAATCGCGACCAGCTGAGGTATGTATAATAATTCTGTATATATAAATACACACAAGTATACATGTGTAATTTTAAGATTTTTTAATATTAATTGATATATTTATATCAATTAAGAATTTATATTATTAATAAATTATATTTAAATATAAAAATGTATATTCATTTGTAAATATTTACATGCATCTGTGTGTATTTATATATATAGAATTATTATACACATGACACACCTACATATATGATGTAAACAAAAACTTTTATTCTGCAAATGATTAGTCCCGATGAATCGTTATGAGCCCTACCAATATCGTAGGACAACCCAAAACACTAGTCAGACATACTGAGAGTTAACTTTTACTATATAATCATATATTCTTATGTGCAAATAAGATATCTGTCTTATGAAAATAAATAATCACTCCCCCCATGCCCTAATCAGACAGCTGATATAAAAACAGACATCATTCCGTCATGCAAATGACTTACTCCATACATACAAACAATCAGACATCATCACATGTATCAGACATCTAAAACAACATAATCGGACACTATCCCAAGCATTGACATGCAATGCAACAAAATCGTTAATATCATAAACAATCAGACATGTCGTGCAATAACATCAGACATCCTCATGCAAAGAACTCACACGTAAACAATCAAACGCGTCTGACAAAATCAGACAGTAAGCAAATGCAAAACATCAGATGCATGCAAGGTGCTCTCCCTCTCTCCGTGTGTGTGTGTGTGTCAGGGTACAGATGTGCACGAGATGGTGCTGCTGTGTGTTATTCAGATCAGACAGTAATCGGACATCTCACCAAATCGAGTTTTTGATCTTGTTGTACTGCAGCGCCGTGGCCTCGGGGCTCTGCAGGGACCCGAGAGCACCGGGCTGCTGTTTCTGATCATCAGCCATCACGGTGAGGAGGAGCAGGAGAAGGTGGATGAGGAGGAAGAGGAGCAGGACAGCTTCAGCGTGTAGGCCTCATCCGAGCGCATATCGCTCGGTGCTGAGATCAGGCGAGCCTTCAGCGCCCGTACGGACCGAGCAGCGCGGCCCCGGAGGGCGGATTCACGTGCATCGACAGCGACGGTCGAGAACCGGATAGGAAAAACAAGGAGATCTTCGGTGCAGCGGACAGAAACAGCAGCAGCCGCCACGGACCGAGCTGCTGCGGGCAGGCATAGACTGCGCATGTGCAGAGGAGTGAGGCGTGCGCGCGCGCGCCCTGTGTTTTCTCACATGCTCGTAAATCGGCCAAATCATTCTAAAAATTTCACAATATCTACATGTTTCTGTGAGGGTTTGCTATGAGATATTTTAATAAATATTATTATGCTATTACATCCATGAATGTCTTCATTGAGGGTTTGTTTAAATACAAACACTTGCGATCATGGCCACTTGAGAGCGCATGCGCACGACAGGAGCTAAACAAGCAAGACTGTCCCAGATGATCTGCAAAATGTCAAAGCCAAGTGCACACTATAATCCACACTATACCTGCATCTGAATTCGCCTACTTCCATACTAGTTTGCGTAAAATGAACACTTCTATCTCACACTTACCAAAATTAAACATGTTTTTGTTGTAAAGTGTAGTAACCATGGTTTTTTGGTGTATTGATTACTCTAGCAAAACCATGGTAAAAAAAAAACATATAAAAATAAAACTATGGTTATTATGTGCCCATAGTTTTACTAACCATGTGTTACTTACTGTTTCTGTACAAATATATTTTTTTGCCATATGGATTTTCGTAAGATATTCAAATATAATTTTTAATATTTCAAAATATACAAAAAATGGCCAAAAATATATGTACTGAAATATATTTTGAAATATGTTTACAAAATGTTTTTTTGCCAATTTTGTATATTTTAAAATATATTTGAAAAATAAATATATTTTAAAGCTTTTATATTTATGTCACATTTAAAGAAAAACTTTGTACGTTACAAACCTGTAAATATAACAGTTTTGAAAAGATTAAAGTTAAATATATTTTCAACTGCAAATTTATTTTAATTTTATATTTTATACATAAATATATTTTTTGGCCAGGAATATCTTATTTGCTGTATGGGTTGTAAAATTAGAAATGTATTTGTTGCCCCTAAAATCATTTTTGAAATGTATTTTAATGTATGAAGGTGAAAACTAAATCTATTTTCAAATTTAAAAATATATTCAATTAAGCTTTACTTTTTATAAAATGTATTTAGAATATGGGAGAGTGGGGCACAAAAAGTGACAGGAGTGCAAACGTTACGCCATATGTATCGTTCTTGGTAATAAACAGAGGGTTTGTTGTAACACCTGCTAGAAAATTTAGTTTAAACACAAATAATTCAATCAAATTCTGTCTATATACTAAAGGAGTTTATATTGTTTATATATCTGCCTAGATAGATATCCAAACATTCATCCAGCCATCATCCTTCATCTAACCATCCATCTATTAGCCATCAATACATAAAAATACATAAAAAAAAAAATCATAATAGTGATTCAGTTATTTCCCCTGATATTGTATTAACAGTTATCATGTTGATGAACAATATTTACATTGTTTTCATGTCATTATCATTGTATGCCTAGGCTGTGTGACAACTAACCCCGCTGTGTAAAAATGTTTTCAATTCCATCAGTTACTATAGGAGTTGCTGACATGTTTCGAAATGATGTTATGTTTTAGGTAACAAGACAGTGATTCAAATAATATAAGGTTAGATTTGGTGACTTACTCACCCAACTCAGAAATAAAAAAACATAAGATGAAGAAATTTACTTTCATCACTCTTTGTTCAATATCTTAACCACATCAAAACACATCAAAACTTTAACAAATTCACAGGAGATCTTCTGACAGTGAGAGAAAAAGACCAAAAGTAGCCGTGTTACAATTAACCCTGCATTTATTGATATTTTTGGCCAGAGAAATTTATTTTTGCTGTATGGGAATAAACTATGAATACCAGAAAATTGTGAGTGTTGTGAATCTGTACTGCCCTCTGCTGTTGTGAATCTGTACTGCCCTCTGCTGGTGTGAATCTGTACTGCCCTCTGCTGGTGTGAATCTGTACTGCCCTCTGCTGGTGTGAATCTGTACTGCCCTCTGCTGGTGTGAATCTGTACTGCCCTCTGCTGTTGTGAATCTGTACTGCCCTCTGCTGGTGTGAATCTGTACTGCCCTCTGCTGTTGTGAATCTGTACTGCCCTCTGCTGGTGTGAATCTGTACTGCCCTCTGCTGTTGTGAATCTGTACTGCCCTCTGCTGGTGTGAATCTGCACTGCCCTCTGCTGCTGTGAATCTGTACTGCCCTCTGCTGCTGTGAATCTGTACTGCCCTCTGCTGTTGTGAATCTGCACTGCCCTCTGCTGCTGTGAATCTGCACTGCCCTCTGCTGTTGTGAATCTGCACTGCCCTCTGCTGTTGTGAATCTGCACTGCCCTCTGCTGGTGTGACTCTGCACTGCCCTCAGCTGGTGTGAATCTGCACTGCCCTCTGCTGCTGTGAATCTGTACTGCCCTCTGCTGGTGTGACTCTGCACTGCCCTCTGCTGTTGTGAATCTGCACTGCCCTCTGCTGGTGTGAATCTGCACTGCCCTCTGCTGGTGTGAATCTGTTCTGCACTGCCCTCTGCTGGTATGAATCTGTACTGCCCTCTGCTGGTGTGAATCTGCACTGCCCTCTGCTGGTGTGAATCTGTACTGCCCTCTGCTGGTGTGAATCTGTACTGCCCTCTGCTGTTGTGAATCTGTACTGCCCTCTGCTGGTGTGAATCTGTACTGCCCTCTGCTGGTGTGAATCTGTACTGCCCTCTGCTGGTGTGAATCTGTACTGCCCTCTGCTGGTGTGAATCTGCACTGCCCTCTGCTGGTATGAATCTGTACTGCCCTCTGCTGGTGTGAATCTGTACTGCCCTCTGCTGGTGTGAATCTGCACTGCCCTCTGCTGGTGTGAATCTGCACTGCCCTCTGCTGGTGTGAATCTGTACTGCCCTCTGCTGGTGTTAATCTGCACTGCCCTCTGCTGGTTTGAATCTGTACTGCCCTCAGCTGGTGTGAATCTGCACTGCCCTCTGCTGGTGTGACCCTGCATTGCCCTCTGCTGGTGAGAATCTGCACTGCCCTCTGCTGGTGTGACTCTGTACTGCCCCTCCTGCTCGTGTGAATCTGTACTGCCCCTCTGCTGGTGTGAATCTGTACTGCCCTCTCTGCTGTTGTGAATCTGTACTGCCCTCTGCTGTTGTGAATCTGTACTGCCCTCTGCTGGTGTGAATCTGCACTGCCCTCTGCTGGTATGAATCTGCACTGCCCTCTGCTGGTGTGAATCTGCACTGCCCTCTGCTGGTGTGAATCTGTACTGCCCTCTGCTGGTGTGAATCTGTACTGCCCTCTGCTGGTGTGAATCTGCACTGCCCTCTGCTGGTGTGAATCTGTACTGCCCTCTGCTGGTGTGAATCTGTACTGCCCTCTGCTGGTGTGAATCTGCACTGCCCTCTGCTGGTGTGAATCTGTACTGCCCTCTGCTGCTGTGAATCTGTACTGCCCTCTGCTGGTGTGAATCTGTACTGCCCTCTGCTGCTGTGAATCTGTACTGCCCTCTGCTGGTGTGAATCTGCACTGCCCTCTGCTGGTGTGAATCTGTACTGCCCTCTGCTGGTGTGAATCTGCACTGCCCTCTGCTCGTGTGAATCTGTACTGCCCCTCTGCTGGTGTGAATCTGTACTGCCCTCTCTGCTGTTGTGAATCTGTACTGCCCTCTGCTGTTGTGAATCTGTACTGCCCTCTGCTGGTGTGAATCTGCACTGCCCTCTGCTGGTATGAATCTGCACTGCCCTCTGCTGGTGTGAATCTGCACTGCCCTCTGCTGGTGTGAATCTGTACTGCCCTCTGCTGGTGTGAATCTGTACTGCCCTCTGCTGGTGTGAATCTGCACTGCCCTCTGCTGGTGTGAATCTGTACTGCCCTCTGCTGGTGTGAATCTGTACTGCCCTCTGCTGGTGTGAATCTGCACTGCCCTCTGCTGGTGTGAATCTGTACTGCCCTCTGCTGCTGTGAATCTGTACTGCCCTCTGCTGGTGTGAATCTGTACTGCCCTCTGCTGCTGTGAATCTGTACTGCCCTCTGCTGGTGTGAATCTGCACTGCCCTCTGCTGGTGTGAATCTGTACTGCCCTCTGCTGGTGTGAATCTGTACTGCCCTCTGCTGGTGTGAATCTGTACTGCCCTCTGCTGGTGTGAATCTGTACTGCCCTCTGCTGGTGTGAATCTGTACTGCCCTCTGCTGGTGTGAATCTGCACTGCCCTCTGCTGGTGGGAATCTGCACTGCCCCTCTGCTGGTGTGAATCTGCACTGCCCTCTGCTGGTGTGAATCTGTACTGCCCTCTGCTGGTGTGAATCTGCACTGCCCCTCTGCTGGTGTGAATCTGCACTGCCCTCTGCTGGTGTGAATCTGCACTGCCCTCTGCTGGTGTGAATCTGTACTGCCCTCTGATGAATGGGGGTTTGTCCAAAACGAAATCTGTCCACAAAATTATACAAATACAAAATTTTAAAATTCAAAGGGTCACAATATCAAGATATGATTGCATAAAGGTACTTGTATAAGATCTTAGAATATCTGACGTGATCTGAAAACATGATATTATACAATCATTCAGTAAACCATAAGTTATAAGTGATTTAAATTTTAAACACAAGTTTTGTGTCTAATAAAAAACAAATCTAGACCCAATTAAACCTTTTGTGCTTTTCTGAGTAACACACAGCTATTTTGCTATTGAATAAATAAGAATGTGTGATTCTGTGTTGTACTACTTGGTCTTGTCTGGGTCTTAACTGTCTTCGGTCTCGGCCTCTCAAAGTCTTGGTCTTGGTCTCGGTTTAGATGGTCTTAACTACAACACTGACACTATCTTTTAGGAGCATTTCAGGTAATGAGCAAAACTTCAAAGGTTAGTTTTAGACATGTCATTGAAACTGAGAAATCAAATATGAGATGTTCAAAAAGTAAAGTCAAACCTTTACATACACAGACATTAATAATATATAACTCAGTGTAAATAGTCTGATATTCGGTCCATCACAGCATCAATTTTTAATTTCTACATAAACATCTGACAGCATAAGTCAAGTAGACGCTGTTTTGTTCACACAGACTGACTGAATGACTCTCATTAGCCTTCCCATATTAACAATCCAAACAGAAAGGCCGGAGAGGGGCAGGAGGGCCGTTAGAAAGAATAACAAGTAGCCGGGGGGTAAATCAGTGACGAGAGGGGGTGCTTAGCCTAACGCATGCACCCTATTGTTCTCTTTAATGGGTCTGTGTCTCTAATAGCTCGGTTAGGTCCCTCAGTAGCTGCCGTCTGCCCCGACTGCCCGACCCACGCCAGCAGTAAAGACTGGGGCCGACGGGACCAGAGCCGACGATTAATCTGTCTGATCGTGTGCTTCGCTTGTCAGTTTTCATCGTGTTTATCATTTTAATACTGAATGTGAGGTGAAGAGACAGATTTCAGATGTCTGGAGCGCTATTACTTTCAGCATCGCAGACAGAATTGAACTCAGGGGCTTCAGGTCTGTTGTCAAACACGTGGCATGACTCGAGTGTGTCTCAGACTGTTTTATATGAGTCTGGAAACAGTTTTCACCTCTTCTACAGCCTAAAATTTGTTAGAAATAAGTCAAGTTTTTCTTTATAAATCTCTTGAGAGCTCAAGTTGCTGTACAAAGAAAATTCAGAGATCAATAGAAAGGCAACAATATAACAATTTACATTTAGCAGACGCTTTTATCCAAAGCGACTTACAAAGATAAGGAAACAATAAAGGGATTTGTAATAGGGAGGCAATAATACAAGAAGTGCTTATAGACGGTTTCATCGGACGCATGTGCGCTGACGTGGTACACGTCTGGATCCGAACTTTACTTCCGGTTTCTGTTTGTTTAATGGTCTGACTAGTTGCTAAACTGATCTCTTGAACAAATGCCTCGTCGAAAATAACAAATGTTTTGGTTTCCTAGATAATCTATGTGTTGTTTTTTGCTTATTATATAAATAAACTACGTTTAAAGAACTTTGTTGTTATTTATTCTTAGCAGAGTTTTCTGGAAGTTACGTGCGGACCACGACAGCCGCTTGTTTATGTTGTTACTGCTGAAACCGTCTATATCAAGATAACACAATACCTGTTGAGAGAGAAAGAGAGAGAGAGAGTTAGTAAAAGTTTTTTTTAAACGGCGACAAATTAACCGAATTAAACACTGAAAGTGAAGATGATGTTTTTAGATAGCTGTTAAATCACACGATTCAGTAAAAGGCACCATACAAGTATATATTTGTGTAAAACTGTTTAGAAAGCATTTATTCTGATTGGTTGAGAAATGTTCACTGCACCTCTGACCTGTCAAATGTCTCAAAATAACCACCAGAGTAATGTTTGTGGTAACTGTGGGATAAAAGGAATAATCGTCTCCGGTCATTTGAATTATTTGAAAATAACACATTACCGAATAATGATTTTTGAATAATTCAACTGCCCGTCGTCAATTATTTCTTATATATGTAGATGTTTCTTAAATACATGCATGTGTATTATATATAGAAAATAATTACACACAGTGTACATGCATACATTTTGCAAAAACAAACTTTTATTTTTTAAGCATATATTTATTATATTTATTATGTGTACTTATATATACACATAACAATAACACAGTAGACACACAAATATATTATGCAAAAAATAACTCTTATTTTGTATGCAATTCATATATTTTTAATAATCTTTTGACAGCTCTAATATATACACATATATACAGTACTGTGCAAAAGTCAAAATCACCAGCTTTGTTGTTTTAGCAAAGTTTTAATGTCCATCTATATGAATTTTTCACTCTTTTTTAAGATACAAACAGAAAATATGAACACAAAATTAAAAACAAAACAATTTTCAGAACTAAATGTCTTTTTTAGTCAGTATTTAGTGTGACCTATCTTGGCACTAAACACATCTTAAAGCTTTTCTGAAGAGACTAAAGTCCTGAAGTCATTCGATTAGAATTAGAAATTATAATAATTATGATTTAATTTCATTCAGGTTTAAGAAATCCTGCAGCTGCCTGCTATTGCTCAAGTGGATGGGAAGTTTACCCTAAATACTTCACACTTCAGCTTATACTTTTAACGCTTATGTTTTAATACTACATACAAGTTTCCTGTATTTTCTGGTTGTATTCTAATAAAGAGACTGAGAAATAATTATATATGATCACTATAACGTTGCAAAAACATCAAATCTAATGGTAGCATGGTGGCCTAAGACTTTTTACATATACATTCTAGTTATAGTTAGTTATAAGTTATACAATTAAATTAGTCAGTTTATTTCAAATATTATAAAGCATTTCACACATATATCCAAAGCTACCTTCATATATTTTCAATGCATGTTATATCATAAATATACAGCTCATCATAGCCATAACAAAACAGCAAAAAATATGTCACAAACATGTGATTTCCAGGCCTTTAAAGTCATAGAAGATAATAAAAGCCGAGGACATTTCAGTAATAAATATCCATGTCTAGTCATGCTGAGCTTTTAAAGATTATATCAGATAGAAAGGATGTCGAAAAATATAAAATTTAAGGTGTGGGAATATTACCCAAAACAATTAAGCACGGAGAAACCAAATAATGAAATGTATATCAGCTCCAAACAAAGCAAGAGCCGCTGATCAAACAGTATTTAGACATTAAGGGCTGATGGATGGAGAGACTGCAGAGGGCAATAAATGTAAATGACATGAGCTCTAATGTGGGATAATCCAGTGAAGTACACTCTTTTAAGAGCGTCTCAGACACATTACAAGCACAATACCCCGTTACATCTCCAGCACGAGTCCAGCGCATTTGAATGTGAATGCAGGCGTATGGTCAGATCAAAGGTGAGCTGCAGGACAGGTAGACTGCAGACAGTTCGCTGGCTAATGGCAGACAGACAACTCGCCCAGGTCTCGCTGGCAGAGGAAGCTCAAATTGACATGATGGAGACAGAGTAGCTGTCAGCGAGCTGGAGACGCCTGTCTGGATGATGGTCTCCATGTAGACCAGACACGTGAACCACAGACGATCACAGATCCTAGTTTTATAATGCTATAGAAGATTCACATGCAGTCCTGCTCAAAACTGATGTCTGGAGGATCTATTGGCACATTATTTAACAGGTTGGATTAAACCATCAAAATATGACAAGTTTGGTACAAAATGGAAAAAAATGTAGGTTTGGGTAGTTTGACAGTGTATCATGGGGTTTATTATAATCCTAATTACAGGAAAAAAATATTAATTTAATACTTATTAATATATTGTTGTCTTTATTTTGAAAGCAGAGCAATTCCAGGACTACTTTCAGTCAAACATGTGAACATAATTTCAGCATACTTTATAGGAATTCTATGGATAAAAATGCACAAACCAGAAGCAATAATGCCCAACAAATGGAGAAGGGATGGCTCTTTAAAGAACATTTATATTATTTTAATCTTCAGGTGTCCATTTATGAAGAAGAAACAATTCTGAAGGCTGCAACTTTGGAAAATAATAAAAAAAATCTCACATAAGCCACCAAATATTGACATCTGAGATATTAGGAAGGTTAAAAAGTTTTGGTCGATATTTTCACCACTTTTGGTCAGTATCCATGCAACTGCTAACGCATCATATACAGTACAGGCCAAAAGTTTGGACACACTCACTGATTCTTTATTTATATATTTTTTCCACATAACGGAATAATAATAAACTCGTCCAAACTATGGCATAACACAAAAGCAACTGTGGGAATGATGTTGGTGAGTGAAAGCATCCAAAATAAATCAAAATTCTGTTATATTTTATCATCTGAAGTGCAGTCACCCTTTGCCTAGAAATTGCAAAACCATACTTGTGTCATTTTATCAAGAAGCTTCTTGAAGTTTTACTTTAGACTGAATTTAAAAAATATTGAAGGACTTCACATTAAATCTGGGCTCTTATTGACAGCTTTTTCTGTAATATTCAGTGCAAATCATCTATTTAATTATTGTTTGGCACAGGTATAGTTTTTTATACAAACATAATTTCATGCATTTAACCATACACCTTCAGATTAAAAGATTTTTAAAATCATAGTAAACATTTTAGTCAAGTGTGTCCAAACTTTTGGCCTGTACTGTATATCTGTGATCATTCATCAGATGTCATGAAATAATTATTAATATTTATTTATGATATTATTATAGCAATTATACATACCAATAGCAGTAACTTTTACAATTAAAAAAAGATAAGTGTTGTCGTTGTTTACAGAAATTAAGTAAATATTTAAATTATGTTGCAATATTTTAAAATATTTTGTGTTAATATTTGTGTTGTATTTCTTAATATTTTGATTGATATTATGTACTATTGATATTTTGATAACACAAATGACTTTTGTAGTGTTTGAAGCAAATTGCAACCAACAGCCTGATTGATGTTTTTGACATTTTTATTCTGCAAATGATTAAGCAAATGGTTTCTTGAATAAAATCATTGTCCATCATTTACACAGTTTTTCTGAAGCTGTGCAATCATATATAATCATATATAATCATAAATGTGATGAGGATGCACACATTGCATTTATGATAAAGGGACAGGGTTTAGATTATTCCTTAGTTATATTAAGTATTTTTTACAAACATAACTTACAAATAACATTTGTTTTGGCATTGATATATGTTAAGATGTTTCAGTCCAAAAAAAAGATAAATGTATAATTTTGCACACTTGATAGTTGCTGGTTCAGCCCATCCGACTCATTACAAGTGTGATGTCAATGGGGCCGTGTAATGCTCGCCTTGTTTATTTAATGTCCCCCCCTTCAACCCCTCCTCTGTGTCTGAGGGCCATTATCTCCTTCTTGTCACCTTGTCTGCGACTCTGATGTGTCGTTGATAACATCTGCCTGCCTGTATATAAAGTCAGAGACGTCAGACCTCTTCATCATTCACTCTCTCAGGACTCACCGGACTGCTCTTTCCATCTCTTTCTCTCTCTCCGGGATCATGGATCTTTCCAGCCTGCTGATCGTCGTCTCTCTCGTAGCCCACAGCGGAGCCTTCGACCTGGGCCAGACAACTCGCTGCGTCCCTGTTCCCCATCAGATGAGCGTTTGTCAGGATGTGCCGTATTCTGAAATGAGGCTGCCCAACCTGTTGGGTCACAGCAGTCTTGAAGAAGCGGTTCCTCGTTCTGAAGAATGGAGAACTTTGCTTCATACCGGCTGCCACCCGCAGGCCAGGACTTTCGTTTGCTCATTGATCGCTCCTGTGTGCTTGGACAGGTATGTACGGAGAGATTATGCTTATGAGGTTGATGCTTTAATAGTTTATGTTCTGAACTCACCTGTGGTTGTTTCTCTACAGGTTTATTCAGCCGTGTCGTAGCGTGTGCAGGGCCGTACGGGACAGCTGTGCCCCTGTTTTGGCCTGTCATGGACACGCATGGCCCGAAGCTCTGGATTGTGATCGGTTTCCCGAGCAGGATGATACGTGCCTGACACCTCTACCCAAACATATTAGCGCTTTCTCCAAAGGTGAGACTTTTCCTCAAACGTTCACATTTATTTTGACATGCAAAGCCATAGATTAATGATTGATTTAATCTGACTGAATTTAAACTGACGGTGTATTCTTGTGCATGCAGAATTTCCTCAGCCTGCCTGTCAAAACTGTCCATCTGTAGAGGAGGTGCCTTCGCTAAAAAGAGTGATGGATGCCTTGTGTCTCAGTGATTTTGGTAGGTACTGTTGTTGTAAACCTTTGTACTCAATGCATAATTCAAATGCATTGAAATAAACAATGCAACATTATATAAATAATATTTTGTGATAGCAGTGACAGTAGTAAAACATCTTCTGTAAACAATGCACTAATAATAATCTCACCTGCCGTTTTTCTCCTCCATGTAGCTGTGAAAGCCAAGATCTCTCGCCGTCGTCTGCCCTCCTCAGATCCAGAGCTGATGGTGGAGGGACACGTGGAGTTTATCCAGCGAGGTCCACTGCTCCCTTACGACACCGCCAGCCTCCTTCAACGCTGGCTCCTCATCAACCTCAGATGTGCTCACGATCTGGTCCGACCCGGTCGCGCTCAGCTCTACCTCATCACAGGAACCATGCGCCCGAACGGATCCATCGAGCTGTCCAGCCTCTTCCCCTGGCTCAAAAAAGACCTCCATATCACTGTCGCTACACGCAAATGGAAACACCACAAGTGCTAGAAGCGAGAGTAAACAAGAGACTTTTATAGACCTGAAATAATGGAGATGTTTTTAAATAGGTAGAAATGAATGAACTCTCTACCGCCCTCTTCTGGTAGGGTGCGTAACTGTTCTCATTCCCACGGCTCTTTGATCTCACTGACTTGAGATGCACTCAAAATGTTGTACATAGAGAGTTAAATAATTGTAAAGAATAATATTTTCTATCTCAGATGTAAACGTATATATGTCTGTTTTCATTGTTTGTGTGCTGTAAATAATAAATGTGTTTCTAAACTGAATGTTTGCCTATGTTTTTAAGCCTACTATTGTATATGTGTAAATGTGTGTTTGCATTAGATACTAATATCATTAAACATAATTCTAGCTTCAATATAATCATCTACTTGTAGCTCGTAGTCACGCTCACATCTTTCTCTAAATATAAGCTTGACTGTAGTTGAATTATTTAGTGCGTCAGTGATCTGAAACGGCTGGCAGCGAGATTTTATTCTGTGTCTCTGGTTCTTCATTACATCCACACAGATGCAGACAGGAGGGGTCGAGCTGAAAAGATACGGTCCTGCCCCGGGTTTCCCTGCATTGTGCCGTCTAATTCATCGAGCCTGGCCCATCATTCAGTGCATGAGAGCCGCTCGGAGAGGAGCTATTGACAAACGGCTGTTTTAAAGAGGTCGTAAAGAGAAAAGAAGAGAGACCTTTCACAGCTGGTCTCGCAGTGAGGGAACTTTTAAAACTCTCAATGCCAGCTCTAATTTTTTCACTTTAAAAGGAAGAAAAGCTTCAAATGGGTTCACATGAACCAGCGTTTTAGTGACTTCACCTCATAATAGACTCATTCTCTGTGTCTAAGAGAGCTGTGAGCTTTAGTACGCATAGACTAATGCCAGTAAAAAAGTGATGGTTTAAAGAGAGAAATGTATAAGCGCTTTATAAAAAAAAGACATAAAAAACCTCAAGCCTTACATTTGCTTTAACACTAAAGTGTTTAATAAAACACATTACCACTATTGTGTATTTATCTATGCTGAACATTTTTCTGGTTTTCATAATGGGGCTAATGTGGTGTGATGCTCATTTCAACTAATACAGTTTGAGTTTAGCAAAATCATTTATACCATATTGTAAGTATAATATGCATGTAATTTTATGCAAAATTAATTAACAGACCATATTGGATATTTGGACTATTATTAACATGACCAGTTAAAAATTTAAGGACACAAAAAATAGTTAAACAACATTAATGTTAAACTGTACACTTTTCAACTAAATATATAAACGTAAATGTCAATTTTAAAAAATATTTAGGTCAACAAACCAAATATATTTGCATGCATTTTTCTCATGCATTTTCTTGAATTAATTTTTTCATCCATTTTCTTGCATGCATTTTCTTGAATTAATTTTTTCATGCATTTTCTTGCATGCATTTTGTTCATGCATATTTTTCATTCATTTTGTTCATGCATATTTTCCATGCATTTTCTTGCATGCATTTTTTCGTGCATATTTTTCATGCATTTTCTTGCATGCATTTTTTTCATGCATATTTTTCATGCATTTTCTTGCATGCATTTTTTCATGCATATTTTTTCATGCATTTTTCTAAAATCAGGCCAGGTGTTACAGACACAAAGCTAGCAAATGCATTTCAAAAGATTTTCTATGCATGATTTAAAATGTGCTCAACACCAATAATATCTCCTCTTGGACTAAGAGAAACACTTGTGTGGTCTGTTTGTCACAGTGACTGACATGTAGAGAAACACTCTGGGTTATTCCTCCAAATCTAACATCCAGATTAGTCACGAGTTCATTTCCCAACTATAACCCCGAAGAAAATCTTTCCACATGCTACGAGCCGACAGTTAACACACATTACGTATTCATCGGTGGACGGTCTTCCTGCTACCAGCGAGAGCAATAAAACTGCAAATTTGATTACATGTGCCCTTTGGCTCTGTGTCGGAGGACAAAGAAAGCGCCTGTCTGCAGCGATTAGCATGCCCAGCATGAGGTGATGTTGTCCCCCAAAAGACTGGCCCGGTTCCCCCATACGCTCGGACATGCCTGTTTACTGCCACCAACCTCGGCCGAAGCACACTTCTGCTCCAGAAGAGATGTTGTTTGGTGGCTAGGGAGAATTAGATTGAACAAACACTACTGCAGTTATCTCACGCGAGTCTTTCCTAGAGTCACAAAAGAGGTCTGCTCAAGAAAAGTAATAGATGAACTTATCTCAAATATTCCTTATCTACACAAAGTGTCCCAAGCCATAACAGATCAATCTCATTTTGGTTAATCATGTTATTGCAAACATCTAAAAATAAATCAATTTATAATCATAATTACATTTAAGTTCATAAACTCTTGATTTGATATTAAAAGAGCGTCAGGGTTTGACATGAGGACCCATAACCTCACGACAGCGTCTCTCTGACCTGTTTCTCACTTAATTCTCAAAGTGTCACATTTGACAAGCATGATCTCTTTTCAGCTAATCGCTAACAAGTTTGCAGTCCAAGATCAAGCTTGAAATCTCAGTTCAATATGTTTTGACACTAAAGTGAAATTAATGCAGGACAAAAGTGCTCACTTTTTTGGTATCTACTACAAAAAAATTAATGCCTAATTTTACTACCCAGTAAAAGAGTTGTTGTCATTTCACCATCTAGGTTAACTATAGACGCAATACAGTTTTGCTAAGAGACACGCACTTCTATCCAAAATAAATTTGGTTGTCGTTTTTGCCAAAATAAGTTGTGAGATGTCTGATATTGTTTACAATAATTAATGTTTGCTTTCATTTATTCATTTAGCTTAGACATCTGGGCTGTGTTTGGACAGCTATTAGGCATCTTTTAAATGCAAATTTGCTTGGGTGCTAAGAATACAAAAGATGGAAAGAATGAAATAATAAAATGAGTCCAGTTACTTTGCATAAAGGCTGTATAACAAATACAACCATTATGCATAAATACTTTAAATGAAGTCCAAGAATTCTTTTTATAATGGTTTTGGGAGATGATGAAGTTATCACGAAAATGCGGTTTCAATGCATAGAAAAGTATATATAATACATAAAAGCACTTTTGGGCAAACGCATTCTCATTGTCCAGAGCTGTGTGACAGACAACAATAAAGTAAAGAAATATAGTCCGGGTTGATAGACTGAGAGACAGATACTCTTATAAGTGCTCTCTCAATGGTCCTTCAATGGATCCCACTGAATGAAGATATTACTATTTACTGCCCCGCGTTCTGTTTGGTGTGCAAGTTAAACTTTGGCCGGGAGTCTATTGTCTCCAGTGTCTATCATTTAATGGGAACTTTGACGTAATGAATGAAGCGGGTCCACCTTCTGTCCGACAGAAAGAGCTCACTCTTATCAGCCTTCACAATCAGACCTCGACGGCTCCACCAATCAGAACGCGGGCAGAGACGCCCATCAGCACAGAAGGAAAGAGCTTTTTGTTTTCTTTGTGTTTTTTAATGAACTTTCCCCTGTTCATCTGACTGCAATGCACCCACGCTAGTTGGAGAAAGTCTTCAGAAGGCTCTGGGTTCTAGAATGATCTCTTAAAACCAACGAGGTAAACGAGGGAAATGGCTGAATTTCCACCTAGACACCCGGGATTTGGGAATTCTGGGAAATGTTTTCTGATAGAGAATCTACTGCGTCCAGAAAGTTCTTCACCTGTTGGATGGGCCGCGTCAGGTGTCCACACCAAGAAATGTTCGTCCGCTCTGCTTTTCGGACCCCTGGGCTTGGTGATGAAAGGGAAGGGCGTCCATCAGACCGGAGACCCGGAGAGCCACACGTGTCCTCGGAAGACTGATGGAAAAACTGTTCAGTCGCAGTCAGGTGAGTCCACCTGCAACACTGATAAGAGGAAATATATTTAGAGAAACGTACTGTACAGCGTTTGCATTTCATGCCTAATGTTATTTTTGATGTGAATATCTCATGTAAAATATCAATCAAGCTTTACATGCATCTGTCGTGTTTCACATGAGTCTGAATGTAACACAGCATTCTTGAAATATATATATCAGTTCATGCAATTTATAGTTAGATAATTTTAATTTAATTTAAATTCAACAAGGAGCTCTAAAATTTAAATAAAAGTCAGATGCTAAGCATTCTTGGGAAATAAAATAAAAAACAAACATACCAGGAAGCTACACTGAGACTGATGGATACAGTTTTTAAGATGTCAATTCAGATGTCTATTAAAAAACTAACTTAAAATCAAATTTAAAATAGCTTGAAATGGAGTATAGCATGTATCCTGAAAAAGTTATTCATTCAATTTACTCATTTTTTTTTTTAAGGTAAGTGGTTGCAATTAATTTATTTAAGCTACATTTAAACAACAACAACAAAAAAATAAAAATAAAATAAAAAACTTTTGTTTAAATGTAGCTTAAATAAATTGATTGCAACTACTTACCTTAAAGAAAATTAATTAAATATTTTTTCTTCAGTATACTGTAGTTCTGTAAAATAATGTGGTCAGAAAATCTTACTGTATGTTGAGCAAAATATTTACCTAAATTTCCAAATTAAATTAACTCAAGATCTTACAGTGACAATGCTGTTATGCATTAATGCACAAAAACAGCAGTCTGATAGTATATTAACACAATCCCTATGGTAATACATAGATATTTTTTAAGTATCATGAAACACAATGTAAATATTATGGCATATACACATAACAATTATTCAGTACTGTGAATATATACAATATCCAATTGTACTACCGTCCAATATTATTAGTGTATCCACAGAGAAACCACAGTAGTTTATGCATGCTGGATTGACAAAAATAATATTTAGTCGCACAAACATTTAAAAACACTTATAGTAAATCCATCCTGATCTCACGAGAATTCTTACATATTTTACAAGGTGGCTAATTCGTATGAATTCATGCAAAGTTAATAGTGCAAAAACATACGATTCTCATGAAAAAAAAACAATAATGAAATCTAACCCCTAACCCCAACGTCACATGGGTCAATGCAAATCGTACAAAAATCTACGAACATGGTTGTATTAATTAATACAAACTAGCCAATATGTACGAATTCTCGTGAGATAGCATTGGGTTAAACTGATAAATTGCTGACCACATACTATTAGGTATATAATAAAAGTATAATTTACACCTACAATTTATATAGTTTATAGATATTAATCTCTCTCTCTCCCTCTCTATCTCTCCAGTTATGACTGGTGTTTCTATGCCGGGATTCACTGGAAGTGGACCTGTGATGTTCACCAGTAAGATTATTCACAAACACACAACTAATCTTCAAACAGCTTAATCTATGCATAATGACCGCAACTAATGTTCCTTAAATTTCACTGTTATTCATGAGTGTGGTTTCCATGTTTCCAATAGACATAACTACTGTACAAACATGTACACACACAAAACATTTCCTCTCCATCTCCAAGAGCAGATGAGAATTTTTACTCGGTCCCTAAATATCTGAGATGGATAAAAGTCAATCAGACGCGTTTATTCTGCATGCACAACCACCTAGCAACCACCAAGAACACCCTAGCAACCACATAACGCTATAAACAACTCCTAACAAACTTGCACTCTGAAAGAAAAATCCTAGCAACTGCATAGCAACCACCCAGGCCACCATGCAAAACACGAACAGCGCTGTTCATTTAATATCAAATAAATATACACCATTCCCCATTTTTCGCGCGTACGTGTTTCTTTATTTGACTTTCTGTGGTTTTCTATACCTGACCGGATTCGGTTCTGCCGGACTCGGGTGATAAAAGTCCCGCTGTAAAGTGTTTAACGGTGACACTTTCCCACAGCGCTCTTCGCGCGCGCGCACGGACCTTCCTGCCCGTGACCAGAGTCGTATAATAATAGAGTTACGACACTCACATAGACGTCCGTTGTAAGAATGGAATGCGGAAGTAACAGCGTTTCATGTAGTGACCGGTAGTGACGCATAGTTCCAAACGCAGCACTGAAGCCCATTCATTTCAATGGCACCTGCTGGTAAATCGATGAAATTACCGTTTCTCTTTACATTTTCGGACATTTCATTAATATAGTCAACGGTGATATTTTATGAACTCTGCTGTAGGTAATGATTATCGTTAATAATAACTAGTAAAATTTTTATATTTTAATGAGTTGTGTATAATGTGTGAATAATATAGATTTAATGGTTTAATATTTTATTACTGGTGGCCATCTACTTTATACTTAACCTTTTTTATATATAACGAGTAACACTAGGGGGCAACAGCGACAAGCTAAATGCCTTATAAGAAAGTCACACAGCTTCACAATGCTGGCTGCTATGTGTTTCATTGTGTTTGGTAAGTAATACGAGTGATGCATCCTCGAAAATCATGTATGATTATATTAACATTTAATGTGAATTTAAAATATGAATTTAGTGTGTTTCTGTTATGCTTCACTGTTACAAATAACCGCGTTGGCGATCTTTTTTGTGATTTTAATATAGTAAAAGTGTAGGAATTATGTTTTTAGCAGATTGATACCCATTTATATAGCCATATTTTGCTACAAAAATAAAAGATAAACTGTGTTGCTGTAGTTGGTATAGATAACCACAGTTATATTTGGGTCACAATTAACTGTTTATCTTTATTAACTGATTTACTGTATTTCCATCACTCCCTAGTAAAAAAAACGTTATAAACACAGTAAGTATAGTGATCAATTCCCTTAACAAGCTAATATTTACCTAAAATAGCTGAAAACCTATGCAAACAGATTGACAGCCCTGCTTGGTTTGGAACTGTAGAACGTTACATGAATCACGTGACCGCGCGGCGGTGAGATCAAAGCGTTTCGTAACTCTGTTATTATACGACTCTGCCCGTGACCAATCAGCTTTTGTCGCGCGACCGCACACATGCGACCCCGTGGCCACACCGATCTAGGATCGGCAAGCTCGACGACGGGAGCGAGCACAATACGCCTGCATTCCTGCACAGCAGAGGGCGGAATCTGCTCTCCGGGTTTTTTGTTCTCTTTAATGAAAAGCCGGGCACTAAAAGCCCCCTCCCTCCATCCATTCTGCCCCTCTAGACATGACGCCCTCAATAGAAATGACTTTTATAGACTTTTTTTAGCTCATCTGCGCGTTAAGAGAAAGTGGCTTTTGAAAGGACATAATCAGATATGCTGAGAAGAGGGAATAATGTGCCCGAACGTCACACGGATCATTTGTTGCGGGTTCTCGGGTGTGTGGGTGGGGTTGAGGGTGATCTGACCCTTAATAGGGCGTTTAAGTGGAAACTATTTAGACTGAATGGTGACCAGAGAGCGTGACTAACTGTCTTACTCACGCCGCTGAAGGTGGCCCGTTTACCGATTTGTCGAACAGATTAAAAAGGCATCGATGAATGAGGTCGAGAGAAAAGTTCATAATGTTTGCTTTTATTTGTTCCGCGATGCCATAGAAGAACCATTTTTGGTTCCCAAAAGAGCCTTTCAGTCAAAGGTTCTGCAAAGAATACTCATTTCTAAACATTTTATGAGACTCTCATGGCTTCATTTATTAGGACTGAATCAAAATGTTTTTAAGATGTGAGATAAATCTTTGGTGTCCCCAGAGCACATATGTGAAGTTTTAGCTCAAAATAATATATAGATAATTTATTATAGCATCTTCAAATTGACACTTTGTAGGTGTGAGCAAAAATGTGCCGTTTTGGGTGTGTCCTTTAAAATGCAAATGAGCTAATAAAAATGCAAACACTGATCACCATAATTGTGGTTTGTTGAAATTGAAACTCAATTGTGCTGTCAGTTATTTTCTCTCTCTCTCTCTCTCTCTCTCTGTCTGCACTAAATGTCAGTGCCGTGGTTGAATAGTGCAGATTAAGGGGTGGTATTATTATAATAAGATCCCCTTCTGACATCACAAGGGGAGCCAGATTTCAAGAAACTATTTTTTTTACATGCTTGCAGAGATTGGTTTACCAAAACTAAATTACTGGGTTGATCTTTTTCACATTTTCTATGTTGATAGAAGCACTGGGGACCCAATTATAACACGTAAACATGGAAAAAGTCAGATTTTCATCATATGTCCCCTTTAAAGGGTTAGTTCACCACAAAATGATAATTACCCACCCCTGTGTCGTTCAAAACCACCAAGTCCTTCGATTGTCTTAGAAAACATTTTTAGATATTTTGGATGAAAACCAGGAGGTGTCTGTCTGTCCCATTGACTGTTGATGGCACATGGACCTTTTTGGCAATGTCTTTTATACTTTTCTTGGCTAGATTGTGAAAATCAAACTACAGTCTATGGGTCATTCACAAGCCTCCCGGTTTTCATCTAAAAATGTTTCCTGAAGACAATCGAAGGACTTGGTGGTTTAGAATGACACAGAGGTAAGTGATTCATAATCAAATTGTCATTTTGTTGTAAACTAATCCTTGAACTTGACGCTTTCCTGACGAGTTTTACGGTAATCTGTAATTCCGCTATTATCCACTAGAATGCGCTCTTACCCAATTTATAAAAACTGAAGCAAAAATTAATTTAATTAATTTTAAACTCTGTGTATGTTTTGATCATCACTCTGAATCTGATCTCTAACTAAATGA